>NC_133463.1:24147954-24450984 GCF_048565385.1 Saimiri boliviensis
CTAATGATAGAGATTAAACATTTAAACTCTATTATTCTGTTCCTTGAATAGACTACTAAGAATATCTTTCTGAAAAACCTTTGAATGAAATGATACTAGCTCAGTATTGCCTCATGTTGGTCATATGCTCTTATTTTAATACATGTTTTCTGTGAAAACAAATAGAGAAGTAGTTGTGACTTAATTTTAATCATTTGTTTGCTGGTCAAAATTCTACCAAAACTTGGATCTGATGAAAAAGAAATGAAAAATTAAAAAGAAGCTCTTGGTGGTAAAAAGGCAGGAATCTGCCTTTCTGTCTGCTTTTTTAAGAAGGGGACAGCAGAATGTATTAAACTAGTTGGAGTTCAGATCCATCTGGGTTTGAAGTCTAACACTATATTCTATCTACAAGCACTTTTTCTAGCCTCGAAAAGCCTTTACTTTGCTCATTTAAAAATAATAATACTCGATTTGTAGATTAATTGTGACTATCACATGAGAAAATATCGTATGTGATATTTTCACATGCAAGACCAGACTTGAAGGTCTCTTGTTCTGAGGAATATGGAAACACAGAAATAAATTTGCCAGGAAAGAAACTAACAAGTACTTGAAGTCATGCAATTACAAAAGCAGAAATGTTGTCAAATGGTCTTCAAAATGACAAAGTCATATGACCATTGCCTCAAACTCATATGCTTGTTCCCTAGTTTGTCTTAACTACAGACATGGTAGGGACCATTGCAAAAACATAAGCAATAAGAATGAAGAGCTTTCACTAGTAACAATGATTTTCTTTCTTTCTTTCTTTTCTTTTTTTTTTTTACATCTTTGCCTTCTTGGTTATTAGCCATTTTACTAAAGCAGCTTTAACACAGTTGGTTATGTATGCAGCTCATATATTATTTGTGGGTTCTATGTGTTGTGGTTTATTCATTGACTTCTCAAGGCTTAACCATTCTTTAATCCATTGGAAAATAAATGTGATGTAGTTCTTCGGAGCTGCTGTCCACATTTTCTGTTTTCCTTCAGCATTTTACCAACAGCTCATTCTTGCAAGAGAGATAACAGGGGACTCAACTTCCTGCATTAGACCAAATCTTTCTTTGGATTAGACTAAATTCTTTATTGCCTTCTAGTTGGATGGGCTGTCCTGCTTCTCTTACTCGGGTGTAGGTGATATTTTACTTTGTCCATTTTTCAGGTTGTCCAAGTGTTTTACAGACAAGGCTGAATGGGAACAGATGCCCCATTTTCTACAGGAAAGAGCTCATGGCAACTTCCTGGATATGGCAGCAATTTTGAAGGTAGACAACAGTTCAGTGTAGACACATTTGTGGCTTTCCTGTGGATAATGCCAGCCTGCTTTCCCAGGAGCATCTCACTTGGAGTTTCTCCTTCTGCTCTACGAGTAGCAACTTACTACAGAAGCCATCAGCCATGTATTTTACCTTGTTTTGAAGCTTCCAAATAGGGATAATTCAAAAGTAGACCTGGATGGTTTCAGTAAGACAGACACACGGCTATGATGAATATCAGTCCTTGGCCAGATTGATTTATGTACTCTTTATAAGTAATAAGGACACATCTCTAACTATTTTGTTACAAGAAAGAAATGTCTAATCTGAAAGGCTGAATGTTTTTAGTTTCTAAAGAAAATCAGAAAATAATTGTGTGGCTGCATATGATGAAGAGATAAAGTTTGGATAGGATAATCTTTTTAAGCAAAATTGTTTCAAAGGTTGAAAGAATTCTTTTTTTAAAAAAAGAGTGTATGGAAATGTATAAAATACATCATGTTCTTGTATTAGATCAAGAATTCCAGAGAGGCTGGAAGGTTCATCCTCAGAAGTTTACACTTAAAAGGTAAACTCAAGCTATGTGTTTCCTCTAGGGAACGGCTCAGTCATTAGGAGGCCAGTCGTGTCCTTAAAGGCCAACAATGTCAGCCTGTCTAAAGTTCATCTTCCTAGTGGGACTCGCCTCAGAATGCAATTAGTAGGACATTTGTAGAAATCTTTTCGGTGTATGGTTACAGAGATTTTTAGGTTGACTCTGCTTGGAGGATGCCAGCAAGACCTTCTGCTATTGATTTCTGAAAAGTGCAAAGATCATTTGTCTGGCTCACACTGTATTTGACATTTAAATGCACTTAGTCATGGAGTCCTAACTGCCCTTCCCATGGCCAATCATGGAGATGTTTCCCAAGATGTTCCACAGCCAGTGGCATGAACTCCGTCCTGGGTTCCTCACTCGATTTGGAGAGCCTCTGTCACAGCTTTTTGCTTTCTCTTTTTTCTCACTTCTGATGTGGATTAAAGTCTGCACTCACAGCTTACTCCGATAGTTTAAGGATATTTGATCCTTCAGTATTTATCCATTATTGGCTCTGTTTACCCAAGGGAAAATTAAGTGCAGGGCCTTAGAACAGTGAGCGCTTTAATACGCGGATGCATATGCTGATCTCTGACAGATGTTGGTCTTTGGGAACAACAGAAAGGGGAGGTACGTCATTCACTTGGGAAGCTGCTTGTGCAAACTGACTGATCCTGCAGGTGCCCGGGCAGCGTGGCCATGAGCCACAAGCAATGCTGAGAAAAATGTCTGGTGCAGGGGCAACTCCTGAAATATGTCGGTCTTTCACACACACACCCAGCCAGCTGGCAGGGGATTTTGAGCAGTGCCTCATAGGAAAAACAGGGGTTCTAAAAGTTATTCATCTTAATTATATATGACTGGGCTTTAAGGTTTAATTTTGTGTTTCCTATAAAAAGAGAAGTCTTATTTGTAGTTGTTACTAGGCAGTCTTATTTCTAAGTCTACTCAGGCATGATCCTTTTCTCAGGCTTAAATGCATATTAGGTAAGGTGGCTTTTGTGCATGCCGTGTGTGTGTGTGTGTGTGTGTGTGTGTGTGTGTGTGTGTGTGGTCTCATATATATTTGAGGTAGAAGAAAGCCCTTGGGTAGGTTTCGGTAAATATTTTTTGATTGTTTTTGAGACAGTGTCTTGCTTTGTTGCCCAGGCTGGAGTGCAGTGATGTAATCACAGCTCATTGCAGCCTCAACCTCCTGGGCTCAAGCAATCTTCCCACCTCAGCCTTCCAAGTAGCTGAGACTACAGGTATGCATCACCATGCAAGACTAATTTTTAAGTGTTTTTGTAGAGTCAAAGTCTCACTCCATTGCCCAGGCTGGTCTCAAACTCCTAAGTGATCTTCCTACCCCAGCCTCCAAAAATGTTGAGATTACAGACATAAGCCACCCTAGCAAAGACTCTTTGGTTTCCGATTTAACATTTTAACATAGAAAATTTTGGTGTTCAAAGAGCCCTGTAGCAATAAGATGACATCTTTTTGCAAGTGCAGATTTTCTATTGCCCTGGCCATTTGGATGAGGGAGGAAAATGCAGGGCTGCCCCAGAGCATCTTGAGGGCAGGGCTGTGTCGTAGTCACCTGGGCATTCAATGTGCCTCCTGTGGTGTCTGTTACATGAGGGGGTGGGTGTCTTTGTGCTCAGTGAAGTCAAGCTCCTGACACAGACATGTGTCCCAAGCTCCCTACACAACTGCCCTTATGCATGATATTCCAAAAAGGGAAGAAACCCTACAAAGGCAGTTGTAGCTCAGACTTTGAGAATTTGGGGGAAACTTTATTTTCATTGTGTGTATAAAACCCTTGTTTTCTCAACCACTAGCTGATATTGTGACATCACTGGTCTAAATTACCATCAACATTTTGTCTGACCGGCACTCTCTAGTAGGACTCTGGATAGATGCCATCCCCCTGAGACCTCATTCATGAAGAGCTACATCCCTGGAGCCAGTCTTCTGGGGTTCATATCCAGGCTCTGTGGCTTCCTGGATAACTTTGATGGCTCAGCCTCTGGCTACATCGGTTGTTGGTGCAAGGATTAAATGAACCAATCCATGTGAATGCTCAGATCGGAGCCGTGCACACACTACCTATGTAATGCATATTATCGTATTTCATTGCTGAACTCTTTGATAACCTCTTTTCCAGGGAATGAGGTGAAATCTAGAGGGAATTCTTGAACTTTGCCTTCCCTGCAGTGACCAGAATGTGGTACTATTTGGGGCTTTCTGAGACCTCAGTTCTGCTCCTCCCCCAACCCTGCAGCCTGGCTCCAACTCTCCATCCCAGCTCCGCTCCATGCTGTGTTGCCCCCACTCCTGTCCCTTGTCTTGGCTCTAGGTCTGGATGGTCCTGGACTCTAACCACATTCAGCTCAGACTCACCCTGAGTGTGAGTGTGGCCAATCGCCCACACTACACTGCGCATTGTAACTTTAAGTGTCTGAAGGTTTCTTTCTAACATTTTAACTCAAGGGATTTGAATCAAGTTCCTGTCTCTCAGGGAAGACAGGGATTCACTTTTCAAGAACATGGACTGAGTAGCCACCCAGTGGAAAGCACTGCTCTCAGTGCCAGGGACACAGCGGTGAACAAAACAAACTCTTTGTGCTCATGGAGATCCCATGCTAGTGAGGGAGTCAGACAGTAAGCAAATGGATATTTGATTGAAAGCCAAGTTTCTGGTACAGTCAAATTTTCTTAAGGGTTGCAAAGTGGTCATAATTATTTCCACCTAGGGAATATTTACCCCTATGGGGAAACTTTGTCCATTTCTGCCCATCTGAGCAAGTAAAACACAGGACTGTCACAATTATTCCAGAGCTCCATGAAGCAAGCAAAAGTCATCACATTGGTTTATTCTCTTCCTTCCAGGGAAATATTTGCAGTGCCTGCAGCATTCCAGGGTTCAGCTGGGGCCAATGTAAAGCCAGTTCCTTACTTAGAGGATACATCTCAGACTGAGAGCTCAATGTCACCGGAAACCACTGGGCCACAGGAAAGGCAGGTAAGTATCATGGTTATAGATTCAGGTTAGGAGTCAGACAACTGCTTTCACGTTTAGGTTCACTACCACTTATTGGTGGAATAACCATGAGCAAATTACTTAGCCTCTCTGCTTAGTCTTCTAGGGTTGCCTTAACAAAATACCACAGACTGGGTGGCTTCAACAACAAACATTTGTTTCTGTGAAGGCTGGGAAGTCTGCGATCAGGGTGCCGGTATGGCTTGGTTTTGGTGAGGACTATGCTGCTGGTTTGAAGACAGCAGTCTTCTTATGTCATCACTGGGAGAGAAAGTGAGCTCAGGTCTTTCTCTTCTTGTAAGAATTCTAATCTCATTATGGTGACTCCACCCCATGATGTCATCTAAGCCTAATTACCTTCCAAAGGCCCCCACCTTCAAATGCCATCACACTGGCATTTAAGGGTTCTACGGATGAATTTGAGGGTGGGTGACACAAACATACACCCACAACACTCTCTAAACTTCAACTTTCTCATCTTTATAATGGGAACATGTAAGTATTTAGGTCAGAGAGTTTTGTGAAATTTAAATGAGATTATGCACCCAAAATTTGACATGGTACAAAATAAACTACCTGATGTTTGAAGTCAAGCTCATTTTGGCTCCAGGAAATCAGTAAGCCCATTTAGAGCATTCAAGAAGGCAGAGCTACTGTTGGACTTATCTGTGCTGCCACAGGTGTGGTGGGGGTTTCCCAGGAAGCAGCAGTATTTTGTTAAGCAGCGCAGTCTCTTGGATGCCTGGTGAAACCAAATCTCTTAGATGTCATCTGTGAAGATGATGAGCAAGGCCAGTCCTTACGGAGATGGCATCCTTAGGAAGTAGGCAGGGAGTTATATGGGGTAGTTCAGGGCAGGTCTTCAGTGATAGGGACGAGCAAGTGTGGAAGGGAAATCAGATTACACAGAAGCTGGGAGACAGGAAAAATGATATTCTAGTTCATTTTTCTGAACTGGCTGAGCAGACAGATGCCCCATAATTCACCCAAGGGTAACAGGGTCCCAGGTCTATGTTAGCAGAAGAATCCCAATGCTGAGTGCCTGACTTGGATTCATTTTTTTTTTTTATTAAAAACACAGGACATTTATTTAAACCATTACTTTCCATAATTCATCAAGGCTTCTTACAGGTCAATATCTTCATTCCATTACCTTACTGGGTACATTCACGAATATTACATAAAACTTCATTTAAAATTAAATAAGAATTAAAAGTACAGCTAAAAGCAGAGTCATGATCTGTATGAGAGGATATACCATTGTGCACCCTTGTCCCTAAAATGGTCATTTTTTGTTTCATGGACCTCTCAACCTTAACCTCATTTTTATTTTAGAGAGAATAAAAGTGCTCCTTGGAGCCCTTGCCCACCATGTGCCCAGTCACTGCATCATCGGCGTGTGTTGACCCAGTGGTACCTGTCCACCCGGTGCACAGCAGGCCTGTAACACTTAGGGTACTTCTGCGAGCCGTGGTAAGTGTTTCCCAGGAGGCCAACACGGCTGTCCACCACATTCTTTTTGCGGGGGATTTGGAACCAAGATTGAAAGGGCTGTTTCAAGTTTTCAACCTGATAAATACTCTTTGAATTGCTGACTTTAGGAATGGCATGAGGTTCCTTGCTACAACTTTCTTCATCACAGGAAGTGCCAGAGGAATCGTCTGATGAGGCTCTACTAACTGCATAACTGATCTGTTGATATAGTTCCCAACAGAACTGATCTGTTGATATAGTTCCCAACAGAGGTTGGGGTTTAGGGGAGGGTACTTGTTTTATTTTTATTACTTTGATATAGTTCCCAACAGAGGTTGGGGTTTAGGGGAGGGTATTTGTTTTATTTTTATTACTTTTTGAGACAAGGTCTTGCTTTGTCACCTGTGCTAGAGTGCAGCAGTGCAATCACAACTCACTGCAACCCCTACCTCCCGGCTCAAGGGATTCTCCCACCTCAACCCCCCAAGTAGCTAGGACTAGAGATGTGCACTATCACACTTGGCAATTTATTTATTTATTTGTAGAGCCAGTGTCTTCCTGAGTTGCCCAGGCTGGAAAAGGGCTTAACACAGGTATAACAGCATTAGAAATTTATTCACATAACTCAGCTGTACAATGAAATTCTACATATTTATTTTTTACATATTTATTTTTCTTAACTAATCATCTTCATGGGCCACACCTGCTGGATTGTGGGGTGATCAAGGACTTATGATTAAATTGCCAGCTCACTTTCTTCCACTGTGATAGTTTCTTTTCAAACTCTCAGTCTCTGTCAGATAAATATTTAGCTAAGGGAGCTGTGTTAGTTTGTCTTCTAAATGTGAGAGAGGGCCTGGGGGAAGAACTTATATTTCTTCTCACAGATAATACTGAAGGAAACATTTCGTCAGGGTGTCCTACAAATGTAGATTTTTCTTGATTTCCTTGCAAGCTTCCCTTCTGCTTTGCTTTTCCCTCCTCTGGAGCACACATCCTGCTCACCTAGCCCAAGGAGCTCCAGTGCTTGCACTCTTCGTAAAGGAGCATGGTCTGGGGCCAGAATCCTCTGTACCCAGCAGACGCTCCTCCAGGGAAGATGTGCAAGGAGGGCAGCTTAAGCAGATGCAAACCTTAGGTTAAAACTTTAGCCCCCAAGGCTCAAAAACGAGGAAGACTTTTCTTCCTGTGTATTTCAAGTGTCACTACTGTCTAGTCACATGGACGTAAAATAAGCTTTGGTTAAGAGATAATGCTTTTTAAGATATATAAATAGACCATACTCTATGTCCTAAAAACAGTGATCCCAGTTGTTTAAAATGCATATTTATATACAGTGATATGGTTTGGTTCTGTGTCCCTACCCCAATCTCATGGTCAGGTATAATCCCCAATGTTATAGGTAGGGCCTGGTGAGAGGTGATTGCGTCATGGGGGTGCGTTTCTCATGGTTTAACACCATCTCCATTGGTGCTGTCCTCTCGATAGTGAGTTTTTGAGAGATCTGGTTGTTTGAAAGTGTGTGGCAACCCTCCGCAGGCTCTCTTGGTCTTGCTCCTGCCATGGAAGACACCTGCTTCCACCATGTCTTCGGTCACGAGTGAAAGCTCCCCGAGGCCTCCCCAGAAACAGACTCTGTCATGCTTCCTGTATTGCTGCAGAACTGTAAGCCAACTAAACCTCTTTTCTTTATACATTGCCTAATCTCAGGTATCTCTTTATAGCAATGTGAGAATGAAGGAATACATACAGTGACCAAGTTTTGCCTTTCTGTGTTCAATTTATTATAGCTGCCCAATAGCTACATATACTAAGCTAAATGTGGTCTCAAATATTAAGTCCTTTTAAATTTTTAGGTGTAAATAATTTGGCTTCTATGAAAGTTTCACAATACATATATAACAAATATTGCATACCTAACTATGAGGACAGTAAAAATATCACCCATGATACAGGGAAATAGACTGAGGTACACAAGTTAAATAGATGGCCTAAGATGTCACATTGTCTAAGTCAAAATTAAACTACTGCTTAATTTTTTAAAAAGGACTGTTATCCTGAGATAGTTAGACATGGAAGGAAGCTTGCTTATATAAGAAATATTACCCAAGATTAGTGGCAGAACACAGAAAAAGAAGAGATAGGGCCCAGGTTTGAGAAAATTAAGGAAAATTGATGGATTACTTAGTTGATAGTTTGAAGATGTGTTTGTAGTTCAACAGAAGTGGTCTGACCTCAGTACACTTAGGGAATTGTTTACATGCTTCAGAGGGCTAAGGAGGAGACTTGACCACGAAGGTGTGCTGTTGGAGAGACCAGGTAAGTGTACCTGAGCCCCACCAGGGCATACTCCACCACCATCAAGCCTCCACCTGAAAGTGTCTCCAGCATGGTAGTGCCTTTCAATTAAAAGCCAATTTGACCTAACAAATTCAAAGAACCTACTAGTAAGTTTATACTCATGTACAAGGAAAGTCTTGCTTATCCTTCCCTCATCTACCTGGGCTTCACCTTCACCTGTATGCAGAGTTGTTAATGCCTTCCCACTCTCTGTTCCCATATCAGGCTGTGTACTGTTGAAACATTCATCATTCCTTTCAGCATGTGGATTAATGTGCCCATCTCCTTAGCAGCGTTTGCAATTTAAGGACAGAGATTTTTTTTTATCTCTCATTTTTGTGTGTTCTCAGGGGCAGGAGAGAAAGGATGATAATGTGTTGAATTAATGTTAATCATTAAAAGGGTCACTGCCCCAAATTTCTTTCATCCTACTTGATCCAAATCGATTAAATTTATAAAATTCTTAAGAAATTTGATTTTTTTAAGTAGGCATGTCTGAAATCTGTCATTCAACAATGACATTATTCTGAATATTCAAAACCAAAAGATTTTTAGTTGGAGAAAGCATAGGTCATGGACCTATCTGGTGGTCAGTTCAGTAGAAACTTGCACAGGATGATGGCAACAATGGGAAAAACAAAAAGTCCCAAATAACCATCCTGTCTTATAACCTACAACTAATGTTCTATAAAACTGTAAATCCAGATATATTTGTTAGCATGTTTGAAATCTATTTGCTGTTGTTTGTTTTCCTGGGCCCCTCAGACATTGAATTGAACTTAGGAACAGAGTTTGAAGAAGAACTAGAATCAGTCAAGTGGACGGAGGGTAAATGTCCCCTAGGGAGACAATCACGAGAAAAAGAGGCTGAAGAGTAAGCAGCAAGGGAAGAGCTGGTGGCTCCTCTTGTCTGCAGCTCAGGGTGTTGTGAAAGCAGAAGAGAGAAGGCTGGCGGGGGGTAGGGGGAGTCCCGAGCAGATCATGGAGGGTCCTACAAATCTCACTAAATTCCGCAGGCCACAGGAAGTCTGAGAAGCATTTTTCTAGGGGAGGGATGCTATCATATTTGCAAAAAAGCAGACTTGAAAATCATTCTCAAGGTAGCACAGGTGCTGGAAGAATAATGAAAATTATTGACCCTTTCAAAGTTCTTATTCTGTGCCTGGTATTATTCTAGGCACATTGCACATGTTACTGCATGTCATTTTCACAGCAAACTACAAGGTGAGTACTAGCATTTCTTCTTTTAGTAAGCTACGTGCACTTTAAGGGGAAACAATGAGATCCAAATCAAGGTAATCAGATGGGAGACTCCCCAAAGGCAGGAGGAACTGGAGCCTGGAGGTGGATAGCTTAGATAAAAAACAAAAGCAGCAGTAGAAGGAAGAAATACTAACCTAGGGTAATGATGAGGCAAAAAGATAGATAAATGTAAGAGATATTTAGGAGGTAAAATTAATTAGGTTTGATAACACCTTAAAAATCAGGTAGAGGGTGATGTTCACTATCCGCCTTGGGCAGGTGGAGGTACTATTTGCAAGAATAAAGAATAGAAGCAGCAGATTGGATGTCACATGGAGAGGGAGCTTTTGGCAATATGTGGGATTTAACAAGTGGAGCTAGTATTATAAAACAGTGTATCAAAGTGAGATATTAGGAGTTACGAATGCACAGAGGAGGAAATGATTCATTCTGATTAAAGATGACTCAGATATGTTATCTGAACTTTGAAAGATGTATAGATTTTCCCCATCTGCAAAAGGAAAGAAAGGGTATTACAGGCATAGGGAATACAACGTGCAAGTTAAGGCATCACAGGAAAACAGGGTGAATCCCAGGATACAGTGAGAATCCAGGCAGGCTACGGGAGTGCATGGAGAGAATGGGAGATGGTACTGAAGGAAAGCAGGAGTGGGACTGGAGGAAGCTTCTACCTGCTGAAGAGCTGCTCCTCTCTGCTCAGGAGCAAAACATACTCTCATGAGTCCCAGGGTCGGTCAGTGCTTGTGTGTAGTTGTACCTTTGGAAGGTTATGCTCAAGGTGACATGTAAAAGCTGCTGGCCAACTTTAGGGAATCACGAAGGAATTGAAGGCTGAAGCTCACAGGCTGCCCAGTCCCAGAGGAACTTCTATTTTCAAATGAAGATTCTGCTTTGCACTCTAGCCTCATAATGTTCCATGGTAGCAGCTGTCATCAGGATAGCATCTTGCACAGTGGTGTGCTCCTTGGCCAGGAAGATATGCCCTTTGAGAGACTGGGGGACAATGGGGGGCATTATTTCCAATTCCTCCTCCAGGTCCCTACGTCTCTTATATAGGAGTCTGCTGCTGAGGACAAATCTGGTTTATTGAGCAACTTATTATGCCTTGCAAGGCACCTTGTATATTAAGTAGCATTCTGTCCTCCCTTTCCTAGCTTGTGCCCCAGTCCCTCAAGTCTCCGTTAGGAATGTTTACTTTTCTTTTTTCTTTTTTTAATTTTTAAACTTCATCTCAATATTTTGGTTTTCTTTTTTAAACTTTTATTATAGCTTCACGGGGTACATGTGCAGGTTTAAAGGAATATTGTGTGATACTGAAGTTTGGAGTACAAATGAATCCATCTCCCAGGCAGTGAACATAGTATTCCCCAGCACCTATTCTCATCTTTATGTCCATGTGTACTTTATGCTTAGTTCCTAATTTTAACTGAGAACACGTGGGTATTTGGTTTTCTATTTCTGCATTAGTTCATTTAGGATCATGGCCTCCAGCTGCAACCTGTTGCTGCAGAGGACACGGTTTTTTTTTTCTTCTTCATGGCTGCATAGTATTCCATGGTGGGTACATATGTATCACATCATCTTTATCCAATCCAGAGTTGATGAGCACCTGCATTGATTTCTTGCTTTTGCTAACGTGAATACTGCTGAATGAACATAGGTGTGCATGTGTATTTTGGGGTAGAATGACTTATTTTCCTTTGCATTTGTGTCCAGTGATTGAACCTTTTCTTTATGCTTTCAAACTTTATGCCCTGCTATCATTCCAGTCTCTATCATACTTGGTTTAATTATTTATTTAAGCCTATGTCTCCTCCACTGGACTGATTTTCTTATCCTCACCCCCACCCCTTATTTCTGTAATAGTTGTGCCTAGAAAAGTGCCTGGCACATAGTAGGCACTCCTTAAAGTTTCTTGTTGAAGGTCATTGAATAGTATGTAAGAAAAGGGAAGCTTACTTATTTATTTACATTGGAAACTTCTCTCAGTGTGATTAGTAAGCAAACATTCCTTCTTTCTTCATTTTTCCCCATAGTCAGAACCTCTCAATGCAGGCTTTGGAAATGTAATCCTTATTGAGCCTGATGCTTCGTTACCTTCACAGTGGATCAAGACTGCACTCCTATTCCCATATTTCAAATGATAATTTTTCTTAATTATGTGTGAAATGCACTTATCTGTGGAGGAATCAATCAGTTCTGACTATTTGCACAGTTCCCATCTGCAGAAGGAAACCCTTTCATAAGTAACATGCAGCAAAGTCCAGAATCTGTGAAATCATTTCAGTGCAAATGAATCTTTCGTGTCCTTTGTTCTTGGAGATTGTATGAAGGAAGGCACACGTGTTTCAATAGTAACTGCAGCCCCAATGAGGAAAGGAATTTTTGAGTTATGTTATTAGAAGTCATCATTGCATATGTGAGAGAAGAGAGAAAGAATATGGCAGGATGCCGTCACATAACAGGTAAGAAAGTAAAACATATTCTCTTGAAATAGTGGAGCACATCTATCCAACTTTAATTTGGCCTCAGATAGCAGTTATATGCATTTTGCTTCCAATTCCAGTATTCTCAGTGAAAAAAAAAGAAAGAAAGAAACTGACCTTGGATTTATTCCAGGGCATTTATGTCTGGTCTGCTACCTGTTATGGACAGAGCATCTTGAAGGTTCTTTATCCTCATGTATGGACATAGGGGAAGATAATATTGACTTGTTAATCTTGGCAGGTAATTATTAGAACATGCATGTTTTGTTTGTTTTGAATGTCTAAATTATCCTCAAAGAAGAAAAATACTAGGCTCCCCAAAGCAGTTGGCCTCTGAGCTGAATTTCGAAGCATGAGAACAAGTTAGCAGGCAAAGACTGTGGGGGATGAGTACTCAAAACCTAGGGCACCCATGTACACATGCAGGGAAAAAGAAACTAACGTGTTGTACTCAGAAAATGTAGAAGCACTGAAAGTAGCTCAGTAAGACTAGAGTGTAGGTTAAGAGAGTGAGAAATGATCCTACGAAGGTATGTAGATGCCTGATGAAAAAAAGGCCTTATAGAACACCCCAAAGACTGTGCCACTTGCTTAGAAGGGAATGAGAGGTCAGTTGAAGATTTTAAGAAGGAAAGTCACATGGTTAGTGTTTTATTATAGAAAGATAACTTTGCCAGTGGAACCCAAAACACCTAATTGAGGCAAATCTGTAGGAGGGAGAAAGCCCAGCAATGCCATGCCCAGTACAAGTATGCACACCTGAGAAAAAACTTCCACATGTGCATATGAGACACAAAGAGATTTGTTTCAGCCTTCTTTGCAATAGTAAGGTACTAGAAACAGTCTAAACACTCACTATTAAAGGGTCGCTTATATAAAATGCAGCGGTGCCACCGAATGAATGTATTGCCACAATTAAACAGCATGAATTTGATCTTTATATATATCAATGTAGATTGACCTAACAATAATAATGTTAAAATAAAAAAGCAAGAAATGTGAAATTTCAATGTGGAATTATTTAAATTATCTGAATTTCTATAGACTTAGAAAGTACACACAGACCCAAATAACATATGACTACCTATGTGTATAGGTAAAAATTTAAAATGAAGTGGAAGGTTATACACCAGTCTCACATAATGTTTGCACGAGGAGAGGGGGAAGGGAGGGAAATAAGGCTGAATAAAGGCGGTGAATAAAAGTGGCTTTAGCTTTCTCTGAAATGCAATATATTTTATGTTTATAAGGGAAACACAGGATTATATTACTTATGTGGTTTTTTGACATATATAATTAGGGAAAAGAATAATTGCAAATATGATATAATATTAACAGGTATTCTGAGTTGTGGATGTGTTTGTCTGATTATACTTTGTATTATTTTATACTCAAAAATAAATTATCTTTCTTCTTAAGTAGAATTGTGTGTATGTGTGGCCAGATTCATGTGAGTATTAGCAGAGTCTGCTAACTATAAAACCAGGAGATAGGAGAGTTTTGGATGCACTGTCAGCAAGGTTAAGATAAAAACCATAAACAGTTGAATCAGTTTGTGACTTAGTAGGTCACTGCTGACCTTGACATGGATGATTTCAGCAGAGTAGTACAGGTGGACATCAGATTGCAGTGAATTAAGAGAATGAATGAAAGATGAAGAAGAGGTGGCAGGTGTCATCTATATCTAGAAGCTTGGCTGAAAAGTGGAAGAAATAGATGGACTAGTATGTAGAGGAGGATATAGGTTTAACAAAGGTGGTTGTTATTCTTAAGAGCAGGGAAACATAATATTGCTTATCTGAAACAGGAAAAATATAATAAAAAGGAGAGGTCAAAGATACAGTTGAGAGAGGGAATAACTGATGAGATTAGGGCAGAAGAAACAGGAAGGAAGAGACTCTACCATGTGAAGGTGGAGCCTCCCTGAGCAGTGCAAGTCAAGAGAGGTAAGAAGAAATTCAGGATTGCAGAAAGGAAGGCATGGGATGAGTTTGAGGAATTTCAAATCAACAGCTTCAAATTTTTAGAAATGCAAATTGTATAATTCTACCTTGACTGAATATTGTCACTTACATGGAAGAAATATAAGAATATGTACTTTATGTACATAAATGACTACAGCTATTTATCTTATAGAAAATTATCAAAGGTAGTAGTAATATTCTTCTTCTTGCAATTTATATCAATTTTGGTTTTGGCAAGTAAAATGAATATTAGAAAGAAAACAAATAACAAAACAAGTAATGTAGATAGGGATATGCTTTTAAGTGGTAGAATCTGCTTAGACCATGAAATTTGCTAGGTCTACACTACAGCAATACATCATGTTGGAAATTAAACATATTCTATTCTGTCATGTGCTAATTGCATTAAATACTCCATAGAACTACACTGATGTAAAATTCTTTTTTTTTTTTTTTTTGAGACGGAGTTTCGCTCTTGTTACCCAGGCTGGAGTGCAATGGCGCAATCTCGGCTCACCGCAACCTCTGCCTCCTGGGTTCGGGCAATTCTCCTGCCTCAGCCTCCTGAGTAGCTGGGATTACAGGCACATGCCACCATGCCCAGCTAATGTTTTGTATTTTTAGTAGAGACGAGGTTTCACCATGTTGACCAGGATGGTCTCGATCTCTTGACCTCATGATCCACCTGCCTCGGCCTCCCAAAGTGCTGGGATTACAGGCTTGAGCCACCGCGCCCGGTCATAAAATTCTTAACTGATTAATCTCTCCTCCATTTCCATTTCTTTTCTTTTCTTTTCTTTTCTTTTTTTGAGACGGAGTTTCGCTCTTGTTACCCAGGCTGGAGTGCAATGGTGCAATCTTGGCTCACAGCAACTTCCGCCTCCTGGGTTCAGGCAATTCTCCTGCCTCAGCCTCCTGAGTAGCTTGGATTACAGGCATATGCCACCATGCCCAGCTAATTTTTTGTATTTTTAGTAGAGACGGAATTTCACCATGTTGACCAGGATGGTCTTGATCTCTTGACCTCGTGATTCACCCGCCTCGGCCTCCCAAAGTGCTGGGATTACAGGCTTGAGCCACTGCGCCCAGCTCCATTTCCTTTTCTATCCCACTGAATTTATTCTTTATTTGACCTAATTAATTGGATTAATGGATATTTTTTAACACTTTTTAGTGACACCTTCTTATATAAAGCAAAATACTTGGAAATACTATCAATTCACTTCATTCATTTGAGAATACCAATGGAGCTCCCAACATTATAATTTCTCATAACTTGATTTTCATAAGATCATGGAATTCTAAAATTGGAAGAAATATGTTTCTAGTCATCTAGTGTAGCTTCCAATCCATAGGATGAATCCTCATGGCTAATGAAAACCTGGAATAACATTCACCATCATGAGGAGGTAAGGAATGAGCAACATTTTCTTCTTTCTCTAGGTGAGGCAATTATATATGACATCCTGTCTATTGATGACTGTGCTACGAGCAGCAGTAAGCATTTATTTCTATTCATTTGGCCAATAGTGGTCGGGTGTATATTTACTGAAAAACAAATAGTTACATAGGCAATGGCACACTCTACCAACTAGGAGTTTCTAGTCACATATGGGAGACAAGACATCAGATACCTAACAAGGCACACAAATCCTCAGTACTCAAAGGATAGCACAACTTCCTTTATAGTCATACAGAAACAACTATTTGTTTGTGGACATATAGCATCTTTGGAAAGCTATTAACTTTTGTGCGAGGAAAGCCATGTGAATGCTGATTATAACATGTTACAGTTGAATATCAGCATTGCAAAGAAATGACTATACTTTCATTGTTGGACTGCCTAACAGTTTCAAAGAGTTCTCAATCAAAACTTTGCGTGTTGGTATTCTTAAAAAGGGGAGCATGGGCAGAACTTAGGAGCAAAATGCTCAGTTAGAGATGTTGGCCAGGCGCGGTGGCTAACTCCTACAATCCCAGCACTTCTGGAGACCGAGGTGGGTTGAGGTCAGGAGTTTTGAGACTAGCTTGGCCAACATGGTGAAATCTCATCTCTACAAAAAATACAAAAAATAGCCAGGTGTGGTGGTGCACGCCTGTAATACCAGCTCCTCAGGAGGCTGAGAAGGGAGAATCGCTTGAATCTGGAAGTCGGAGGTTGCAGTGAGCCGAGATCGTACCACTTCATTCCAGCCTGGGTACGTGAGACTGCCAAAAAAAAAAAAAAAAAAAAAAATTGCCGTGAGCCCAAGATTTCTTAAAATAATTGGTCCCCAAAACTGGGATGAAAAGTGGAAGAATAAATTTGCCATATTTTCGGTAAAGAAGTTGCATTGTGAGATTGGAACCCACAACTCTTTATTATAAAGAAATAAACTTTTAATGTAGTATTTAATTCCAGCCAAGACTCTTACTAAGCTGTGCTTTCATACATGTTACACTATTTTCAGCAGATGATCTGTTGATTCAGAGGAGTGGGAATTGAAGTCAAATGACTCCTTTTTTTCTGAAAGAGTTTTCATACTATATTATAGAGAAGGCTGAGGCAAATTTCATAGTTAGATACATATTTAAAATTTTTTGATTGCTTTGACATATTTTATACACAATATCTTATATTCTATAACTAAAGTTATAAATTTTATAAACAGCCAAAAAAAGGTTAGTTAAGAAGGTAGAGGTACATCTTAAATTTCCAATAAATCAAGTAGCAAAATTTGCAAAGCCGAGCTATTACGCACAAAATTGCCATCTAGTGGCTGGAATGAGTAACTCCATGCACACAAGCCATAAGACTAAAAGCATCAAGGACCCACCAAGTGGCAGGTACAGGGACTTGCTCCCAGGGGTTCACTCATTATCCAATACGAATGAAATCTAATTTGTCAGTAATTTGTTTCAAGCCCTACTCTCTACTCTCAGTGAGCCATCTGGGTTTTATGATTTTATGCAGTTTCCCCCTTTTCAGTGTTGGCTGTATTTTTAAATCACCTAATAATTACACTAAGTAGTAAATGACTGATAATTGACTTAACACGTTCTCCTCCCAGGATATATTTAAGTTTTAAAACACATGACTCTACTAGTCAATAGAGCGAGGTATTTTGTATCAGTAGGGCCATAGCTATTTTTTTAATTAAAAAAAGAAGTCTCTCAACTTCTAAATAATTGACCAACTATTCACAGCATTTCTGTTGATTAACTGGCATGTTGAAACATCACTTAGACATTAAAATTCTATTAGTGCTTTTCTATTTCTTAGGAAGGCAATACATACAAAGCAAAACACTATAAAGTTAGATTAACATTTTTGCATTATATGTTATCATGTATGCAATATCACAATTTTTTGTTGTTTTCCTGTATCCGAAATATAGCTTCCTGGCTGGGCTCAGTGGCTCGTGCCTATAATCCCAGCACTTTGGGTGGCCAGGCAGGAGAATCGCTTGAGCCCAGGAATTTGAGACCAGCCTGGGCAACATAATGAGACCCCACCTCTTAAAAAAAATGTAAAATCTTACTAAAATCTAAGAGATGGTTGATATGCCTTTTATGAAGAAGAAACATATTCCTGAGAGTGTATTACAGAATGTGTATAACACTTTTTGGGGGGGAGCTTGAATTTTCAACCTACTGTACAACCCACCCTTTCAGCACACTTCTAAATGTTTCCATGGCTCAGAAAAAATGTCTTCTAATTATCAGAGGACTTCCCCACTACTCGTTCAGAAAATAGTGTCCACAAACTAAATGTCCAACAATAGCAGAATGTTTAAATAAAATACAGCATATCTTCATGCTAGACTAACTAACTTATAGCCAACAGAAGACAATTGTCTACAAATACTCAATGACAGATAAAGTCTTTCAATATAATTTGATGAGTTTTTTAAAACTCCATAATTGTATTTTTAGTATGATTTCAAGTTTTAAAATTTAATTTTTATATATCCTAGGAAAACATATTGGAATCATATACTTGAAATATTAAGAGTGGTCATCTATGGATGGTAGGATTAGAGGATATGTCTTAATTTCCTATTTAACCTGACCTGTCTTTTCCAAAATGTCAGCTACCATGTTTTCCAGATTGCATGAATGTTCCCAGTTCTTCATTCATGTCTGCATTCATGGGCTTCCACTGTAATTTTGTAGTTCTTCCAATAAAAAGGTAGAGTTCTTCCAATATTCCCCGCACCTTACAGTTGGGTTCATCTCTGTGGGTGGCTTTGGTTATTGGAATGTTAGTGAGAATTTCATGAGCCAAGGGCTGGAAAGTGCCTTTATTGGTCGTGCCTTCTTGCACCCTCTGCCATCTGCATGAGAAGACTGGCCTGAACTGGCCTGATGGTCTTCAGCGGAGGATGACATTCACAAGGAGCAGAGCCAAGCCCCAAGCTGAGCCCAGCTGACCCCACCTACCTGCACATCTTTGCTTCTGGGATTGTTGAAGCTGATTGCTATGCAGAACTGTTGTAGCAATAGTTGTCTAACTCACTGTTATTATAAAGAAGTGATATATGTGATTCAAAGTAGCATCCAATGTAATTTGGAGTAGGAAGAGAGACCAAAGGATGGAATGGTTGTCTCCTCAATGCAAAACAAGTACAATGCTGCCCATTCCCTGGGCTTCCTCCAAATTTTCTTTTAGAAATATCTTCTTAGATATTGAGTTCAAACACCTTTGAAGTCTGTCGAATGCATGAGTAGAGATTGCTAGAACCACAGGCCAACTCATGTATGTGCTTTTCCTGTAAGTTTTCCTGGTATTAGTTGTAAAGGAGGAAATGTATCAATAATATATTTACATATGTTCCTTGTCAAAACCACTGTATTATGTTTCAATTTTTCATGTTCCAATTGCTATCTTCACCCTCTTTCTCTCCTTGTCTCTCCTTCCTTCCTGTCTCTATGGTTTTCTGTATTACAATAGTGAAACAACAAAAAGGGGCAGGAATGACAGACGGTTCTTCTGAAGAACCCCTCCTCAAAACAACTCAGTTCAGTACCGCAACATTTCACTCCTGAAATATTTTTCCCTGAATAGGTGAATCTTATGTGCCTTCCTCTGGTTTATGGACACTCAGGTGCATTTACAGAAGATATTTGACTATGTTGATCACCCAAGCTGAATGCAACAAATTCACTCACCATTTCATTTGCCTCATGCCAACGCTAGTGGAATTTCAGTGGAGGCTGAGGACTCAAAGCCAGGTCAGTCTATCCAGAGTGGGTTTGAGAGACTACTAACACCACAGTTCTGAGACCTGGGGTGTTAGAACCGGTGCTGGATTATCAGTGGTGCTGAGGAGCTGACACTGTACCCTTCCCACCCCTCTGCTCTGGGCTAGTTGACATTTGGACACTTGACAGAGAGAGGGTACTGTAAGCCAGTCAGGGTTCCATGGGGAAGCTGTGAAAAAGGACCGAAAAAGAGGTCAATCTCGTCACAGTCTCCAAAGAGGCAAACACTATCTGGTCTCCTCTTTCCTCCTCCTACCCAACCAACAATAACACCGCAAAGGAGTAAGCATAGGGAAGAAGATGTCCCAACTTACCGTCACTCTAGGTCCCTCTGGCCTGTGGGGATTTGTGAATTAGGAAAGCGTAAAATGAATATGAGATTCAAGTTTAGAAATGAAACAGCACTGAAGTATTCTTTAAGAGCTGAACCAAAATAGTTTGATACATTGAAGTGACTTAAACAGATGAACTCAGACAAGTATTATTAAGGAAAACTGAAAGCCAGCTGGAGGGGAGCATTTGACAGAGAAGAGGTTAGAG
The DNA here is from genome assembly GCF_048565385.1 of Saimiri boliviensis. Taxonomy (NCBI): domain Eukaryota; kingdom Metazoa; phylum Chordata; class Mammalia; order Primates; family Cebidae; genus Saimiri; species Saimiri boliviensis. Next base: position 24,168,144 of record NC_133463.1, read on the forward strand.
TATGTATTGGAAAACTAAAAGTGTTTGATGTTCAGACTCCAGCTAGTTGAAACTGCTTGCTGAGCCACTTTTCTCAACTTACTCAACAATGGATTTGGGTTGGGAAAGAAGAAGGAAGAGAGAAGGAAGAAGAGGAGGAAGAAGAAGGAGAAGGAGAAAGAGGAAGAAGAGAAGGAGGAGGAGGAAGAAGAAGAAAGAAGAAGAAAGAAGACTGGGCGTAGTGGTTCATGCCTGTAACCCAAGCACTTTGGAGGCCAAGGCGGGTGGGGTGGATCACCTGAGGTCAGGAGTTCAAGACCAACCTGACCAACATAGCGAAACTCAGTCTAAAAAAAGGGGAGGGGGGAGAAGAAGAAAAAGGAGAAGAAGAGAAGAGACTAGATCCTGAATGTTTCTTTTTCTGGGACTGCTCCTGGCAGGATGTTTGTCCCATGCACTTTCCTACTATCTCTTCCTGGCCCCTTTCTTCATGCCCCAGTGAGGACTCTGCTGGTTTTGTAACCCAGTTTTTTCCAATCAAGATACAATTTCCAATCAGGCATGCTTCGGTCTTGTAGGAAGAGGGACCAGCTGGCCACGTCAATTTGGGAAGACATAGTTGATGCTCCACATATTCCGTGTTCCTCGAAAGATCTTCTTTATTCTCAGTCCTCCTCTTGGACTGACGTGTGGGGCGGGGAGCGGAGGCTGATGAGGGGGAGCGCTTGTTCCAATTACCCTGAAATGGTGCTTTGGAAATCTTTAAACCTAGGATGGAAGTGCCACTCTCCTTTTACCCTCATCAGCAGGCCTTAGGAATTAATTCCAGGAAAACAAGAAGCACTTCCTCAGCCCTCACACTGGCCTGTCAGAATCATGTACAGTCATTCCACGACTCATCCCCACCGCCTTTCATTTGCCCACTCAGCCATTTGGCTTGGCACAGAAGCTTGGACTCGCTTTTATTCCCACTGCCACAGCCACTAATGGGAACGGCATTTTATAAAATACTACCAGAGTTGTTCTTCTGTGCTAGGGGCCTTCACAGCCACACCCTGCCAAGGAATGCAAGCCACCTTTGACTTACCTGTCAGAGAAGGATCAGTCAGGAAGCGATTTTCCCAACCCTACACCGGATTCCAAGGCTTTACAACAATGATATCCCGATGTTCTCTTGACGATAACATGGCAAACTATTTCTTCCACATTAAGATAAGATTGATTCCCTAGTGTGTGGGCAAGAGGTCTCGCACTCTGGTGGCTTTTTGTTCCCTGAGTCTATTAACTTAGACCTCCCTTTGTGGGGTCCCTCTGCAGCTTTCTCTGCCCTGCCTCGCTTTGCTCCAGTGACTTCCTTTCCTGCGTCGTTTCCACTTCAGGTATCACTCAGAGAGCCCTTGGAACTGCAAGATTGAGCCATATTAGAGAGCTGTGTTTGTGGGCCAAAAAGCCAAATATTGGGACATTTTCTATACTTTAACTTGAAAAAAAAATCCTGCGTGCACTTACCAAGCCCAAGGAGAGTGCAATGGGGGGTTTATGTTGTGTGAAGTCAATCACTATCCCTTTTTTTTTAGAACTGTGTCAGGCCAGGCGCAGTGGCTCACTCCTGTAATACCAGCACTTTGGGAGGCCAAGTTGGGTGGATCACCTGAGGTTGGGAGTTCAAGACAAGCCTGACCAACATAGAGAAACTCCATCTCTACTAAAAATACAAAATTAGCCGGGCATAGTAGCGCATGCCTGTAATCCCAGCTACTCGGGAGACTGAGGCAGGAGAATTTCTTGAACCCGGGAGGCAGAGGTTGTGGTAAGCAGAGATCACGCCATTGCTCTCCAGCCTGGGCAATAAGAGTGAAACTCTGTCTCAAAATAAAAATAAAATTAAATAACTCTGTCAGAAGATCCAATATTTTAATAAGCCTAATGGAAATCTTTGTATTCCTTAAAATTTCCTTTTTTCTAATTTGAATAAGTATCTGATGGACCATCTTTGTTTCGCACACGAGGTCATTTTCTTGCTAAGATCAATATTATTTAACAGAATTTACTATGACTAATTCTGTCATATATCACATTAGATTTGATTGCATGTCAAGTTGAAGCATCATTAAAAAAATAATAATATGCTTTCTTAAGTAAAGCCTAAACCCAAGGAAACCAAGTCAGGAAGCATTCATGGACTTATCTATTTGAGAAAACTTCCAACTATTGTTTATGAAAAGCAACTTTCACTTACTTCAGATGTTCTCAATTCTAAGAAGTTCATGTTCTAACTGAGAAAGAGTATAGTTTAGGGTTTCAGAAAGAAAAAGGTTATTTAGAGTAGGTTGGTTTTCTTTAAATATTACTTAACCTCAGATTCTAAGGTAGCTTCTATGCTCCTTGCTTCTCTCCAATTCTAACTTGAAGCATTTAGAAAGGCCCTTTCCTTTTGGTTAAAGTCAGATATCCTAAAATCCTGCAGCTGTTCACCTAAGATTACTAATGAGATAACAGCTATAAAACTCAAACCATAAGATGCAAATTTTTGCACATTTTCCCAGTTCCAGCCTCTCCAAAATATTCTGCATCCTTCCATGCTTTGCGGGGTTTTATGGGAAAAGGAGCAGATTTGCAAACCAGCTGAGCTCACCATGTGTCTCGGTTTCTTCAGAGCCTGCGATTTGCCCAGGAGTGACTTAGATGATAAATGCTGTGTTTGTTTCAAAGGATAGTAGGCGCACTAAGGACTATCTTTGAAGTGAGTGGATATAGACCACCCTTTTGCTTTTTCCAGTGGACAAAAGCACTGCCTTTCTAGTTCTAACAGTTTGTGCTAATACAGTGTGAAAAACTAAATATAGAATACTTTTGTTAAAATCAGATTAGACTAATTCTATATGAAGTGCTTTAATGAAAAATGTTTAATGGTTGAAATACTATAACTCTGGAGTTAAAGTGCAGGTGCAAGAATGATATTCTATACTCCCTAGAGAGCAAACTAGTACATACTGTGAAATATCAATTAAAGTTTATAGTTGCCTAGGTTAGCTAAATGTCTTTTTCATGGGAAATTTTCATTCTTATGAAATAATCATTTGGGGTTAAAGTATGTGCTGAATTATGTGGGCATTCTGAGTTATTAAGAAATGGATTTATTTTTACAAGCAAGCTGTAAGCATTCTTTGCTGTTTTTATGAGGTCATCGACATGACTTTTAAGCGGGGCTCCAGGCCAACTCTGATTCTCACATCAGTTCATTAATTCACACAGCTGTCTCTAAAAACTACAAGAATAATATATACTGCAGACAGAGGGCCAGTGAGGGGGTGGGTGAGATTTAAGGCTGTATTTCAATCGAGAGATCCTGCTGACATCATAAACTATGAGAAGACAGCTTAAGCTGTTTGGGGAGCAGCAGCAGCCCCCCTGATGGAAATATGGCTAGTTTAATTGATTCTTTTTAGTTTCAGAGTATACAGAGTGGGGACACCCAGTCGTTTTTATTCTGAGCACAGTCAGAACATTAAAGGCAGGCACTGCAGGAATGCATTAGCAGGGAAACCCAAGCAGCAACTTAAGGTGCGGGGATGGATTTGATTGTGTTAATGATATATGAGCAGCCACATTGACATATGAAGGGCATGGAAGAGTTTACCGCACAGGGATTTTGTTTTATAGGCAATTGTGATCTCACCGCCTTGACGAAGAGTTTTACCAAATGAGTTGTGACAAGGATGATATGATTGTAGCATGAGTGAGGGGTTGAGAGAACCAAGTCCTCTCTACGTCTTGATTTGTAGCAAACATTGAATGTAGGGGGCTCCATATACCCTGTGATGGGCCTTCTAACAGCTTTCCTCTCTTTATCAGAAAGGGGAATTGCTAATATTAGCACTAAAAACTCATTCTGACACAAGCCCACATTCCAGAGAATTTGATACCAAACTGAATTTGGAGACAACATATGAGAATGTCCTGATTTCTGATGCTTCATTCAGTATTAATATGATATATTTTTTAAAAAGGGTAGCTGCAGTTTCATATCCTTTTAATTCCAAATTTGTTTCTGTTGACATTAGAAGGTGAACAAAATGTCTCTGAGTAATTTCAGTTTTACAAATAAATGCAGCCAAGTTTTTATGTCTTTGGATGGGGGAAAGTTTTATGAGATGTGACATTTTAAGTGTGTTCTTCAGTAACTCTCCATTAAAACACTGACACCTGTGTACATGTGGATATTGAAGATTTGGTTGACCTTATCTCATTTGTATACACAAATGTCTTTTTGTACATGTGAATTGAAGCATTGCATGAAAAACAGATGTGTCCTTAAAGAGTCTAAGACTGCTAATGTATAAGAAAGACTGAAAAAAATGCAAATTTACTGAAAAGATCAGGGTTGAATCTCCTCTAGGCAACCCTTATACATCCGTTTTTATAGTCATCTTATAATTATCTTGTGGACAGGTGCTATGGGTTTTTCTCTTGGAATTTGGAAAATTTGTAAAACCGTAGTGACAGGCTGCAATTGCCAAGTTTGCCCTGAGAGGCTCTCTAGCTGGCAGAGCTGGCTCTGCACCTGCGCCACTCCAGGGCCCTGTCACATTCTCTGCAGCCTCTTCTACAACTCAGTGGATGATGGTGAGACTGGGCGGGTCAGGAGTACTTCCTTGTCAAGACAAGGTTGAGAACTCTTCATGGATGCATTTGAAACCATATTAAGAAGTAGGTCTACCCCTTGATAGTAATATTTTGAGAAATTCAAGTTTAGTTAAATAGACCGTAAATTGTTTTAAAAGATGTTTTCGGTTACATTTGTTTAGATAAAGGAAATGGGAGGACCAGGCATGGTGGCTGACACCTGTAATCCCAGCTTTGGGAGGCTGAGGCAGGAAGATCACTTGAGACACACAGTTCAAGACAAGCCTGGGCAATGTAGCAAGACCCAGTCTCTATTATGTGTGTGTGTATGTTTGTGTGTGTGCACGTGTATACATACATATATAGTTTGTATGTATATATACAGTCTGTGTGTATATAGTATATGTGTGTGTATATATACACATACAGTATGTATGTGTATATATAATGTGTGTATATGTATAGTTTGTGTATATATACGTGTGTATATATATATGTGTGTGTGTGTGTGAGTGTGTGTGTGTGTGTGTGTGTGTGTGTGTATGTATGTATAGCTAGGCATGGTGTCAGGAGCCTGTAGTTCTAGACACTTGGGAGGCTGAGGCAAGAGGGTCTCTTGAGCCCAGAAGTTTGAAGTTACAATGAGTTATGATTGTGCAACTGCACTCCAGTCTGGGCAATTGAGTGAGACCCTGTCCTTCTTAAAAAAAAAAAAAAAAAAAAAAGGAAACGTGAGCATGAGAGTATAGCTTATTAATGGGTATTCATTTGTCAAAGGAAAATGCTTCTCAATTTTCTTGCTAGAGGAGGCAGTTGGATGGGATAAATGACAGCTCTCGAGGATGAAGTGACCACCATTAGGCCAAATTGGACAGTTTTAATTAAATAGGAGTAAGCATAAATTTGATCAGGGAGCAGGAACTAAAAGAAAATCTAGCACTAGTAAGAATTTTAAATGTTTGTTCAGCAACCAATATTCAGAGAGTTGGTTGAAATCAGAAACTGATCAGGTTAGTTTTTTGAGGGATAAAACTTCTGTAGTTAATAGTTTTCTGATGTTATGGGACCAAACATTTGTAACTCAACTCCCAAATTCATATGTCGGAGGTGTAACCCTCCATGCGATAATATTTGAAGGTGGGATCTTTGGGAGGAAATCAGGGTTAGATAGTGTCATGAAAGTGGAGTTAGTGTCCTCATAAGAAAAGGAAGACACCAAGGCGCTCTCTCTCTCTCGCTCTCTCTCTCTCTCTCTCTCATTTTGCCATGTGAGAACACTGTAAGAAGGTGGCTGTCTGCAAGCCAAGAAGGGTCCCTCACCTGGAACTGAATCAACTGGCATCTTGATCTTGGCCTTCACAGCCTCCAGAACTGCAAGGAATCAATGTTGTTAAGCAACCCAATCTGCGGCATTTTGTTATAGCAGCTTGAACTAAGGCAGCAGGTTTACTACAGATTTTATGAATTAGTTTTGTTGGAAGAGTCTTTTTCTCATAGCTATTAAACTTTCTTTATGTCAGATTTGTTTCTTTTACTTCTGGATTATAGGTACCCACACTTTATAATCGTGTAATTGTAGCCAGATCGTCTAAGACAAAGATTTCCAAATTGCTAGCCAGGTTGTTGCTATCAATAACACCTTACCAGCAATTGGTAGCAGCAAAACTAGTGTGCCAAGGTGGTGATGAAGCATCAAAAGCATTCCTATAAAATCAGCATTTGAGGGCATTAGAAATATCTCCTTTTTTGTGAGAATGTGTGATATTGATTCAATAATGATTGAAGCCCTATTTTTCCTCCTTGTTCTCAAATAAAAAACCACACTGGGCATGATACCCCAAACATTGCACAAATTCAGTTGGAGAATATTTATTATTTTATTTATTTCAAGTATGGAAAGTCATTGCATGTCTGATGTCAGATACTTTTCTTGTAAACAATAGTCTAAAGCTCTTTGGAGACTGCTAATATTTTCTAATGGCTGCCCATTCGCTCTGAAATTAGACTGCATTTTTTTGACTGACATCCCTCTGATTCATTCTTGGAAAGATAGCAGGCTGCTTAAGATAGTCCCGTTATATTTGCAGAAGGACTTTTCAATACCAATTTTATATATCCTCAGGAGCACCTAAAAATCATTGCTCAACGATTGACCATGGACTCTGTCGATCTGGTGTCTGGATTTGTGGTCCTGTGATGACCTAGATGGTTGGACCAATATCCAGCTACCAAGACCAAGTGGCCTTCAGCCTTCCCTCTCCTGCACAAGCCTCCTCATTCCCTTATGTATCCAATGTTTTCATGCGGGCCCCTTGTGGCTCCCCTTTACTGTGTCTGAGGGTGTTAATAGTGGTTAAAAGCATTGACTCTGGCTTCAGACAGATTTTGGTTCTACTTCTGAAATATTGTATGGCATTGGGAATGACTGTTTCTTCATCTATAAAATGGGCATACGGCCTCATGAGATAGTTGTGCGGGGTACGGTGAGGCCATGTATGTGAAGTACTTGAGAGCACCTACACATAGTAGAGGCTCAGGAAATATCATTTCTCTTCTGATCTCCACACCTGGATCCATTTATTTTGTTTCTTTCTCAGTTTCAACCCTAAGCAGACCTCCTGTGGCTATCCCATTGTACCAAATACAACAAGGTTTCACGCATAAATAGCAGTAGCTGATTAACGAGAGTTTCAGGGAAGCTATGTAACTTTCCTAAGATGATAGAGGAAATGGCAAAGTCAAACTCACCATATCCTTAACCACTATACCTTAAAGCCTCCTGGGAGCTGCCACTCTATCCACAGAACATGGGGAACATTCCCCACAGGCATCTGGGCACACAGATGGTAAAAAAAGCAGGGTGGACACTGCACAGCCAGAAATAAGTGCATGATCTTTATCGAAGGTTTTACAGTACCACCTCCTCACCAACAGTGGGGAAGTATATCCATTTATCCACCCACTGGCCAACACTGGATATCATTGACCTTTTTTAATTTTGACTTCCTGATGGATGAAAAATATCACTTTATCGGCCATTTGTACTCATTTTTCAGTAATAGGTTACATCTGAATTTGACTGATTTCTAGTGTCCATCCATTCAAAGACATTTTCCAAAGCAAAGGCCTATTTTCTAAAGGAAATAAGAAAACAGCTTTCTGATAAAATGCTCTTTAGATGGTTAAAAAATGGAATGTAATATGCCATTATTATTCAGAAGATAGTGAGCAGCTGTTTTTACACTCATGAAGTTAAAATGGCAGAAAGTGTATTTCATATGCTTATGGTATGGGTTTTAGAACAAGAAAAAATAGAGATATTAAAAATTGCTCGAGCTGACAGTGGATTCCAGCAGACTCACACCAAATCTTAGAATTCTGGTGAGTGCTTGGCACCGTACTTATGACAGCCACTTATCTCTCTTAGGAAATTGTGTTTTCTTCAAGTTGTACCATTTTCTTAATACATTATACTCTTGGCATCAGGAATTGAGCATCTAAATAAAAGAAGTGTATGTTTGGAATTTGTTTTTCAACAATTTGTATTTACAGAGCTTAGGGGTAACAAGTGAGGCACACTGATTTGCCATCTCATGAAAATACATGTCTACATTTTTATACACTGTGTAAATATGCATATATCCACCCTGATTTCTATTGGTAAAATGTCACGTTTGGACCAATGTAGCATTTATCAAAGCACTTCACATGCTACAACGCAAAGTAAATAACAAATATCAAATAATTTTTGTACATGGAGACAGACTATATTCTCTCAGTAGAGTGCAATTATTAGTGATAATTAACTGAAAATAAACTCAAATGCTTTTAGACCATTAAAATCCATTCCTACACAATTCATCAATGAAAAAAATCATAATGAAAATCTTACTTTTGACTATAGTAGAAATTTCAAATGAAATGCTTGCATGTTGAATAAACCAGTATACTAGAAAAATATATCAGGACCAATTGTTGTTTATCATAGGACTGCAAGGATGAGTTAACATGAGAAAGTCTATTCAAGTAAATTAATAAACTAACAATCTCTTGGAATATCATATTATAAGTTAAGAGAAACAGTGGTAAACAGTTAAGTTAAAATTTGGGGAAAAATTGGCTGTAACCTGGGAAAAATAAAATTAGGTTACAAATTCACACCCTACACTAAAACAAACTCCAAATACCTTAAAGGACTTAACTGAAAAAATAAAGTTTAAAACTTTTAAAAATACATGTAATTAAATCTATTTACAATATCAGGATAATGAATGATTTCTTGAACACAGCATATAATGAACAAACCATAAAAAATAGATTAATAAAATTTACATCATAATTTTTAAAACTTTGATGAAAAAATAACCCACCATAAACAAGCATAAGTCACAGACTGAAAGAGATTATAGAATATAATAGGAAAAAGTTAATTCATATAAGAAATGTATTTTAGAAGTCCTACAACTCAATCAGAAAAAAGAAAGGATGTGAATTCAATGACCAATAAACCTATTAAAATATGTTCGCTTTTACTAGTAACAAAGAACAGTAAATTAAAATAACAATGTGATACAATTTCACAATCATAAGTTTAGCAGATGTTCTGATAACACTAGATGTTGATGAGGGGTTGGGAAGTGGAAACTCATATACTGCTAGTGGGAATATAAATTGCTACAGGTACTTCAGGGAGTAATTTAGGAATATCCACTGAAATTGAAAAAGCTGGGAGGCTAGACACTGCTATTATTTTTGTAACAAATCTTTTAGGACTATTTGATTCTCAAAACATACATGCAACTTAAAATGAAAAAAATTTTAATGAGGTATACAACTTAAGTACACATTTAAATATTAATTACAAATGAATAGAATAACAAGGAACTATGCCTGAAAGTGTAGGCTAAAGCCAAACCTTCAAAGCCTCTGAATAGCAAATGAAACTAGTTGTAATTTATGCACGTGGTAATGATTAGCTACTGAATGGTATGGGCAATGAAGTACAAAGCAAAGCTATTCCTTGGAACTGTCTTGCTAAAATGTGGAGGCAGCAATGACCAACCACAAAACACTGCCTTAGTCAGGGAACAGACTATAAGAAGCTGAACTGGGGCATAGTGCTAGGAATTGAGAAGAGAAGGCAGATTGGAGAAACAGCCCATTTGCTGAGTCATCCTCTCTGCCTGTTGCCATGTGCTACCATTTATCTCTTACCATTCCAAGCCTCTGCCCCACGAAGGACATCCTGGCTCTCACTTGTGCCTACTGGCCCCTCAGCCCCCAGAGCCTCCAGGCCATTTTGGACAAGGTAGCCCTTAATACCATTGCCCTACTCACAACCTCATTCTCCTGGACTTTCCAAGGTCTGCCTCTATGCCCAATGAGTATCTTCTCACTCTTTTGGAAGATAACTTTGCTGAACTCCTCCCATGTACACTAATGAGGCAAAGAAGTTGACCCTCTATTTTCTTTTTATCTGTGGTAGTATGAACATTCTGTGTGGTCTACATTCAGGATTCCAGTGCTTCTGCATCTTAAAGCACATTCTCAATGACTAAAGCCATAACTTTTGCTAGAAAGAGTTAATATCTTGTGAACTAACAAAAAAAATTGTAGATATACAGATGCTCCTTGACTTACAGTGGGGTTATGTCCCAATAAATTTATGATAACTTGAAAATATCATAAACTGAAAATACACTTAATGCACTTAATCTACAGAACACCGAAGCTTAGCCTAGCCTACCATAAATGTGCTTAGAACACTTGCATTCACTTACAGTTGGGCAAACTCATCGGGCAACACAGTGCACTGCAGAGTATCAGCCATTGACCTTTGTGATCACGGGGCTTACTGGGAGCTGCAGCTGTGCCTGTGCAACATTAAGAGAGAGTATCATATCACATATCGCTAGCTCAGAAAAATATCAAAATTCAAAATTTGAAGTATGGTCTCTACTGATGGTGCTGATTTATGTAAATATTTTTATTTCGTTATTTTCACAACCAGAATTTTTTTTTCTAAATTGTATATGGCTCTTAAACAGGATTTTTTGTAGCACAGCTTGTATAAATAAATAGTTAAATTAGTTCATTGAGGTCAGTTTTGGTTCATTTATGGTTCCATGTGGTACTGTTACTTTCCTTTCCACTTTTAAATGAGATACAATGGAAATGTTGTTAAGATTTAACAAGAAGAGAAAAGCCAAATGAAAGTCAGTTTATAGGAAATTGGCCTCTTGCCTGATACCACCTGTGACCATGAGGCTGATGAGGCTGGCCACATAGGCTTTGGAAAGGGCTTTATTTTCACAGGTACCCGGATGCACACATAAGAATGAGTGTAACTTGACCTCAGTGAAATTTCACATTGAAAGAAGTAATTTATTGCATATTTGATCCATTAGAGCTGATAAAGAAACATTATTCCAGAAAAAAATATATAGTACCTCTTATAATGAACTTTTTAAATGGATATTCTGTGCTATTTATAATTTGAACAGATTCTTGTTTTCCTCAGGTCCTTGTCAGATAAAATAAAAAGTCCTCTATCAAGCTAAACATGAAATGATGTATTTTAAAGTTTAATTGAAGATGAACTTTTTGAGGATCAAAGATTGAAGCTTATTTCTATAAATGCAAATTATATAATTGACTATAGAAAATTGTGTGTAACTATTATCAAAATTCTCTTTCAAAATTTTAAAATTTCAAAATTAACTCAGCTTGTGGAGTTCAACATGAATTCTTCTTTTCTATTTCGAAGTGGCTTCCTGAGTAGGCACAGTGTCATTTATTTGAAAGGAGGCTTTGAATAACGTCAGGAGAGACTTTCCTGCTTCCAATCTCTTTCCCATTCAATTGCCACAGCATCTGGTATTTTCCATTCTAGATCTATTACTTTAAGCAATTACTTAGTCCAACAGGGAAATCACCCATCTAGCTGCTCCAGCTAGAAATGTGTGTATCCTCAGTCCCACTCTCTCATTTACCAGCTCCCACATCCAATTGGTCCCAGATTCCTTCCAAATTCCGTCCTCCTTCTGCACCCCTCCAGCCACTTACTTCCTGGTGCCTTGAGGATCACACCTCAGCTCCTACAAGGCTGCTCCTAAGCCCTGTGCTGTCTCCCTCAAACATTGCTATCACATCTTTTTACCTTCAGCTGCACTAAATTCTCACCTTTCCCAGAACATTTCTGGCCCTTTTACAACTTGATGACCCTCTCTTCCTAGATATAATTTTCTTCTGTTTAGGCGAGAAAACGTCTTCTTATCAATGAATATTCATCTCAAATGCTACCACCCGTGTGAGGCCTTCCCTGATTGTCTCTTCTGTGTTCTGACAGCTATTCTCTTACAGCAGGACCATATTTTGTTAATTTTTTTTTTTTTTTTTTAGATAGAGTCTTGCTCTGTCGCCAGGTGCCAGGCTGGAGTGCAGTGGCACGATCTCAGCTCACTGCAACCTCCACTTCCTGGTTTCAAGCAAATCTCCTGCCTTAGCCTCCCAAGTAGCTGGTAGTAAAGGTGCATGCCACTACGCCCAGCTAATTTTTGTATTTTTCAGTAGAGATGGGGTTTCACCATGTTGGCCAGGATGGTTTCGATCTCTTGACTTTGTGATCTGCCTGCCTCAGACTCCCAAAGTGCTGGGATTACAGGCATGAGCTACCATGCCTGACCATAAAATTGTTTTTAGCCAACACCAAGACCACTATACCAAGCTGCTGGAGAGCAGGAGTGGCCTCTTACTCATCTGTGTCACTGTCAGGGCTGCATCATGCATCACTGTGCCTGGCATGCCATAGGTGCTCAATACATGTTTGGTGAATAAATGGCTGAACCAAGCTCTAGCATTTGGGGTAAAACATGAACCCTCTACCTCCAAATATGTCTACTAGGTGGTGCGATTCTCTGAGACTGGAGGTACCAAGTAGCAAGGTAACACTGGGGGTGTTTGGGAACCCTGATGGAGCTCAAGAGAGGACAGATGGGACTGAAGAGGCCATCAGGAAAGCTTCACCTACTTCACAGTGGGGCCAGGCATTCCTGTCCAATGCGATCAATACCTGGATGCTTAAGATAGTAACAACAACAACAAAAAAAAACAGAGAGAAGAAAGAAAGGAGAGAGAAGGTGTTTCTGGACATTTGAATCACTTAAATAGCTACTCTGTGGATAAATACATTAAAAAATAACTGTGAAATTTGCATAACTTAAAGGTAACTATTTTAAGAGAAAAATGCAGTGCCATTTAGTGCATTTACAATCTTGTGCAAGCAGGAGTGACAGTAATATTTTGGAGCTAGATAACTACATACTTTTTATTCTCCCCTCCTACTCCTAATTCACACAGTATCTCTTCAGTTGTTGAATACACTCCATAGCTATTCTCACTTTTAATTGTGAAGCAAATTTCAAGCCTGTGTATAAGAAGTTTGTTCAAATGCCCAAGAGGTCTAAATTCTATGTAACTGTGGTACAGTTTCATGAGGCTGAGAGAGGGATTGGAAATGCTGATTAGATGAATGACACTAGATCCAGACTGAACCTCAAATTTCTGCTTTGAAGTTTGGGATGACAAGAAATGAATTTATTGTGGCTCTTCTACATTTGATTTCAGATGGCAGATGACACACAAGGATAATGGAGAAGCAAGGAGCACACACCACATGAGTAGTATAGATTTAGACCAGATTAACCTCTACCTGGCCTTCTAGGGAAATGCAGTGGGGAGTGGGATGTGAGTATAAATCAGTTATTAGATATAGATCAATGTATTCTCTTCATAATGGTGTAGATGTTGAAAAGTCTTGAATTTGTAGATGCATAGCTAAGATTCTATCTTCTCTGTACTTTCTAATAGTTAAAACACCCAATATAGTGGAATGCGGAGACCAATATTGACTAGAGCAAATATAAGTATACAATATTACAACCCAGCCATCTGCCTAAATATCTGAAATATGGTAAGTGCAAAGAGCATGTTTGTCACAGAATATTGAGATCATGTGATGATAGATCTGTATTAGTTGATGAATTAGATATAATGAATGCAAAATACTAAGAGAATATATATCAAATCTGAAAATCACACCTGACAACCTGTGTTAATATATTTATTATTTGGATTTTTAACTTTATTTTTAGAATACATTTCTTCCCTTCTAAAATTTAATTTTTTTTTTTTAGAATTAATTGCATATATGCATTCTGAGACATGGAAATCCTATCACTAAGGTACCATTGTCCACAAATGCTTGGTCTGGAATAATACCAAATGACCAAAGAGAATAGGATTCCACCACCGCATAGACAACACTCCATTGCAATGGAACTAATAGGCTGTGAGGAGATTTATCCTGATGGTCTGTGGTTTCCTTCCAATAACATTGTTGCTTGCTTATTTTAAGACATGACTTAATAGATGCTATGAAACCAAATCACATTTTCTAGCTCCTGTAAGAATCCAGTGCTTCTGAGTATTAACTTTGTTTTCTTAGTGACATCAGTTTGTTTTAACATTTCTATCAGGAATTCTATTGAGAGAGGAGACATAAATTAGGCTTTATTTAGTTTATTCTGAGTTTCTCTTGGTCAGAATTTTGGTGAAATAATCTTTGAAAATCCAAAAAATCCTTCACATTATGGTAGCATAATTAAGTTTCTCCCTCACTACCTCATTTGACACCCTTCTGGGGAAAAAGAAATTGCTATTTTAGGCAGGAAACAAACACAAGGGAAAGAAGGGATGTTTTGGGTACAGATGAGAACTCCATGTGCTTTGGTTGAATGTAGCTGCTGGGTGTACCAATTCTCAACCTTCTTGCTTCCTCTACTTTTTCACCCTTTTTGACTCTCCCACCTGCAAGGTCAGCTACTCTAAGGAGCAATTTATAAAGTTGCAGCTCATATTGTGCTTGCAGTTCCAGAACTGACATGAAATTAAATCAGTCTTGAGTGCTGTAGGATACAAAAGCTACCTTCCTAGTTTACGGAGGCCTTCAAGACTCCTAATAAATCTTGGTAAGGTAGCATTCCACTAGTGACTGCCCAGTTTCTCCCCTCGCAAAAAAAAAAAAAAATCCTTGAAATGGAAACAACAAAATTTTCTTCAAAGCCATATTTCATGCCATGGAGGGAAAGACGTGCATGGAAGCCACATTCTTAAGCTCCTTTTTCCAGCTCTGGGGCAGGCACTTCAGGAGACAGTGTTAAATGAGTTCTTACCTTACTCCTCCACATTCCAAAATTTCTGGGGCCACACAGTGAGGCCCTGATACACATTTGCCAAAGGCCCATACAACTGTTAGCGATGGGGCAGAGTGCAGGCTGCCCTTTCTTTCAGGGGCATCTTCCTTCTAGTGAAGCTGGAGTCCGTGCTTCTCCCAGTGTGAAACAGCCATGAAAAGCAAACATTCATGAGAAGCTTAATGTACTCACAAAAGTTTTAATTGTTTTTCAAGAGTGAAAGCTAAGTCTTTAAAAATTCTATAAGTATACAAATACATCCCTGCTACAAATATGTAGCCCCTCAATTTTCAGGGACACGGGAAGCTTATTGGTGGAGGTTCAACACAGTATGTCCGTGAAGGAATCTGAAGGAGATTCTGTCAAATGGTAACACTGAATTATACCCAATAGTGACTCATATTTTCCAGTATTTTAGAATTTAGTCTTAACTCATTAGTCAAATCCACCTAAAATCTCAGAGTACAGGGGCAGTTATTGAGTCTTTATTTGGTGCCATGTGCCATGCAAAATGTTTTATAAATATTAGTGCTTAATTTTTCCCAAACCTCTCTAAGTGAAGCATTATTATAATGCCCTGTAATGGTTAGGGCATCATACCCAGTTTTTGGTCAAACACCAGTCTGGACATTACTATGAAGGAATGTTTTAGATGTGATTAACATTTAAATTAATAGACTTTGAGTAAAGCAGGTTACCCTTCATAATGTGGGTGAGCCTCATCCAATAAACTGAAGGCCTTAAGAGAAAAAGACTAAGGTCCCCGCCTGAGCAAGAGGGAGTTCTTTCTCTAGCATGCATTTGCAACATCAGCTCTTCCCTGAGTCTCCAGCCTGCAGGTCCACCCTGCGGATTTCAGACTTGCTACACCTCAAAATTGCATGCTCCAATTTTTCTTAAAATCTTTCTCTTTCCCTCCTCTCTGCGTGTGTGTGTGTGTGTGTGTGTGTGTGTGTGTGTGTGTGTTGTGTGTGTGTGTGTGTGCATATACATATATCCTCTCGGTTCTGTTTTTCTGGAGAACTCTGACTAACACACCTCCATTTTATAAGTGATAAAACAGAGGCTCTGAGAGATACACGTTTGCCAAAGGCCACACAGCTGGTCAGCGACGGGGCAAAGCACAAGCTGCCCTTTCCTTTGGGGCATCTTCCTTCTAGTCAAGCTGGAGTCCGTGCTTCTCCCAGCCTGTGGCCAGCAGTCACGTGAAAGGCATGTGAAGAGTTGGTTGTGTTTAATCCTGTCATCGGTTTTATTGGAAAGCTTTTCACTGCAGCCCACGGGAGGGGAAAACGATTTGCTCAGGATGAATGTGGCCACCAATGTGTTACTTCCCTTAATCTAAACAGAGCCTCAGGCACACTTCATTGATCATACCCCCAGGCTGAAAGGCCCCCTTAATGCTGGCCAGCAAATATTATGTTTCTGAGGCAGCCCTGTGCTGTCAACCACATTTCCTGATCTACTCTGATTAGATATATAAACAGCTTCAGTAAAACAGAGCCTGAGCTTTGCTGTTAAAAGTCTAAGATAAGGCTTCCATAAAGATTCATCAACAGCATAGGTGCTGTCTAAGGGCTGAGCCTTCTGAGCTCAATTTCTTTTTTTCTTTTTCTTTTCTTTTTTTTTTTTTTTTTTTCTGGTGTTGTAAAAGGGTCAGTGAGCAAACAGCCATGATTTATAATCATGTTTTAATAGTGGCTGGTGCGCTCGCTGACTAAGGGAGACCTTGGGGAAAATAAAGAGTTAAAAGAATTGAGCAGTTCATGAAGTGGTCTTACATTAATGACCCAGCACAGGACTGACATTACTCAAGGTTACATAGTCATTTTATATTTGCTAAGAAGGGTCACACCATCCCAGCTAAGGGCAAGGAAGAGATCTGCTGACACCCGCAAGGTGCAAAAGCTTATGAAGGAAGGCCAAGAACTCCCTGAAAAGCAAATGAAATGATCAGTTAGGGAAAGGAAGCAATTAAAACCCAATGTTCTACACCTTCAAACCATGCATGTTTTAGATACATTGCGTACTATAAACATGTGCGAGCCAAACAAATTGTAAGATTTTATTATAGGTACATGTATTTAATTAGAATATGCTTCAAAATCCTCTTCTAACATTTGTCCCAGAGATGAAGTCTATTATCTAAAGGATTTCCCAGCTCAAGTTTGTTGAGAATATATGCCTTTCTAGATATGAGAACATATGCCTTTTCTAGATAATTTTTGGCATTTGTTCTAAAAAGAAAAAATTCAGTGAGAGTAAGAGGAGGATTTTCCAAAAATTGCTTGGTGGGAAAATGTAAGAAGTTAACATACTGAAGTTTGATGATTAATATACATTAATATTTTAATGTGTTTTAATACTTGCATGTAATATTTAAATGAGTTTTCCTCACTTAAAGAGGTGCTTACTCCCCACTTTAAAGATCATTTACGGTTTTCTTAAATTAATCTACAATTTTTATTCAATACTAAAAATAATTGCTGAGTATTTACTGCATATCAAATACTGCTTTGAGCACTTTACACAAATTGGCTGAGAAAATTTCATCAGCAGCCAAAGAGCTTGCTGCTTTTTCTCCCCTCTTCATCTCAGTCTATAAAATTATGCATGAGAAATTTAAACCTTTCTTGAATTAAAATAGTATTCTCCCAGGTCCATGCCTGTTTTGGGTTAACTAACGTCAAATACAAATATGGCTTTTATTTCCCCTTTATAATAGCTTGTGTTTCTTGGTGTTATTATAATTGACGGTTCTTATGTCTGTCTGTGCATTGAAATCATATGAGAAGTTTTCCAAAAATACAAGTTCCTGGCCACATGTGTGACTGTTGATTTACTAAGGATGGAAGCAGGATTCTGCATGCCCCACAAGGAATGATCCAATTTCTTGTCACAGAAGAGGTAGCTGCATTGTCTTTGTTCATTTGTGCCACCATAAAAAACAACCTGAGACTGAGTCATTTATAAAAGACAGAAATTTGTTTTTTAGAGTTCTGGAGGGTGGAAAGTCCAAGATCTCTGTGCCAGCATTGGTGTCTGGTGAGAGCTGTTCTCTGCTTTCAAGATGGTGCCTGTTGCTGTGTCGTTACATGGTAGAAGGCAGAAAGGCAAGAGAGTGCTCCCTTCAACCTTTTATAAGGGTGCTAATCCCATTCATGAGCCTGGAGCCCTCATGATTTTACTACCTCCCACAAGACCCAACTTTTAATATTGTTGCATTGGGCATTAAGTTTCAACATGAATTTTGGAGAAAACACTATCATTTAAATCATTGTAGGCTGTCATATGTTAAGTAGCCTAAAGTTATACTGATAGCAAGCAGACATGCTAAATGCAATTATAGGATGAGCTTCAGAGTTTTTAAAACTTATGCTTTAGTTAATCTTACGCTGTTTGTGCTTCGATGACAAGCAACATATTTTCCTTGTGTAAACATTCAAATACTCAAAACTAAACTGATACTACGCTACATTGAAAGAATGCATTTGAAGAACTTGGGCTGCCTCACTGGCTCCCAGACAAATGCATACATGTGAACAGTCTTTCATTTTTCTCCTTTACATTAAATGTCTGTAGGCTTGGTTTATACATGCAAATGGTTTCGGTTATTAGATGGATAGGAGAGAATACCTAAGATTGATGTGGGTCTATGAGTAGTTTTTTACAGATGTCAGGGACTATCAATATTTTACATCGCTGGACCAGACATAACCCTGAGCCTAGAATCAGAAGCCCAGGGTGCCAGTGCTGTCCTGGTCACTTCCTGTTGCCTCATCCCTGAGCAAATTCCAGGACTTCTTTGGGATCACTCTAGCTTTTGCCTCCCAAAGGATTCTCTAACAAGGAAGTCGATGGCTTCCCCCAAAGAAGACTCAGAGCACAGGTTCAGGGCAAGTATTTGATGATTGTGTTTCTGAATAAGACAAATTCTTCATTTTGGACCCCCCCAAAAAAATGAACCTCTGAAAAAAATACATGTATGGAAAACCTTAGGAAAGATTCTTACCTTCAATTCAGTATTGATTCACTTGACACATTACAGCGCCAAGTGATACACGGTGGAAAGGAAAGAGTGCACTTAGCTTTTCCTCACAGAACAAACATCTTCTGTTATTTTATAAGCTCCCACAACATACTTTCCCACATTTTCTAAGGAAAGGAATGTTATATGATAAACATTATACTCAGAGCTTTACTGTAACAGTAAGTTACTTCCTTCATTTTGTCTTAATTTCCAGTACACCATGTTGAGGTCAACAGATCTAGCTATTTACTGTTTAAAGCTCTGAAGTATTAATCCAAAAATTCAGGAAACATTGTCATCCATAGCATGCAGTTTGATGTACAGCAGATTGCTGGGTCTTGACAGTGTGTGCCTTGCGTGCAATTTCACATTTGTTCAATGTAAAGGAGAATCTTGCTACCACAGACTGGAATCAGACATAAGCCATCTGCTCCCACAAGAGCCAAAGTTATAAGAACCATCTCTGTTTGTGAAACAAGTTGTGTTTACCCCAGCCTCTATGGAATTTAGCCCTGCCCAACCCCTTCATCATGTTTATGTTCCATTGCTCCATTTACATATTTCTCCCTAAATCCTTCAGGCTAGGCATGATGGTGCATGCCTGTAATCCCAGCACTTTGATAGTCTGAGGTGAGAGGATGGTTTGAGTCCAGGAGTTTGACCAGCCTGGGCAACATAGTGAGACCTCATCTCTACAGATAATTTTTAAAAATAGCTGAGCGTGGTGGTGCACACCTGTGGTCCCTGCTATTTGTGAGGCTGAGGCAGGAGGATCACTTGATCTCAGGAGGTAGAGGCTGCAGTGAGCCCTGATTGCACCATTGCACTCCAGCCTGTATAACAGTCCAAGACCCAGTCTCAAAAAAAGAAAAACCCACAAAATCAATCCTCTAATTCCAGCTGCATTCATTGTGATTTCTTTCCATTATAATGTAACACCTTTCCTTGTACATTGCCTTGTGCAACTGCTACCATATGACATTGACAGATCCATTTTCTTCTACCATTCACTATCTGTTGATTACCCAGTAACATCTGAACTAAGTATAAAGTTCATAATAACTAGATTTATAAAATAAAGAACAAGGACAATTCTCCATGCCCACCAAATTTTATGAAATACAATTCATTTCACTGAACTGCTTAAGTTTAGTTAAATTGAAAGAAATGTCACCTCCCCAGCTAAAGTGTGAGCAACTTGACTAGTGAGGCTGAGCCTTGCAGCTCCTTTGTACCCTCACCATAATTAGCACATTTAGGGGCCCCTGCGTTGCTGACTGCCTAGCCAGAAGTGGTTTTGTGCCCTACTTTTTACTACAATGTCTTTCAGAATGCAACTGTGATTGGTGGTTAAACCCTTCGCCTTTGAAACAAGTGCCCAAGAAATGCTCATATATATTTTTTTGCTTCTGACTAATCTTCTGTGTTTGTATATGATGCTGACTAATCTTGTTACTTTCGGATGTGATGCTAGTGGTCTTCCAGAAATGCCAAGTAAGGAGGTACTTTAAGAATTAGCAAAGTTCCCTTAGTGAGAATTGACCTGGCATGAAGGGACATCAGTGTGGCTAGCTAGGACATATTGTGAGAGTATCTTATAATCTTATAACTACTTCTATGAATAAGCACATACATAGTGACAAGCAATAAATAGACCAGTTCTGAAAATTCTAGAGAATAGTTAAGTGATGACCCTTTACATTTTCTGTTTCTGTTCTGGTTCAGTTTTGACTCTTGTACAGTGTACAGATTTTTATTGAGTGCCCTCACTTTAAATTATACTTCTGAAGTCATGAAGGGCAGAGGAGGAGGCAAGCAGCCTCTCCCCTAATGGTGGGCAAGGGTATACAGCACAGGACCCTACAGGGAAGGAGCAGCCACTCCCTATCTTGTAAAGAGCCCTCCCCAAAGGACTTTCAGCAAGGGATGAAGCAACCTAAGCCCCCAAAGCAAGGATATATAATATTGAATATAAAAGGTAGGGGTGGGGAATTGTAAGAGACCAAGAGAGGAGAAACAGCCTATTTCAGGGGACTGCAGTCTCCAATTATACTCACAAAACTGTCTCCCAAGAGAGTCAGCTCTAGATAGCTCTCATTCCCAAGCAGTATCCATATTGGATTAGAGCTGTCCTGCACAAGTAAGACTTCTTTCCCTCCTGTAGGAGCCAGAAGCAGCAGGAGTGTGGAAGGAGGGATTGGTGGGGAAAGAGAAGAAAGGCAGATTACAGCTTACCCTCTCCACACTGCAGCCTTCTAAGCTGGAGGCAAACCAGGCTAGGAGAGGAAAAACTTTAAAGCTGTGAGAATCTTTAGTTCTCATACTGAACTTTTTATGTGCTGAAAAAGGCTAGAAGAGAAAAAGTTCACAGAGTGGTTTTCAGGGTTAGAATTAAGAAAAAATAAAATTGCTTTCTTTTTATTATTTGCCATGTATTCAAATACTATAACAGACATGTTAACAATTCTGAGGTATCCTAATTAAATGAAAATGACCATATACTCCCTGTTAAAATTTCCATTATGAAATAGAGCAGAAGTCCAATAGAAAAATAAAATGCCCTAAAGAAGAAAAATACTGGCTTCTGTCCAGAGAAGGCCCAAAGATTTTCCCAGCTCCATTCTATCTTGGCTTCCTCTCCAATAAATGGTTGGCTTTCCTCGATATTATATTCTCACTCATGTTTCTTTGAATGTCTTTATTCTGTCACTCACAGTGATGAGGCACATTACTGCCCACTCTCCTCTCTAGATATATTTAGAAAATAGCCATAAAGTTCCTGCATCACTGCATCTCAGCTTTTTAAAGGACACATTAATAGGTGGGATTGTAACTGTAAGAAGGCAATAAGGATGTGGAAAGGTCTAGACAGAATATTTCATTAAATAATATTTGAGGAAATTAGCATGTATATAGAGAAGAGAGAAAGAATAAAATAATAAAATGCACTAATAAAATTTTAATTTCTAAAACTAAAGAAAACTATTTCACTAACCTGTGAAGCCAGCTAGAGCAGGATATACAGGAAGCAGGTATAAGGTTAAAATGTGGAGCATCTTTCTAAGACTTTGCATGTAAATGTGACTGGATTGTCATCTGTCAGGAAAGGACTAGAAGAACTGAATTTGAACAGCAAAAAAATGAAAATGGATGAAAATGTCATTATTTTAGTCAATTCATTTATTGCTAGCACTTGCGGTCCCAATGGACCCTGGGTCTGGTCTGGGGCAGCCTTAGGGTCTCTGTTTATTGTGATTCTCATCACCAGTTCCTCCTTTCTGCTATTGAGAGAGGCTAGGCCTGGCATGTCCTCAGACCAACCACCAGTCTTGGTCTGCACAAGAAGGCAGAGGAGGGCCACTGAGTGTAGATGATGAATACATTATGTCTGTGTGGTAAGCCACTCAAAGATTGTTGCCTTTTTTTGTGCTATCAGATACTGAAAAAGAAGAAAATAGACTTCTTTTATTTATCTTTTCTTTT
This sequence comes from Saimiri boliviensis, assembly GCF_048565385.1. Classification (NCBI taxonomy): domain Eukaryota; kingdom Metazoa; phylum Chordata; class Mammalia; order Primates; family Cebidae; genus Saimiri; species Saimiri boliviensis. The sequence goes on from NC_133463.1 coordinate 24,190,515, forward strand.
TGGAAGTCTCATCTGTCAATCATGAGCTTCAACACCTTATGCTTCTTCTGCTCCTATGCAAACTCTCTTTAATATAACTAATGTTATCAATAGGATAATTTAATATGCCCATTCACTGATGAGAGGATGTTTTCAATGGCCTGGGCCATTAATCAGTGAAGTTTATCCTCTCTGCCCATGTCCTGCTCCTGATAACAAACACTCAGTAAATGTTGAATAAATGAATCAGTCAGCTAAGAAAACTAAATTTTGTTTTATTTTTATTTCTAGCAAAATAAAATATTTTGTTGCACTTAGTAATAGGATGAAGGTATGTTTTAAACTAATGTCTATTAGTTAGATATCATTTTAACATAGGATGATTAATCCTATGCTCACTGGAAGGTAACTATCACTGTGATGAATTGTGTTTGCCTTCAAGTTCTGTAGAAATAAAATCAGTTGAAGAATCACATATAGAAAAGGATGAAAGAGGAACTACAACAGAATTGCCAGAGTCTGAACAAAGGAGAGCTCCAGTAATATCTAATTACTACAGAAAACCGGAAGTTACCTACAGCAGGGCCTGGCACATGGATACCAAGTGTTCACTAAATGTTAGGATGATGATGATTGTTATTATCATTCCCATTATAACAAGATAATTTTAAGTGGTATTCAGATAAGGTATTAAATGTCAAATCACACATTGATGAATTTGTTTCCCTTTAATTTTTTTTTTTTTTTTTTTGAGACAGAATCTATCTCTGTCACCCAGGCTGGAATGCAGTGGCATGATCTTGGCTCACTGCAACCTCCACCTCCTAGGTTCCTGTTATTCTCCTGTCTCAGCCTCCTGCGTAGCTGGAATTATGAGTACCCGCCACCACGTCTGGCTAATTTTTGCATTTTTAGTAGAGATGGGGTTTGGCCATGTTGGTCAGACTGATCTTGATCTCCTGACCTCAGATGATCTGCCCACCTTGGCTTCCCAAAGTGCTGGGATTACAGGCGTGAGCCATCATGCTTGGCCGTGTTTCCTTTTAAATTTGATTTTAATTATTCTGATGACCTCAAGAGGAATATTGCCAGGTAGTGATAGTGTGTTTATACACCTATTAATTTTGGATCTTTGAGCAGACCTCAAGCTCAGAGCTGGAAATTGATACCATTGTTTTGTTTTCATTGCATTTATTTATAGGACCACTTTACATTTATTACAAACAACATTGATTTTTATCAATGTTAGGGTTTTAAGTATTCTTTGAAATACATTTATATGGATAAAGCAAGTCAATTTAAAGAAAATATGAAGTTATTGATAAGGTAGGAGGTATACAGATCAGGCAAAATCTTGATGGAGAGGGGTTAGGTCGAGAGTTTAGGAAAGTGCTTTGGGGAGTTTACATGAATGATCAGATCACTGTAGTCTACATGTTTCTGCTCGAGAGAGACATATCCCACATGTGGGTGCCCACCACCTCTACCTGGTCACCTGATTGGCATAGGTAGCCTAGGAAGTAATTTCACCAGCATTGGATAATCAGTGAAGGAAGCAGCTCCAGTGTAGGTGGCTGTAGTACACTAATGCCGAATGTCTTTACTCCCTTCCCTTCCCAGCTGCTAGCTGGGTATGCTCACTGTATCCAGTTTGGCAGCAGGTGCCACAGGGTACAGACACTTATCTCCAATAGTAGGCTGTAAAGGGTTAACAACAGGGGATCTGGGGGAAGGGCAAGTTTTTGAAATTTGCCAATTTCAATGGTCTAAGACTAAGTATAATCACCCTAGCTGATTTTAAGCATGGTTGTTTCCAACAACCGACTGGCAAAATTTCTGAAAACTTCACAGTTGCCTCTTGGGAGCCTGTGCCAGTGGGCTCCAGCACACCACCCCATTTTCACTCTAAGTACAGTATTTGATTACATAACCATCCCGACCCTCTCCTCCCCTCCCCCCACCCCACCGACTTCCCAAGTCTATCTTTTCCTCTAAACTTTAAGCTCCCTGAGGGAAGAAACCATGCTGTCCTACTCACCGTGGTAATTCCAGTGCCTTCCTGACACCCAGCGTATACCCCATAAATACCGATTGGCTGTTAAGTGCATAATGTGAGATTGAAAGGAGTTCCTACAAAGACAAATCCTCCAGATTTCTTAAGCTTAGGAAAGTTTTGTGCTTGGTGTTTGGTTTTATTTTTTTCATTTTTAGCAGCAGACCACCGTGACTTCACAGTTTGAAAGAGCAAGCCTGTATCTGTGTGACCGCGAGCAGAGCTGGGGAGGGGGAAGCGGAGCGGCGCTGACCAAGTCAGGTCCTCGGCGCGGTGCAGGTGCTCAGCCTCCTCCAGCGCGCCGCACTCCTCAGTGCCAGCGAACCTCTAGCCACCGCCCTCGCGCTTCTTGTCGCATAACTCTCATCAGAGCTTATAGGTCGTCTCCAGGAGTCAGAGAAGTCCGGACTCCTGGGATCTCTGCCCCGCGAAAAACTGGGGAGCCCCCGTTCCTGTGCCGCTCCCAGGCGGGGTGAGCTCGGGCTCTGGGAAGGAGGGCTGTGTCCGTGTCACGAGGGGGCCCCCCCGCGACGGGTGGCGTGCAGTACCTAAGCGTGGACCAGGACGCTCGTTCCTCGGCGCCGTGTCCTGGATCAGTGGCACATCCACCTTCCCCGCCGCCAGTGACCGGCGCGGGTGTGCGCAGCTTCAGAGGTACAGAGTCCGGAGCTGCCCTCCCAGTTTCAGTGCAGCACTGGCGACGCAACTTTCCTCCAGCAGGCAGCCGTCTCCAGGGACCTCCCCCAACCCCTTGGAGGGCGGTTTTTTCAGTGGCTCAAAAGGAGCCTGTGTTTCATGTCCCTTATCCAACTGTTCTGCCTCTAACTGCGATGTGCAAAGAGCCTGCAGGAGACCTTTGTCCCATCTCACTGGGCTTCAAAGCTACCGAAGGCGGTCACGATAAAGGAAACGACCCGAGGCTAGATGGTCCCCCAGCTCCATATCCCAGCCTGAAGAGACCTATTTCTTCCATTCTGCACCTTGGGCCTGGCATCTTAAGAAATGACACATGGCCTACAGGCCAAAATACCTTGGTTCTATTCCCAGCTCTGTCACTTAGGGGCTGTGTGACCTCAGGCAAGTTGCTAAATCTCTCTGGACCTCAATTACTTCAACTGGAAAGGGATGGAGTTGGACCTTGTGGTTAATAAGGTTCCTTTTCAGCTCTGATCTCCCAGGATTCTAAAACCCTGCTTTCTTAAAAATATTCCACACTCTTTTCCCTTAGGAATACGGTTTTAGTGAATCAGACTAAATATACTGTTAATAAGATTTAATATACAGTTTTAGTGAATAAGACATACATGTAGAAAACAAATGCAATATGTTTATTTCGCTTATGGCAAACACCTAATAAAATATATATATTTTTGAAAGTTTCAACAAAGGACTAGTATCCAGATTCTACAAGGAACTCAGAAAAATTGGCGAGAAAAAAAAAAAAAAAACTATCAAAAACTGGGCAAATGACATGTATAGACATTTCTCAAAAGAAGATATACAAATGGCCAGCAAACATGAAAAAATACTGAATATCACTCATCGCCAGGGAAATACAAATTAAAACCACAGTGAGATACCACCTTACTCCTCCAAGAATAATCATTATTTAAAAAATCAAAAAAACAATAGGTGTTGGTATGGATGTTGTAAAAGGAGAATGCTTATATACTGCTGGTTGGAATGTATATTAGTACAACCTTTATGGAAAACAGTGTGGAGATTCCTTAAAGAAATAAGAGTAGAACTGCCATACAATCCAACAATCCCACTCCTGGGTATCTACCCAAAGGAAAAGAAGTCATTATATGAAAAAGACACATGCACACATATGTTTATTGCAGCCCAATTCACAATTGCAAAGATATGAAACTAACCTAAGTGCCCATCGACCAATGGGTGGATAAAGAAAATGGGGTATATATACATGGTAGAATACTACTCAGCCAAAGAAAGGAATGAAATAATGTCTTCTGCAGCAACTTGGGTGGAGCTGGAGGCCATTATTCTAAGTGAAGTAACTCAGGAATGAAAAACCAAATATCGTGTGTTATCACTTATAAGTGGGAGTTAAGCTATGAATATGCAGAGATGTACTGAGTGGTATGATGAACTTTAGAAACTCAGAATGGGGAGGATAAGAAGGGGTCATGGAATAAAATGTACGTATTGGGTACAATATATGCTAGTCAGGTGATGGGTATGCTAAAATCTCAGAATTCACTACTGTATAATACATTCATGGAACCAAAAACCACTTGTACCCTAAAAGCTATTGAAATTTTAAAAAGTTTTTTAAAGAAAAAATGTTTCAGTATTACGAGCTCTTCATGTGCAAAATATTTGACTAGGAATTCAGAATTCCAACAACTAAATAAGTAGATTAAATGACAAATAAAAGGATTAACTGCTGTCTCTGTGTTCAGAGAGCCTAAAACGTTGTATAGACATATGAAAGATCACAGCAGTACCAGCATGAAAACTAGATAAATTGAGTGTAATGACTTTTGTATTTTGTTTGGATTATAGCTAAAACAGTGAAAAGAGGCAAGGGCAAATAAGGTGATAATTTTTCCTCTATCAAGACTCAGGACAGCCCAAGTACATCCATAATGCCATTATTAATGACACCCAAGCCCTATCTCCAAATTATTATCATTCAGTGCCATCTAGTGTTAACCTGATGGATGGATTTTTTTAAATATTATTTTGTTTTTGTTAAATTCCTTGTTCAGCTCTATGTAGTCAGATTAAAGTCAGGCATACAAGTTCTGTCTCCTACACATCTAGTCTTATGATGTGATGTTTTTGTTCTGAAAACTCATGCGTTTCCTGTCCAGCCAGGCACAACCTGTGTTTCAGGCTTTCAACTCATTCTTTGCTCATCTTTCCTGGACTGCTATCATTGGTACCAGCACTCTGTGCATGGGCTTTTTCTTCAGACACCAGAATTTCATAGGGCTAGATGTATCAGTTTCTGAGCAGAAAGTTTGTAGTAGAAAAACAAAGTTGCTAACTTATACTTAATTTGGAGAGATTACTAACATAGTACCTCTCTATTTTTGCAAGTGAGTTTTTACATTCACTCGAATAAAATTCCAGTTACGAGAAGAATTTTATCTTTGTGTTTAAGAAATACTTGAGTTCCAAAGGCTCCAAGATATTTTCTAAAATCCAACTAGAAGTTATTTAGGTAAACACCAAGTTCCTTTTATGTCTGTCTTATCACTATAGTAAATGTATCTCTGGGCATATGTCTTTGTTTAAAATGTCTCCAGTTACTGAGTTGCTGATATAAAACTTCTATTCAAGTTGTTACAGTGAACTTGTTAAACAACAAAGGCAACATGATACTTATACCAACCTAAAAATAAAAGAGAAAGGAATGATTTACTCATAATATTCAAATTTAAATAATCTGCATGTGTAAAACACTATTCTAAAAATTGTCATTCTATCCAGCTTCATTTTGAACAGTTTGCATAACTTCTTAACAGCAGTGAAAGTAAAATGTAAAAAATTCAAAATCACATTTTATAAGAGATACAAAGTACTTATTGCTGTGTTTCTGGATTTTCAAAAGTAAGCTTATCTGAAGATTGACTCCACTTCAATTCTCATGGTAAAGTGGTAAGAACACAAACCCAACATTTGGCAGAAAGACATTTTCACATTTTAATGGAAGACCTATTGGAGCAGAAAAATCTCTTGTTCTTTTCACTTAGTTCATTCATTCTTCCTCCAGGTTTTGGCTTCTTGAGAAAACAGTTTTATGCTTTCCTGATGATGGAGATTTTCATCTGCTAGGGTTTGAATGTTTGTCCCCTTCAAAACTCATGTTGAAATTTAATTGCCACTGTGACAGTGTTATGAAGTAAGATGTTTTGGAGGTGATTAGGCCATGAGAGCTCCACCCTCATGGGTGAGATTGGGACCATTATAAAGGGTGAGATTGCCACTCTTAGGTCTCTCCTTTGCCCTCTTGCCTTCTACCATGTGAGGATGTAGCAGGCAGGCCCTCACTAGATGTCAGCACCTTGATATTGGACTTCCCAACTTCCAGAACTGTGAGAAATAAATTTCTGTTCATTATAAATTACCCATTCCCTGGTATTCTGTTATACTTTATGGCAGCACAAAACACACTAAGATATCATTCAAACACACTTTTATGGGCACTGTATTAGTCAGGGTTCTCCAGAGACACAGAACCAATAGAATTTATATAGTTACATAAAAAGAGATTTATTGTGAAAGATTGGCATTTGTGATTATAAAGGCTGAGAAGTCCCAAGATCTTTCATCTGGAAGCTGGAAGCCCAGGAAGTCCAGTGGAATAGTTTCAATCAAACCCCAAAGACCTGAACACCAGGAAGCCAATGGTGTAAGTCCTGACCTGACTCTGAAGATCTAAGAACTGAGGAGAGGGAGTGGGTAATATCTAAAGGTGGGAGAAGAGGGATGGCCCAGCTTAACCAGTGAACACAGTTTTCTTTCCTCTGTCTTTTTGTTTTACGTAAACCTTTAGCAGATTGGATGATGCCCACCCATATTGGTAAGGGTGATTTTCTTTCCCCAGTCCACCTATTTGAATGCTAATATCTTCTGGAAACACTCTCACTGACCTACCCAGAAATAATGCTTTACCAGCTATCTGAGCATCCCTTAGCTCAGTCAAGCTGAAACATAAAATTAACCATCAAAGCTACCTGAAGATATTCCTCATCCTTCTAACATATCTGTAAGGCTGATACGTTACCACTTGAAATGGGATATTGATGCAATTCCTAAAATCTGGAGTAAATCCTCTTGTAATGTTGTCTATTAGTTCAGCTGTCATTGTCATGCTGGGCTTTCTATACTAGCATAACAGCCGATTGTTAAATTTTCAGAAATCGTGCAATTTTCCATGTATCTTTCTCTCTTTTTGTTTTAGGAGTTAATTCTGAGGTTATCAGGGCAGGGAGAAAGCTACTAACTAGTCCTTTTTGATTAAGCATGGTGGTAGCCGTGGACCAGCTACTGAATTCAACCAGTGAGCAGAGGGTCAGGGCAGAAATTGAGAGAGCTCTGGGAGTGAATGTGTGTGCAATAGACTGTGGAGGCTATTAACTCACAGTCAGGTACAGTGGCCCTCTTCAATAAAACACCCACACACACTCCAGAGTTCCAGAGTTCATGCTACAGGAAGTAAAACTGGGAGGAAAGAAGGGGTTAATGGATGATGCAGTATAAAATATGCAGTTAGAGTATAATAATTACCATTATCCCTATGATGTTGGCCTTGATGGGATCTGTTTAATCATTTAAATATTATTACCTAAGTGTGAGCAAAATCTCTTGATTCAATAATGCTCACAGCTGAAAAGGAAGAACAGGTTCAAAAAGAAACTATAGGAAATTACTGACGAAAAAGAGAAATAAACATATAGAGCGCCATAGAACTGAATAATTGGGCTTATTTTAAAAACGTGCTTGCTCTCCGTGAACTTTTAAATGAGATCCCATTCCCCATGAATTTCCAGAAAGAAAAAGAAAATTTTACCCAAAATATGTCATTAACTAATTTCTACCCTGCTTTCTTAAGACTAGCCTTTGTATTTAACACTTCACTTCTTGCAAGCCATTGTGGATAGTTGTACCTCTCAGAGACCAGATTGGGCCAAGTCCTCTCTGCAATTTAGCTAAAGCCCACTTTCCCAGGAAATGCTTCTGTTCTAAGACTCAAACCTTCCCTGTTAGGTGAGGTAACTGACATCAGAAATGGTCTCCACCTTCAGGGCTGGCCCTCTGTATACAGGTAGTGTAATTTTGTATTTTTTTTCTTATTCACTGTGGTAGAGATTGCTGGTTGACTGCCAACATCTGTTAGCCCATTCCTCTAAATAATAGTACGTTTAGCAGGGCACACACCTGCATGGAAATAGAATAATATTTCCCAGCCTCTCTTAAGGAAAAATGTGGCCACTTTGCTAAGTTCAGGTAATGTCTTGCAAGTAAACAATGATGTATAGATGATTGCGGGAGCCTTCTTTAAGAGACAGCTGGTGTACATCCTTTTCCTGTCCCTTCCTTTAATCCACAGCCTGGAACATGGATGCTCAATTTTGAATCCTGAGGACAAGGCTTACTTGCCTGGTTAATAGGTTGATAGGATTCTGTGGAACAGAGTTGCCATATTAGCCTATTTCTCTAGTAGGACTCACTTTTAGACTTTGTTCATAGAGATAAACTTTTTGTTTATATTATTTCTTAAAGCATAGTTATTTTGAGTTTTGCTTTTGCAGACAACTTTTATTGCATTTTCCTCCTCCCCCCGCCCCAAATTCTTATGTTGAAGCACTAACCCAAAGTACTTCAGAATGTGACTTTGCTTGGAAATAGGGTTATTGCAGATATAATTATTAATATTTAAGATAAGGTCATTAAAGTGGTCTCTACTCCAATATCACTGGTGTTCTTATAAAAAAGGGAAGTTGGAGCACAAAGGCATAACACACACAGATACACGCACGGACACACATACACACAGAATGTTCTGTGTAGATGAAGGCATGGATCCAGGTGATGCCTCTATAAACAAAGAAATGCTAAATATTGCAAGCAAATCACCAGGAGCTAGGCAAGAGGTTTGGAGAAGATTCTCTCTTACAGTCCTGAGAAGGAATCAAACCTGCTGACATCTTGACATGCCTCCAGAACTCTGAGACAATAAATGTCTGTTATTTAAGCCACTCAGTTTTCGGTACTTTGCTATGGCAGCCCTAGCACCAATATGCAATCTCAGCCAATTAAAGGCTAACTAGAATAACCTTAGCTTAATCTAGGGCAATATTCATACCCCTCAGCCAGCAGAAACTACACAAACATATCCATGTGCCCATCTGAACTTCTATCATAATTTCTCAGCCTATCAGTTTTATCAGTGTGGCCAAATATCAGTTTCTCTAGAATGCCAAATAAGAGAATTTTGCTGTGGCTGTGCTATGAAAAGGCAGCTCTGTCACAGAGGAGAGTGTGAACCAAATTCAAATGTTGAGTTTATTTTACTCTCCAAATAGAATATTTTCACCCCCCTGAAGCAACTGTAAGCATCTCATCCAAAGCATATTTACTATCATTGAGTGTTCTTGGTTACTTATTGAATGAATAAGTGGATGAGGCAGATTTGACGGACACTAACCTTAGGGATTATCTCACAGCCTGCCAGTGGCAAGCGTAGTAAGGACTGAACCATAGTGTTTGAAGATAGGGCTCTAGAACCTTATGACTCTGAGTTCCAATCCTGTATTAGTCTGTTTTCATGCTGCAATAAAGATATACCCAAGACTGGACAATTTACAGAAGAAAGAGTTTTAATTGGACTTACAGTTTCACATTGTTGGGAAAGCCTCACAATCACGGTGAAAGGCAAGGAGGAGCAAGTCGCATCTTACATAGATGGCAACAGGTAAAGAGAGAGAATGAGAGAGAAGCAAAATGGGTTTCCCCTTATGAAACCATCAGATCTTGTGAGATTTATTCACTACCATGAGAACAGCATGGTGAAAACCACCCCCATTATTCAACTATCTCCCACGGGGTCCCTTCCACATCATGTAAGAATTCAAGATGAGATTTGGGTGGGGACACAGCCAAACCATGTCACTTCCCTTTGTAGTTGCTTGGTTTGAAAGAGTTACATAATCTTTTTGAGCTTCAGTTTCCTCATCTGTAATATAGGGAAGATACTAGTTACTCTCCTATAGGGTAGTTATGATTTACTTATGTGAAATGCTTCAAATGGCCCATGCCATGATGTACTGCAGTTGGTTTGTACTGGCTTACCATGACTGATAGTGGACGTTTTTAATGATTCCTTTCCTCATATCCAATGACATCATATTGGTAGCTTGAATTTAATTGGCCATGGTGAGACTACTTACACCACAGAAATTGGCAAACACTATATATCAGGGCTAGCTTGCCAGTACACCATCAGTTAGATGACATCAATGCGTTCTGTATAAATCTAAACATTATTATTATTACCCAGTAGGTACTCCTGCTGCCTTATGGTTTTGAAAAGGCATTCTGCTAGTTAAATAAATAAATTGGAATTAAAATAACACTGATGGGACTCCTTTAGCAATTTCTTACCTCTTGGGAATCAGTGCCTACATTTATGATCTATAAATCTTAATCCTTAATTTACTCAGATTGATTTTTGGCTCCATGGAAGTAGGGGCTTTTCTCACTGCTGTAGCCCCCACACATGGCACAGACCTAGGACAGAGTACACACTCATAATTGTTTGTTAAGTGAATAAATAAATGAAAGTATCCCAAACACTTGCATTTTCAAGAGGTTTTGACATCTATTTCCTTTTCTTCTCAAAGCTACCCTTTGAGATGGATAGGTCCTGTTTTATCTCCATTGCATAGATGAAGAAACTGCAATGCAAAGAAGTGTTTAGTGATTTGTTTCCTTTTATTTATTATATGTTCATTACACCAGTGTTTCCCAAAGTGTGTTTCATAAATCATAAATCCTGAAGGATGTTAGTAGTTATTATGTGCCAGAGGACCCACTGATATATAAGTTTTGAAAATTTCACTCTAAAAAAATATTGATTTACTTACTGCAAGTTTTATTAGAGCCACCCTCAGAGTGTGGCCAGAGATCCTACATTTCTTTTTTGTTTTTGAGACAAGGGCTCACTCTGTTGCCCAGGCTGAGGTTCAGTGGCATAATCAGAGCTCACTGGATCCTCAACCTCCTTGGCCCAGAGGGTCATCCCACCTCAGCCTCCCAGGTAGCTGGGACTACAGGCAGATACCACTACACCTAGCAAACTTTTCTAATTTTTGTGGAGATGGGGGTCTTGCTGTGTTGCCCACTCTGGTCTTGAACTCCTGAACTCAAGAAATTTACTGGCCTTGGCCTCCCAAAGCTCTGGGATTACAGGCATGAAGCACCATTCCTGGCCAGAGATCTTGCATGTCTAGCAGGCTCTCAGAGGGTGCCCATGCTGCCGGTTCACAGGCTGCACCTTGAATAGCAAGGCACTAGAACATACAAAAGTCAAGAAGAAATTGCATCTTGAAAGAGCAAATGAGAACACTAAATCATCCTCTTGACCCTCAGGACCAGCTGTTGAAAGAAGCATGTTGTTTAGTGGGCTGAGAGAAGAAAAGACAAACCCGTATATGATCAGCAATTTATGGAGGAGCATAGAGCAGGACTAAACTATAGTAGGGAAAGTCCCTTCAGCTAAAGTCTAGGTGGTGAATTAACTAGTGAAGGGACACAGAAGTGGCTAAAGGGACCATTGATTGCTATGTGGACTAAAGTAGCTTCATTTTTGTCATTAAAACCTAAGTTCAAGGAGAAGAAAAGCAAGGCCCACTATTGGTTCGGACAAAGTTGTTATTTTCCATCTCTACCCCAAACTTAAGTTCCATGAGTTGTAAGTTAAAAAAAAATACTTTGTAATTATTGAAAATGGAATGTGAATGCTAGAAATTGTTAGGGAAAAATGGGGGCTGGCATAAAAAGAGGTTAACCTGGGTCAGGTGAGGAAGTAATGCTGCACCGTGTAATCAGCTATTTAAAGGCTTTGGAAATGCTCCCAACTCATACAGACTCACGTTCCTGACCTAGTCTGGTCCCTGCTCTGGCCTGGAAACTTAATTTTGGTACTTGTGTTTCTCCAGGATTGGCTGTTCTCTGCTGGTGCCTTGTCCTAACAGACTCCTAGTTCCTTGGCAACAGTGTTCTAATAAACTTTGTGGATCACACACAGTTCCTAAGTGTGGAGGTGGGATTAGGCTAATGGAGGTGTGATAAGACTCTTTCACAATGTATCTATCAATGATTCACTTTTATTAATTATACCTTGACATATCTTGATAACTTATTGAAAGCAAAAAGGTTAATAACTCATGACTTCCTTGTAGGTCAAATCTTAGTGTAAAGCAATAATTTTGCCTAATTTAATATTTTTCCCCTTGCATTCTTTGGGTTAAGTTCATTTTGACACTCCTGTTGTTTATATTTGTGTATTTATTTGTTCATCTTTCTATAATACTAATACAGATTATTCTCTACAGATTATATTGTTTTTACCCAAAAAGGGAGTATTGTGCTTTTTACTGAAGTTTAGATTGGTTGTCGAAATTGATCGATTTTATTTTACTTGTGTAGTCTTGTTTATGTTTTTGGATTTTGTAGATCTTACTGTTTCCTTTTATTTAATTTTTTAAGCTTTTCTTATATTGCCTCTTTTGTTTCTTTTTATCTTTTTTTCTATATAATAATAAATACTTATTTCATTTAAATTATATTCTTGATGATCTAAAAATTAAAAAAAGAAATTGTCCACCCTATATTTTTAGTACAAGTATGTTTTGAAGCACTATCTTTAATTTGAATAGAATTGAGTCCTTGCTAAGAAAAATGAATGAGTTAAAGTTTTTCATCTTCTCATCACTGCCCGTACCTGTGAAAGGCAAACAGCCTGACTTTTTATAGCTGTCAGTGATCAATGCTGAAGATATAATCTGTACTTACAAAGTGGCTGGTTTGGTCTTTGAAATGTAAACAGTGATAATTTATGAATGGGTTAGTCATTTTCCCATAAACATCTGCCCATGTACACTGTGTCATAACACATTAATGCTACTGCGTCCCTTGTCTGTTGTAACATTTGTTGATTAGTATTTATAGGTGTCTCTTGTAACAAAGTTTGTCTTTGGGCATTATCAGTTAAAAATAAAATGTAAAATATCACAAAACAACTATGTGTAGTGCCCAACAGGACCTTAGGAAATATTATTTTCTTCATGTTTCTGTCCTGTGTTGTATTGCTCTTGTCTTATCTGGCAGAATTGTCATACATGTCAAATGGGGAGCCTCATTATGATGAAAAATGAAACAAAGGGTGCTTTTTTTCCATTACCCTACACCCTGAAATAGCCAAAATATACACACATGGCACCAGAAGAACAGGGAGTTTGCCTTTTTCTAGCTTGTTTTAAAAGTGCAGTGCAGACAAGCTAAATCCAGCTGGAAATTCTGTGGGTCCCAAGCATTAGGCGGTGCAGAATTGAAACCTCTGTCTAGAGCAGACTCTCAGAAGATTTACGTGCAGTGTTCAGCTAGCATATTTTTGTTTGTGTTGCCTTAAATCTTCTCCTTTGAAGGTTCGATAGCTGCTCAGTGACTACGGTTATTTTTTTAAAATCAGTGATACATTTGTTGTTTAGAAAGCATCTAATACTTCTTAATAAAAATTTTAATAACAGTTAAAATTTTGTATATTAGCGTATCTCAAGTGTATAATCCTAGTTTGCTATTTACCCATCTGATCTGTGTAACATTATACTAAAATATACTTTTTAAGCCAGATTTTACATTTCAAAACTTATCTTTAGTAATAACTCTTAGGACAGTCAATTGTAAATAGTTCCTATACATTTTTTTCAGACTGTAAAAATATATTTACTCATCCCTGTAAGCTTAAATTTTGCAGTGAATTACTATTTTCTAATATTTTATGTCTATATACATATATTTTTCCTTGAAAATTATTTCCCAAAAATTTATTTAAATGCAAATCATAACAATAAATCAATAATAAATATCAAACATAGCTCAAAACATTTTAGTAGAATTTAGCATTAGCTGTGGTCGACTTTTCTTGACAGTTAAAAAATATAGAAACTACTTTAAAAGCATAAAATTTTGAAAAACTAGATATGTCACAAAAGCAATTTATTTCATATTGTGAAATTAACATGTTCCATATTTCAAAGGTTTGGTAAAGCTCTGTGAGTTGTCATTCACTAGTTGATGGAAACTTTCAAAATCTCTGATCCTTTGGCTGGTTATTTACTGACGGTGTCCTTTATGGGCTGTGTCTAATCCATTTCAAGGATTGATGTGGCAGCATAGAAACCAAGGATGTTAAAAGGTACAGTCAGATCTTGCACACTGAGTGTTAAGTTTACAGTAATTTGGATGTGTGAGGGCCATATCTTTATCTTATCAACTGAGAAGCAATGGCAGAGCCAACCACTAGACTGTGATGCTGTAACTGCTGGTTTTAGAGGCACAACTAGGTTTTATACTTGGGAATGAGACAGATGTTTAGCAGGACTGGTTTCACAGGATACACATCACTAAGACCTCACTGATAAAACAGGATGCAACAAAGAAGCCAGCCAAAACCAAGATGGCAACAAAAGTGACTTCTGGTCATCCTCTCAGCTCATTATATGCTAATCATAATACATTAGCATCTTAAAGGAAGGGTGCCACAACAGTTTACAGATGCCCTGGCAACACCTGGAAGTTAACCTATATGGTCTTTAAGTGGGAGGAACCCTCCGTTCTGGGAATTCCCTGCTCCTTTCTCAGAAAACTCACGAACAATCCACCTCTTATTTATCATATGATCAAGAAATAATCATAAAAATAGCCAAACGGCAGCCCTCAGGGCTGCACCGACTATGGAATAGCCACTCTTTTATTCCTTTCCTTTTCAATAAACTTGCCTTCACTTCACTCTATTGGCTTACTCTTGAATTTTTTCCTGAAGAAAGCCAAAAACTCATGTGCCTTCCTGGGCTGAGCCCTAATTTTGGCAGTTTCCCTGTGACAAGTATTTGATTTAATAAATTTGATTTAATAAATTTTAAATCAAACTGATTTAATAAATTTTCCATCTTATTTAAATGTGGGTGAATTTAGCATATTTATAATTGGGCAAGTTTTCAAGTGATACAGGATGGTGATAAATGCACGCATTTTTACAATTCAGTAAAAGAGTTTTCTGGTTTCTTTTACCACACTCAGAATTTGAAAGGTAACATCTGGGTGGTGAAGATGCTTGCTGATAAACTGCTGGAGTGGAAGAGATTAGGGCAGAAGAGACTGTAAGTCCCTTGCTGAAGACCGCAGTTGGGCTTACTGGTTTTAGTTATTTACAGGACCTAACCTGTATCTCAAGAACTGCGGACACCATACAGCGTCACAGAAAACTAGGTACTCGGAGGTTTATAAGGTTGTGAAAGATTTTGTGTCTGCCTATGGTATCCTGAGAGTACAGATACCTGCAGTCTTGAACCCCAGCTTCTGGATTATGTCCATTTTGAATTCTTTAGACAGGTTTTTCTTTTTCTTTTTTATTTTATTTTATTTTTTAAATTGCATTTTAGGTTTTGGGGTACATGTGAAGAACATGCAAGATTGTTGCATAGGTATACACATGGCAGTGTGATTTGCTGCCTTCCTCCCCGTCACCTATATCTGACATTTCTCCCCATCTTTTTCTTTTTTATTTTTGAGATAGGGTCTTGCTCTGTTGTCCAGGCTAGAGTGCAGTGGTGTGATAACGGCTCACTGCAGCCTTGACCCCGCTGAGTTCAAGTGATCCTCCTACTTCAGTCTTTTGAGTAGCTGAGACTATAGGTGCCTGCAAGGATGACAGGCTAATTTTTTATTTTTTGTTCCTATGGGGTCTCACTATGTTGCCCAGACTGGTCTTAAACTCCAGGACTCAAGTAATCTTCCCACCATGGCCTCCCAAAAGTGTAGGAATCATAGACATGAGCCACTTCCCCTGGCTTTAGACAGTTTTGGTTCCTTCAGAATCAGCAATCTGCATCTGCAAGGCCTATGCAGCTCCACTGATTTCGACAGGGTTTGCCATTACTGAGTTGAATAGACAGAAAAACAAACTCCCTTTGTTGAGCCATTTGATTTTTCCTCATATTTTTCTCTTTTGTGAAAGTCCTTAACTGAAGATCCCTGCTTTGCCTCTGGACTATGTGTGCAGGAATTTTTGCTGAGAAATTTGAGTTTGGGAGTAACTGTTCCTGTAGGGCTGTAGAAGAGCTGATTGTTATTCTAATAGATTCCTGAGCCTTGGTATTGCTTCAAATTAGATTGTTGCAAATTTGAAGGTGCAGATGAAGTTTTTCTTTCAGGTTTTGCTGGTACTGACATAAGCCCAGACATTTCTGCCCATGAGCGATAATCTTCATCTTCTTCATCCCCTCCTCCATGAATTTTTAAAACAACCTAAATTACCTCTGATAACTGTCTCTTCTGAGAGTTTTCTCCTTCAATACTTATTTTTTTCAGACTTGGTTCTGGAGAGGGGATTATCTTATTTAAGCTGTTAAGTATTTCTGATTCACATACAAGTACAGTGTTCCTCCTTTCTCTGTGGGGGATATGTTCCAAGACCCCCAGTGGATGCCTGAGACCATGGATAGCACTGAACCCTATATATACTATGTTTTTTCCTATACATACATATTTACAATACACACAAATTAGGCACAAAAAGAAATGACAATAATAATCAAATCGAGCAATTTTATAACAGTATACTAAATTTATGTGACTGTAGTCTCTTGCTTTCAAAATATCTTACTGTACTGTACTCACCTCTTTTCTGATCATGGTTGACTGTGGATAACTGAAACTTCAGAAAGAGAAACTTGGGTTAAGGAGGAGGACTACTGTACCACTTTATACACCTGACTTGTGTATCTGTTTATTGGCAGTCTATACTATTCTGTGGCAATTGAAATGGAAACCTTTTTAAGTAACTGCCACCATCTGCCTTTGGACTTGCAGATTCCCAATAAATCCTAATAGAAAGAGGTGCAGAACCATAGGTTAACGTCGCTGTAGGTGTTAGATCCTCCTACACACAGAAAGATCTCAGCCAATGCGGTCTTCTGGTTCCAGCTCTCTATCAATCCCACCCCTAGAGGACGCTGCTTCCCTCAATGGATTCCTTGTTGGGTTGCAGCTCAGGATCACGACTTCTTCCTCTTCTTCTTCTTCTTTCTTCTTCTTCTTCTTCTTCTTCTTCTTCTTCTTCTTCTTCTTCTTCTTCTTCTTCTTCTTCTTCTTCTTCTTCTTTTCTTCTTCTTCTTCTTCTTCCTCTTCCTCTTCCTCTTCCTCTTCTTCTTCTTCTTCTTCTTCTTATTCCTCCTCCTCCTCCTTCTTCTTCTTCTTCCTTCTTCTTCCTCTTCCTCTTCCTCTTCTTCTTCTTCTTCTTTTTCTTCCTTCTTCTTCCTCTTCCTCTTCTTCTTCTTCTTCTTCCTCCTCCTCCTCCTCCACCTCCTCCTCCTTCTTCTTCTTCTCCTTCTCCTTCTCCTTCTCTTTCTTCCTCTTCCTCTTCCTCCTCCTCCTCCTCCTCCTCCTCCTCCTCCTCCTCCTCCTCCTCCTCCTCCTCCTCCTCTTCTTCTTCTTCTTCTTCTTCTTCTTCTTCTTCTTCTTCTTCTTCTTCTTCTTTTCTTCTTTTCTTCTTTCTTCTTTCTTCTTTCTTCTTTCTTCTTCTTCGAGATGAAGTCTCTCTCTCTCAGCCAGGCTGGAGTGCAGTGGCACGTTCTGGGCTCACTGCAACCTCCTCCTCCTCTCCTAGGTTCAAGCAATTCTCCTGCCTCAGCCTCCTAGAAATCTCTAGACATGCTGGACACCTTTTGTTCTGGGTCTGGAGCTAGAAATGGCAAGGGGTTTCCCACATCTTCCTGTCTTCTATCATCTCCCACCACTTCACTAAAACTAACAAGCAAAATCAGAGCGAAATGACAAGACAACTTGCTTCATATTCTAGGAATCAGCCCAGTTCAGTTCACTCTGTGGCTTCATGATGGGTTAAACTTCACTCAGCTGTACCTTCAACAACTGTATCCTAAGTCTGAAGTCTGACAACATCTTTGATAATAATGTACCTTCAGGCAAGAGCAGTTTCAGTGCGAAATTTTCATAACATCACTAGGAAGTTTTTCAGCTCCCAATTCTTGCAGTTTCCCCATTCTAGCACAGTGGATCTTGAAGCTGGGTTCGATATCAGGCTGTGCTTGACTCTCCTGCGTCCTGGGGTTACTGGCCCCAGCTCCCAGACCCTGAGCCAGCATGAGCTGCATGTTCTGGCTAAATGATTTTTAATGTTAACTATTTCTTAGATGTACTTTGATAGGTTAAAAAAAAATCACTTCCTACCATGACCAGTGGTTCTTTGTTTTGGAAAGGTGCAACCAATTTCCAAACTGCCGTTTAAATCTCATCACCTTTAAAAATCAGGATTTGAAATAAATGTGTTGCCTAAATGCATATCGTAGAGAGAGAACTTGAGGAGTTCTTATGAGTAATAATGCTTATACCCAGTTCTCAAATGATGTATTATTTTTATAGCCTTCCTATAAATCACTATCACTTGAAATAATATATCTGACAGGTAAAAGGAGTAGCTAGGTATGCAATGACTATTTTAGCCATATTAAAAGAAGCAATTTGTATGTCTGAGTTTTTACGATTTACAAAATGTCACTTGTGGTATCATAAAAATAGTGAAGTCATATTAAGTACATGAATTCAATTGTTTGAGAAATTTTGGAACCAAACTGGAAAAATTTTTGAAATGTGATATGATAGGTAAATTTTTAAGATAGTCTTTGTGTAGTCTTTACTTTTCTCAGTCAGGATAAAAAGAACAAAATGCTTTAAATAAATGATTTTTCTTTCCTATCTTTGCAAATGATTTAGTCTTCCATACTAATATTTACTAAGTGCTGGCTATGTGCCAAGCGTTTTACCCATATCAATTCATTTAATCTTTAGCATAACTCTATGAGGTATGTACTCTTTTTTTTTTTTTTTTTTTTTTTTTTTTTTTTTTTTTTTTTCCAGACAGAGTCTTGCTCTCTTGCCTGGGCTGGAGTGCAATGACACAATCTCAGCTCACTGTAACCTTCACCTTCTAGGTTCAAACTATTCTCTTGTCTCAGCCTCCCAAGTAGCTGGGATTACAAGCACATGCCACCATGCCCAGCTAATTTTTGTATTTTTAGTAGAGACACGGTTTCACTGTATTGGTTGGGCTGGTCTCGAACCCCTGACCTCAGGTAACCCCTAGGATCACAGGCATGAGCGACTGCACCCAGTGGAGGTATGTACTCTTATTACCCCATTTACTAGAGAGTTTAAGTATCTTGTTTAACAAAGTCACACAGTGAGATAGCAGTTAGACTTTCTATGACTCAGGCAGGCTTCCTGACTTCAGTGCCTGTGCACTTGTTTTCATTATGTTTGTAGTGTCCCATACCTCTTAACCTTCAAATGTACTTATCTATGAATGTTATATTGCAAATATCCACTCAGTAACGTCTTAAGTATAAAGTCAACGAAGAAAGGATGCTATTTCACCTGGTTTTTATTTAAGAGATAGTATAGCTTTAAGAATACAAAATCCAGAAGCAGACTGCCTAAGTTTACATCTCAGCAATATGATCTTGAACAAGCTACTCAGCCTAGAAGTGTCATGATTTGTTTTATAAAAAAAGAATAATAACTATCATAGCACCTATCACATACATGTTTTGACAATCAAATGAGTTAGTACGTAGTGCTTGGAACAGTGCCTGATACACAGCAAACCTCATAAGCCTTTTCTTTTTGCCATTGTTTAATCTACTCACATCAAAATGTGTAAAATGGTTAAAATATATTCAGTGATGATTTACTTTGACTAGCATGGAGTTGGTACTCCATCAGTGTTTGATGATTTGAGTCTAAAGCAAAAATAAAGATGACAAAAGTGTGGGAATAGTTTAATCAAAATTTTACCTAAATGTAAAATTTTTATTGTAGTATACACATTCCAGGATTTGTTTGGCTAATGGGATTCAGAAGTATCTGGGAGCTTCAGTTTATATCAGGCTACTAATTAATTAACCTCCAAAGAAATTCCATGGGTAATTGGTATAATATGAAAATCCTAGTGCTTTGTACCCCCCTTTATCTCAGGTAAATCAGTTTTATTGAACATATTGCAATAGTGTTTACTGAGTTAGGTACTCTGTATGCATGTGATTGTCCAATTCTACCAATACCATAAAGAATACATTCTATAATCACCATTTTAGAGAGGAGAAAACATGTCCAGAGTCAGTCAACCAATAGGAAGTAGAGTCAGTATGAAGGCACAAGTTGTTTTCTTGCAAAGCACAAACCTTTCAGTTGCCAGTGCTAACCATAGCTAACAACCATTAAAACAATAGCCCAAATTGAAGCGGTGGGAACAAAAAGGCAGAAAAGTGGTGTCTAATGCTTCTTCCACCACTTAGAGGCAAATCATTCAACTTCTTTAGGACAGAGAATCAACAGAAAAAGAACACTAAACTACTTTTTCTGAGGCATACTAAGCTGGTTTTCTTGCAGTCTCTTTCCAGCCTATGGTATTTATTTTCACTGATTTTTGTCTTTTGTGTATATGTATTTGTTGAGCATCTGTTATGTGCAAGGCACAGTATAGAAGCTCCACGAGATGAAAAAAAATATGAAATAGGATGTAATTATTTGCTTCCTTTGAGAGTACTGGTGATAATAAACCATAAAGCTCAGGGAGTTTACCCTCTAGTTGGGGAAGGGTATGGCAAGTCAGAGTCACCATAATAGGCTTCAGTACCAGAAGAGAGGTGCAGTCTGTGTGAGTTCTGAGGAGGCAAGAAGCATAATGAGTGGGGAGCATTAGGAAAAAACTTCAAGGTGTAGAATTCTGTTTAAACTGAGCTTTAAGAGTTGGAGAGAGTAGAGTTGAAGGTGGGGAGATAAAATCATAGTGTCTTCATGAAGCAATGGTCTTCCAATTTGGATGATAAGGCTAATTTAGATTGAGAAGGCAGGTTAAGAAGTTTAGGTTACTTATGAAGAAAAAGAAAACCTTTAAGCTTTTAACATGGGTGTGAAGGCTTAAAGCTCTACTTTAGGAAGATTAACTCAACTTAGTGTATTGACTCCTTTCGAATCTAGGAGGCTGAGAGAATCCTGGTACCATTGATGGAAAATAGGAAATCTGGAGGAGCTGGTTTGTTTCTCTCACCAACAACTTCAGATTTATATGTATTTAATTCGAAGAACTGTAGAAATGATGGACTGGACTTTAGGAGAAGCAGCAGAAGAGAGGAAAGAGAGGAAACAGAGCCGGTACAGACCTCAGGGAGGGACACACGGAGTTAGTTGGCATGAGAGAGAAGCCAGTGGGGAAGGAGAAAAGAAGCAATCAGTGGAAACAGTGGAAAAGCAGTTCCATATTTGGGGGTAAAGGAGAAAAGAACTGCAGAAAATAAATGAAGACCCATTAAACTATAAGCTTCTTGAGAGTGAGGTTGTTGTAAGACAATATGCTTAATTAAGTATTTTCCATAACAGGCATGGTACCATGTTTCTCACATTCTTAGTACTTGGTGAATGTTGACTGAGGTCTATATCGTGCAATGCTACACAAAGTTTGAGGAGAGTGAAGACTGAAAAGACTATTTGTCTTTATGACCAGGAGATCTTTGGTCATTGATCCTGTATTGTGATTTTCCAGCCTTTCTATTTTAAGAAATATAAAGAACAAAGATATTCTTTGCATCAAAGATTAAGGCATATACAACATTGCCTCTAGGCCACGTGCTCTGTTGGACCATGAATATAAAAATGTCTGGTTTTGTAATAGCACAAAATTGTCCCTCAGCACTCTGCTGGTTTGTATGAACATCAGCATGTTTGAGAATGTGTGCAGGAAGGTGGCGGTAACCAAGCTGTCCATCTCTAGAAAAGACCAGTATGGTAGGTACACAATGAAATAGTAAGCCACATCAAAGGCCCTGTGCTAGATGGAATACGGTAACACAGTTGTATCTTGTAAACATCATGTCCAGTGAAAAGCAGTAAGAAACAGAAATGAGTAAAAATATAAGAAATAAGTGAGAAGTATGACAGAAATAAAAAAAACAGAAATAAAAGCTATTAACATAGTAACATCTATGTAAATAACAAACTCAAAACAACACTGTCCAGTATAACACAAGGACACATACATAGCCAAAGACATATTCATTAGAGTAAATGTCTCCTGGGGGTAGTGAGGGAATAAACATGTGAATCAGGATGATAGAGAATATCAGACAAAACAAGAGAAAGACTTTGAAAAGATGAATGATGAGGTATGTGATTAATTCATGATTTGAGTAGACATCAAAAGAAAAGAGGGAATATGTGATGGAGGCATGTTTTTTCAAATCTCAAAACAAAGGCTCATACAATAATGACAGGTATACTATATAGGTTTTACATTTATTATGCTCGTTGGCAAACAAAAACAGAAACAACATATTATCTATGGTAAAATTCATGCATATGACAAGGTCTGTTAATTTGTACTTCAACTATATGGCTCAAAGTGACATCAGCTGTTGGGGACATCAAGAAGGGTGGGGCTATTCATCATAGTATGAACAAAAGAATACACATGGTGCCACCCACAGGCTCTTCCAACACAAAGAAGTTTTTCAACTGGTAGACCTCAACCTAATATTTAAGACTACCATCTAAGGTATTACTAAGTGTAATAGTCACAAATGTGACTATTTTCTAGGGTATCACATATTGTGTAATTAGCAAGCAGGAATTCAGTACTGACATTTGCATTCTAGCTTAATAGTTACATTTATTACTCCTTTTTACTAAAAATGTGTGTTTTAGCAAATTCATCTTCTACCTTTCAAATAATGAGATTATCTCTCTTCAAAGTCAAGTCCAGCTTAAGCATATCTGCAAAGATATCCCCAATACATAGTGATTAGTAGAAAATATGAATAGAGGATAAAAGATAGTTTACTTTTATAAAGCATGCAGTAACCATGAATTCACATGTAGTGAAATCAATTGATTTCTGCTTCTTCCTCACTCTCTTTAAACTGAAAATTGAAACTAGCAAGTCATGCACCCTCCATTGGAAGCCTCATTGAAGGTCTGAGAAGTTAATGCTCAAGGTGGTGTGTTTTTGCCTTGACTGCTCTCAGCACAGTATTCCATCTGCTATTCCTTTGTTCCATCTGCTCTTTCTTAAACCTGTCTTGAAAAGAACAATGGTTATCTTCATCCTCTGTCTCAGAGATGATCTCCATCTTCTGAATGATCAGTTTAATGAGTTCATGCTGTTTTTCCAGAAGAAAAGAAAGATCCTTCAGCCTAAAAGGACATACATGTCTCATGAGTTTATATTCAGTTCTTCTTTTAGCCCTTCTGAACATAGGAAGACATAGATTTTAACCTCACGGTAGTCATATCCTTCCAGGAATCACATATTTTTGAAGTTTAAACAATGTTTCCCAAAGTTATACTGTTAGTTCATGGCTAGTTTATTTTTGTTCAGTTTACAGATAAACTATTATAGAGAAAGGTTAAGCAGCTTGCCCAGGGTCAAAGTTATTAAGTACCTAGTTGAATAGGGGTTTGAACTCATGTACTAACTAACTGTCAAACCTTCATGCTTAACTACTGCCCACCACATAGTTACTCCAGGGATCTTCAAAAGCTTTTGGAGCTTTGCTTTATGAATTCAGATGAAGAATACAGTTTATGATACTATCTCCAAGAGAAAGAAAATCAGCATCTTTCACTTATTATTGGAAGGCAAACTGATTGTTGAATAGTGGCAAATATGTTGTTGGTTCTAAAACATGTCTCATGACTCTCAATATACTAGCTATGGCTGTCAATAAAGCCTGACTTAATATATAAAGCAAATAAACACCAATATAAAAAATAACTTTACACTGTACATTATTATTCATGAGTTTTAAATTTCTCAAGTGCAGATAGAAAGAAAATACATACCGATATTTCTGCTTTAATATTTCCATTTCTAAAGATGTGTCAGCATTTGGTATTTCTTGTCTTATTTCTCCAGTGCAAAATAAAAAACAGAATATATGCTGTGGGATAAAAAAAATAGTAGTTACTGAAATTGAATTCAGTTCAGGAATTGTGCCAAAATTCAACCACCACTGGTACAAATATGTATAAGGCATAGCTATGCCTTCAAGGAACCCACAATTTGCCAGGAGAAACAGACATGTGAAGAAAGAGTTTTGAAGTGAAGTCATACATATTATCAGAGAGAAATAAAACATGTACAAATAAAACAGAAGAGGAGTAAATTAGGGTAGGAAATTATTTAGAAGGGGGCTTAGCTGAATTGTTTTATACAATTTTCATGAGAAATGCCCATCACGGAAGGTGGTATTCCATACGAGATTCATTGTTAATTATCTAAAACTGCACTGAGCATTATCCAGTACAACTCAACCAACCAATAAAGTTTTACCTGGAGAAATTTCTGGAATGTTATTTTAATATATTTTGATTTAATTTAATATCTTTTAAACCATAGGTTCACTGGAGAGGGTCAAGGGCAGATGTGAAATGATCAAGAATGAGGTAATTCTAAGAGTCCAGGCAAGAGAAAATGGTGAGTTGCAAAGGCCACCCAAGAAGTCAAATGGACCAGATTGAGAAGAGAAGGAGGGGGAGGGGACAGATCTAGGATGTCTCCTGGGTGGCTGGCTTGCACAGGCTAATGAACGGTGCTGACATTACTGCAAGGGGCAACTTTAAAAAAGCACCGGGACTTTTTTTTTTTTTTTTTTGAGACGGAGTTTCACTCTTGTTACCCAGGCTGGAGTGCAATGGCACAATCTTGGCTCACTGCAACCTCTGCCTCCTGGGTTCAGGCAATCCTCCTGCCTCAGCCTCCTGAGTAGCTGGGATTACAGGCACGCGCCACCATGCCCAGCTAATGTTTTGTATTTTTAGTAGAGACGGGGTTTCACCATGTTGACCAGGATGGTCTCGATCTCTTGACCTCGTGATCCACCCGCCTCGGCCTCCCAAAGTGCTGGGATTACAGGCTTGAGCCACCGCACCCGGCCAGGACCGGGACTTTTATACTATTTTTCCTGTAGGGGATATGTGAGGAGAGGGTTAAACATGAAAGCAGTGAAGTTTGGTTTTGAACCTGCTGAATGTGAGGCACCTTTAAGACATGCAAGTGGAGATGTCAAGTAGGCAGCTGGATGTAGGGGCCAGGAACTCAAGGGTGAGCTCTAGGATAGAGAACTTAGCTGCTGAGCATTCTGTGTTTCGGTAGTAATTGTAACCACGGACATGAGTGAAATCAGATGGAGAGATACTGTGGGGTTAGAATAAATTCTAGACTGATACTCAGGGCAACTTTATCATTTTATGATGTCACAGGGGAAATTAACCTGAAAAGAACTTAGAAAGAACAGTTGTAGAGATGAAGGGAGCCAAGGCATGCTAAGGATCAGCACCCAGTTATTTTTGTTCTTCATATGGTCTCTCTTCCCTTAAAATGCAATGATCTTGCTTAGTCTTTGATTACTTAATTTTCTATAGTGGACACTCCGTGTGTGTGTGTGTGTATGTGTGTGTGTGTGTGTGTGTGTGTGTGTGTGTGTGTGTGTGACATGGTTAGGCTTTGTGTTCCCACTAAAATTTCATTTTGCCTTATAATCCCCACATTTCAAGGGAGAGGCCAGGTAGAGGTAATTGGATCATGGGGCTAGTATCCTCCACACTGTTCTCATGATAGTGAGTGGGTCCTCCCAAGATCTAGTGGTTTCATAATTGTTTGGTAGTTCCTTGTGCTTTTGTCCTCCTTCCTGCTGCCTGTGAAGGAGCTGCCTTTCTTCCCCTTCACCTCTGCCATGATTGCAAGTTTCCTGAAGTCACCCTAGCCACGCGGAACTGAGTGTAAATTAAACCTCTTTCCTTTATAAGCTACCTAGCCTTGGGCAGTTCTTTATAGTAGTGTGAAAACAGATTAATACAGTGTGTATCTGTGTGTGTGTGTGTTTGTATACATGTGTATTCTTTATTGTGTATTACAAACACTTGACTGTATATACACACATATATATTTACACATAAATGTAAGTGACATGTGACTAGGAAAAGCAAATAAAGTATACCTATACTGTATAAAAGACACTGAAGGGGTATGGCTGGTCCCCCGCCCATCTTCTCTCACAGAGACAGCTCGTATTTAGCACAGATGTTGTGTGTATTTAGCACAGATACTATGGATGCCTGAAATGGGAGAGCAAATGTCATCCTCCTCTCACCTAGCTCTTTCACATCTTGGGTTAATCATATCCTTTTTCTTTTTAAAGCACAATTTCTCTTCCCACAGGCAGAGAAGACTCAAAATCTACAAAAGGGCCCCCTCAGGGTTAACACAATGAATGAATGTCAAACAGTGTTACGTTACTGATGTTGTTGTTATGTGTACTTACGAATAATATCCCACCAGATCTGGGTTTGTTGGGATACACGATAGTGGATTTCTGATCCACTTTGTGTAGAAACCATAATGGCAGCTTCTTCTCTAAGCTGGTGTGAAGTTCCACCTAAAGCACATTTTGGATTTATTGATAGAATCATTAATTAGAATCTGGAATTTTTATATGGCATAGAGGCAATCATTATTACAGCAAAATGAAAACTGATTTCTGTGTCCTGACTTCTGTGTCACAGCTGGGCTGGCCAGGCTTCCTTATCACGTAGCTCACAGTCACCTGCCTCCTTGTCTCACCTCACCCATATACAGGGCAGAAATTTGTCTTGGAGCCAGAGAAGAAGGAGAGGGGGAAGTTGCTTAAAAAATGAATTCAATTTTAGTCACCTGCTGTTTATTGTTCAGGGATAGTCACCTGATGTTTGTTGTTCAATGCTGGAGCTTTAAAGAAGAAAAGGATAGTTCATACTCTTGGGGTGTTGCAATACTACAAAATGTGCACAACTGGGCAGTGCGAATGTGTGTGTACGTGCACACATGTGTGTGGGTGTGTGTGTATATACGCCTAGGGCAGGAGAGACAGAGCCTTCCTGGTTTCCCAGTTGATGCTGTTTTTGATCCAAAACAAGGCACAGATAACATGGAGGTACTAGGATTTGTGCTGTTTACTTTCAGGGAGCAGAGTTAACAATATAGGATTGTGATTTTCAGCTCAATCCCACTGACGCTGTAGTTGAGCAAGCTTCCCCAACACATTTTATTTGGTGCTATTGCTTGTATTATTCTTTCTATTTATTCCCCAAGTTATTTTAAAGAGCTATCAGGGCAGTTCTGAGGTATTACTGACATACCTGCCAGGAGGTTTATACATCTCCTCTCCATATTCACTCACCTGGAGTCCTACACACCATCTTTGTGACAGTGATAACCTGTCATTAGCTCTTCCTGCCTTCGATTTTTCCTCTCTGAACCAAGATAATAGCAGATCACTATTAACACCATTTTCATTGTGGAAGGGCTAACACTAACTCTCCACTAATTTACAAAATAGCTGGAAGTGCTTCATCATTTACTGCCCTTTGCTAAGATTCTTCTCTGCTGGTTTTGAATAACACCCCCATCATGTGGAGGAATCTAATCACCTACTAACATGAATGATCCTTCCAAGAAAGGAGGCCTTGGGCCAGTGCCTTGGCCATTTTCCCCAATTCTGATGTGGCCCTTTGTTTCTGCTGGCCCCTCCTTTCAGGATGGTATGTATGTCCTGTTAAATCCCAACCTCTAAAACTATATGTATGGGAAGGGGAAAGTCATATCACCTTAAAGAGCCAAGGGTAAAAAAGGAACCCCAGAAATTATCATAGAAAATCAGTGAAAATATTTAACTGGCATTATTAATAAGACAAAAAAAAACATAGCTTTTTCTGAAACTGGAACTAATACACAGTATATTAAATAGTGTTAAGTGCTAGAAAAATAGCAAGAAAGCCACATAGGGAAAAACTCATGTGGGAGTGCTGTGGGAAGGGCCACAATTTTAAGCAGTGGTGTCAGGAAAACTCTTTACCATTTCACTCTTTATGGCTATAAATCACATTAATGCTCAGATGTTGAAAAGTATTTGGCCTTAGAAAGCAAATCTCACTATATAGTAGTTACACTAAACATATCTATACATCAGATACAAAGGGGTGTATAAAAAGCAGAGAAGAAAGAATTGTGACACATAAAAGTGACGAGGAGACAGAGTGAATAGAAAGTTACACTGTAAAATGATTTTTCTGTCTCTCAAATTGGCCAAAGTTTCTGAATGCATATAGTCAACTTGTCACCAGATATCCTTGAAGCCTCAAATATGCCCATTTGAATTTGAAATTTAAAGATAATCCAGTCAAGAGCATGAAAATAACTTTGTGTTGTATGGCAGAAAAGTACTTCAAAAGATTCAATAGCCAAGTACCTAGCCAGGAACCTCTGACACGAAATTTTGCATCAAATTGCCAATAAAAAGGAGACATGTCACACGAGAACAACACTGCATGGATGCAGTTAAAACTTCAACATAAATCATGCTGTGGGAACCCTGTGATTCCCTGCACAAAATAGAAGGAGCTAATTCGAATAGAGGGGCTACGATGCCAGTAATGCTCTTGATCCAGCTGCTAGCTACCTGGCTGGCCATGTGTTAACATAACAAAAATGATGCTCAGGCAATTTCTCAATGTCTCTGCTATGATTGTTCTAGGACATTTTTTTTCATCATCTTTGATTAGAGCAGATATACCAGAAAACATACAAACAGAATGTGACTCCTCAGGATCAAGAAAACATCCATGCTCAATAACTGTGCTCTCAGAAAAGGAAGTAATTATAATGGTGTTAATTTCAGTAAGTTTAAATAAATGTAATTCAGACAATACCTAACTTAGGATGGTTAGACTCATGATTTTTGACTTCATGATGGTGTCAAAGTGATTCACAGTCATTAGAATCTGCACTTCGAATTTTAAACTTTGATCTCTTCTGGGCTAGCTAGGTGTGTGGTATTCTCCTGGGATTCCCGGCTGTGGCAGTGAGCCACAGAACCCAGTCAGCCACGTGATTAGGAAGGTAAACAGCCCATACTTTACAGTGTAAGTGTTATAAATTTGTAACTGGCTTATTCCTACAAAATGCCCATTTTTGACTTACAATATTTTTAACTTACAGTGGGTTTACTAGAGCATAACACTCTCATAAGTTGGGAAGCACGGTACTTACCTGCATAGCTATCCTCTTCAGTGACGCATGTTTCTGAACCTCAGCAATGTCACCAACTGCCAGACCAATCTGAAGTAGGACACAACATTTCATCACTGCAGTTTAACATCTACTTAAAAATGCTTGTGAGTTCTGTCTTAGTCCACTCAGACTGTTATAACAAAATATTTTAGGCTGGATAGTTTATAAATAGCATAAATTTATTGCTTACATTTCTGCAGGCTGGAAAGTCTAATACCAAGACTCTGGCAGAACTGGTTTCTGGTGAGAGCCCATTGCTCAAAGGGGGCACCTTCTCTATGTTCACGCATGGCAGAAGAGCAAAGGAGCTAACAAGCTCCATCACACCTCTTTTACAAGGGAACCAATTCCATTCATGAGGGCTCTCCCCTCACGGCCTAATCAACTCCCAAAGGCCCCACCTTCTACTGCCATCTTTTTGGTGATTAGGCTTTTATATATATATAAATTTTTATATATAAATTTTGGATGAGATATAAAAATTCAAACCATAGCAAGGTCTCTGGGGGTAAAACGGGAGAGTGGACATATGATCTACTAGCAGTAGCTGCAGAATACTTTGGTAATACACCTTATACAAAGCTACAAGGCCTATATACCTCTGCAACAGTGATGGCCACATTCAGAGGTTCAGTACTCTTAAGTGTTATGAAAACTTAAGACACACAAATTAATCTAAAATTCATTTCATTTAAGATAAAAATCTGTTATTTTTTGAGAGGACAGGGATGATGTGATATCAGATGCAATTGGGTGTATCCACACAGCATGGTAGGAAACTCAAGGAGTTTAGTAACTAAGGTAGACAAGAGTGATTTGACAATGTGGAAAGAATACTAAACTGAGAGAATGATCCTTTTTATATCTTATGTATGTTCAGAAGGAAAAGATAAACCCTAGGGGTGGTGGAATCTCTGGTGAGAAAACAGAAATTTATGACTAGATAGAATTAAGTGAGGGGAAGCTGTTAGCTCAGTTCTACTCAATCTGATGAAATTAGCTCATTTCACTCACACATTTATTTTTCAGGCACTTAGTTCCTGACTTTGCTGAGCCAGCATCTTGCATGCTGCACCAGAAAGGAAAAGCCAGTGACTGCTCTTGAGGAGCTTAAAGTCCAGTAAATTCAGTGAGGAAAAGATCTATCAAGTTCACCACTGTATGCCCAGTGTTTAGTATAGAGCAGGGAACATAATAGGTATACAAAACAGTCACAGAATGAATGGAGAGTGGGAGACTATATTCTAAGACTTGCAAACTAGCGCTGAGAACTGGATACAGTCAGGAAATAGGTTTTGCTGAGCAGGATTATTTTGTTTTGGTTTTTAACTTGCAAGTTTTCAGACTGGTGTTCTCTCCAATTTAGAATGACCCCCATCAAAACCAAGCATCTCTGCCAGGCACAGCATCTCACATCTGTTAATACCAGCACTTTGAGAATCTAGTCTGGAGAATCACTTGAGCCCAGGAGCTCAAGACTAGCCTGAGTAAGTTGGCAAAACTCCATATCTACAAAAGTACAAAAATGAGCTGGGCATGGTGGTGTGCACCTGTAGTAGCAGCTACTAGGTAGGCTGAGGTGGGAGGATCAGCTGAGACTGAGAAGTGGAAGCAGAGGTGAGCCATGATCACGCCACTGTACTCAAGCCTGGGTCACAGACTGAGAACCTGTCTCAAGAAAAAAAAAAATACTAACCATCTCATACCTGCTGCTTCACATATTTTAGAGACTTGCCTGGGCTCCGAAGACATTTGAGCTTAGAAGCCATAGAAGAGCTCAATTATTAACTTTTAATGGCCACTAACATTTATTAAATGCTTATGTGCCAAGTACTGTTTTAAATGCCTTTTATTACATCATTTAATCTTTTCAATAATCTAGGAAGTGGGTTTTATTATCTGTTTGTATCCTCAAAACTATGGTAACACAAGGAAAGAGCACCTAATAGAGTAAGGTAATTGGAAGGGGGTGGTGGTTAAGGAAGTCTGGCCCAAAGAAATAATATTTCAGCTGTTTTGAAAGCGTAGCATTAACCCATGGTGGGAGGTTTCCGAGGCAAAAGAAAGAGCCCATACAGAGTCTAGGCAGCATGAAGCAAAGTGTGGCACACTCAGGAGTGTGCTTTTATGGGTAAATCCTGGGAACCGTGGGGCACTGGAAAAGATCTGGGTAAGATCCAACTCACAGAGACTTTTGCTTGCTATGGATGGGTTTGGACTGGATTAAAGCTTTTGAGAGGCATGGAAAAACATTTAAAAGAGCCATTGATGCATTTAGTTTTTCATTATCAGAGCATCACTATGGTGACCATTTGTAGGAAGAAATAGACAAAGCAGTGAGATAAGGTAGAGATGCTCTTGAGGCTGCTGCAGCCATTTGGATGAGGAACCATGATAGTCCAAGCCAACTGGAAGCAGATGTGAAAGCCAAAGAATTATTGAAAGAACTGAGGGAAAAAGCGGGAGAGTGAAATAGAGACTATCTGCCAATGATCTGAGTAAGATGGCTGGGAGATCCTACTGAGAGGCAGTGGAGATTCTGAAGGAAAGATAACATTAGTCTTGGCTCTGCTGGTTTTGATTTTCCTCCAGGACATCCAGGTAGAGATGCACACTGAGTGCCAGATGTGCGGATCTTCAGCATGGGGCCAGCCTGTACTACTGCTAAGCCCAATTCTCTTCTGGACAATTTTCTCCCAAAACATAAACAGTTATAAGAGAAGAATGTGGGCCTTATGTCATTCCCCAGTATTCCTGGTCCCAGCCTTTGTTTTTCTAGGTCACCAAAATAAAACTCTGGAGTTGTATCAAGTAAGTGGATCAAAATACTTACGAGTCTGCGTATTTTTTTTTCCAGAAACACTGCCTAGCAAAGTCTCTGGTACATAGTCAGACTCAGGGAAAGTGTGTGGAATATGTGCATGTGTGCATAAATGGATAAAGAAAAAACAAGCACAAAAATGCCAATAAGGGCTCTCCATGGACCTGCAGTGGATACACCTCTGCCTGCATCAGCCAACATGCTCATGGCTTTAGCAGATTCTCTAAAGAATTCCACGTGGAAGGGCACTCTCATGTCTGCTGATAGTGTCTAGGCTTTGACCGGGTTCAAGGTGGCATCTGAATGTCACAGATGCCCTCTGCATGAGAGACTTCCCCACTTGAATCTCTTGTCAATGGTAAATTCGAGCATGAAGACAATACGTTCCGTAAAAGTCTCTGCCTAACCTCTGACCCCCTCTCCAACTCCAAAGCATTACACACCTACATCTTTATTGCCTTTTCCTGCTTCTAATTCTTCATAGCATTTGTCACCCCCATAACATCATGCTACATATTTATTTGTTTATTACCTAACTTCCTGACTAGTTTGTAATCACACTGGGACTGAATATTGGTCTGCTTTCTTTACCAGTGTTTCTCAGAACTTGTAATAGTTCCTGGCATTTAGTAGATTCTCAGTATTTGCCAAGTGCAGGCATCTTTGCACGCCCTGAGCCTCTTGATGTGCCTGGTGCTCCCCAGGTACCAAATGAGTGTTGAATGAATATATAGTAGACACTTTCTCATCTCCCCAGTGGAGGGAGGTTAAAGAGGTTAAAAATAATCATCATTATGAAACGTTTCAAATGATCAACAAAAAGACAATACAAGAAAAAACTACTTACAAGCAAATTCATGAGGACAATTGGGACAAATAGTGTGAAGAAAATAAGTTGTGCAAAGGACAGAACTGGATATGCCAATTCATTTCTCAGATATGGTTCTAGGAAGGACTCTCGATAATTGATATCTCCTAGCATCATGCTGAAGGTCTGGATTATAGAGAGCAATGGAGAACTGTAGGCATCCTGAAAGCAGATGGTGAGGTACAAATGAAATACAAAGTGTATACAATGCAAAGTGTTTCCAGGAGGTAGAATGATAAAAATTATATTTATCGAAAATATGTTAACTGCATAAATAATAAATCATCTGCATTGTACATGAACTTTTTTACAATGGAGAAAATTACTTAACGAGACTATACTTTTTCTTTGCAATAAAAGTCATTTGAAAGATATAGCAAACTATTCAAATACTGTTTTATGTAATTATGAATTTTCTAGACTGTTTATATTTCAGTATAAATATATATTTCCATAACTCACAGTGACAAAATCAACTACTGACACAACTGTGTTACCTGTAAATTCAGGAGGACATAAAAGCTGAGTCCAAAAGCCAAAAGAAGGAAGACAAATACAACTGTAGACCTCAACAAAGTTTTCAAAATTACCTCCAGCATAACAATGAAAATTCCACAATTCTCAAATCTATAAAAATTAAAAAAAAATTTATTCACTTTTACAGTCAGAATTTATTCATTCACTGACAATATTTATTAGGTATTAAATCAGGTATTAGATTTCACAGATGAGATCATTGACGCCAGTTACATTGAAAAAGAAAACATAAGAATTAATTGAATAGTCATTTCTTAATTTTCAAGCTGTTAGTCAAATTATTTTTGCTTTTATTTTCATTATTAATGTTATCTATTATTATTTCTTGAGACATGGTCTTTCTTTGTCACCCAAGCTGGAGTGCAGTGGTGCTATCATTGCTCACTACAGCCTTGATTTTCCAGGCTTAGGTGATCTTCTGCCTCTGCTTCTTGAGTAGCTGGGACCACAGGCATGCATCATCCCCAGGCTGGTCTCAAACTCCTGGACTCAAGTGTCAGCCTGCCTTAGCTTCCCAAGGTGCTAGGATCATAGGCATGAGTCACCATGCCATGCCCTAGTGTTATCATAAATCATTGTACCACTTGATGACTCATTACTTCAATGAAGTAGGAGAGAAAAATAATAGCTTCTTAATATATATAAAAAAGTTACCGAATGCTTAATGAAGAAATTAGAGAGAAATTGCATGCTGGATTATGCAGAGATTGAGTTCATAAACCGGAATGCACCTAATACAGGGCACACACCACATGAGTTGGACATCTGGCATTGTCTGCATACATTTTTGATTGTGAAAACTGGAGTGGGGTGGATGCTACTGGTATCTAGTGGGTAGAAGACAGGAGCTAGGAATGCTGGCAAGTATTTTACAATATATAAGACAGTCTCTCTCCACAAAAAGAGGAATAAGTAAGAAGAAAGAAGAAGAAAGAAGAAA
This sequence comes from Saimiri boliviensis, assembly GCF_048565385.1. NCBI lineage: Eukaryota > Metazoa > Chordata > Mammalia > Primates > Cebidae > Saimiri > Saimiri boliviensis. Next base: position 24,224,645 of record NC_133463.1, read on the forward strand.
GAAGAAGAAGAAAGAAGAAAGAAGAAGAAAGAAGGAGAAAGAAGAAGAAGGAGAAAGAAGAAAGCAGCAGAAGAAGGAGAAAGCAGCAGAAGAAGGAGAAAGCAGCAAAAGGAGAAAGCAGAAGAAGAAGGAGAAAGAAGAAAGTTCTTAAGAAGGAGAAACAAGAAAGAGAAAGAAGAAAGAAGAAAAAGAGGGAGGAGGAGGAGAGAAAGAAGAAGGAGAAAGAAGAAAGGGAGGGGGAGGAGGAGGAAGAAGAGGAGGAGGAGGAGGAGGAGGAAAAAAAATTATCTGGCCATAAAGTTCAAGAGTGCCAAGTTTGTGAAACCCTGTTCTACCTTCTGAACTCTGAAACTATGCTCCAGCTTTCCCTTAACAGAATATAAAAAAGTTCTTCACATTTTGAAACAACTGGAAAAGGAGTAATCCAGTTTTAACTTTATACCACTTATAACAGTTTTTCACTTGATATTAAAAATGCTTAAAGGATGTGGAAATTATTCAAGCTTGTTTTACCTTTGAAGATACAATAAAAAGTTCATCCAATAGAGGTAAATAGCTATTGCTCCACATTGCCACTGCACATAAGCTGGTATTTCAATGAATAAGGGCAGCACAAAAATGATGCCTGTTGTGTAGATAATCCATTCGATAATATTGTTTATATCCATAAAGTAATTCCTTTTCTGTGGTAGAAAAGAATAAAAAATTATCACATATAGTGACCTAGCATCTATGGATGGCTATATACATGTACCCAGTAATAAACTTTTTCTAGCTTTACAGCCATCTGGAGAGAAGTTTAGGACCAAGGAGCAACATTATGCCATCCTGGATTGACTTCAGAGCCCCTGGGGTATGGATCGGGGTTGGAGATGTCCCAGAGTCCTCTGTTAACCTGGTGTTCTGGGAATTATGCATAAGGAAATCCTACAAATTGCTGGGTTTTCCCTGTGGAGTCCACTTCATATTAAGAAAACTTCTTGGGGATTGCAAGTTGGTTTAGTAATTCCTGAGGCCTTTCTACCTGTATAAGAACATGAATGTGTAGCTATCTTTATGAACTAAAGCTTGTCTAAGAAGGTTTGAGACATGCACTAAGACTTAATTAGGAAATAAAAACAAATAATAATGATATTTTCAAACTTTTTATGTATTGGGTATTAAATTTCCAATAGACTACTTAAATATCAATAAGAAAATGTAGAGACCAAATCTGAAAGCAAATTTATATAACTTTATAGCTCAATTTAAACTACAATCTGCAATTTTCATTTCTGGAAAATGAAAATAATGGCAAGAAAGATTAAGGAATATGCCTTAAATTGCTTAAGGTAAAATGAAACATTACAGTGTAACTCTCAGAATTGTGACAAATTTCTTAAAGTATCTATATCAAAGTACTTGTAATGTATAATATTTTAAAAATGCAAAGTATTTTATCAAATTTATAAATGCAAACATATATGTGCTTACATGATGCAACAAAGAAAATTTTCACAGAAAGTGAGGTGTTGCATAAAAGATATATGATTTATAAAAATAACATTCATGAACATATACAAAAAGAAGTATAAAAGACTTTCAACCTCCATACTGAGAAATGAAGGATCCATTTATGAACCAAAGGAAGGGCAAGCTGCAGATAATTTACATACTTGGTTGTGATCTGAACTTGGCTCACTCATTAAATGGTAGAATATAAAGTAAAAATTTTGCTATAAAAAGTTCCAAAATTGTATTAAAACTTGGAGGTTTATTTAATCAAGAAAAGCATTTGTGTTAGTAAAGGAATTCAAAGAATGACCCATTTGAAATGGAGTCTTAAGCCAGATAACTTCTTTATAAACATTTACATTTAAAATTATCAAATTCAAAATCTAACTATTATGTTAGCAAAATCTTTAAAACTATGTAAGAGAAAAGACAGAAAGGTCACTCATAATGACCATTTGTAGCCACACAGATCTTTATGGACCAGTAAAAGTGGAACATCTCTCATAGATATATCAAACATACAGTGACTACCTAAAATCATGTGATTTCTGCATTTTGAAACAGTTATGCTTGGTATTTCTAATCTATAAGTTAGTCAAGCTATGTAATTTTATTATGACTTAATATCTCAAGTAATGGCTTGTCAATTAATTTATGTTCTGCATATTAAAATGTTTACAACTTTAGAGATATAAAATGTATTACATACCTGTTGGAGAATTTGGACCACTTCTTTGCAATACCCAAATATACTTGATAAAAAAACTAAAATCATACAAGTTTTTATTAGATATGAATCCTAAAACAAAGAAGGATAAGACATATACTTATGAGGAATATAAAACACTTCAACATTTCTATAATTTTCACTTAATTTTCTTTTTTTAAAAATATATATTTTATTGTGTTTTAGGTTTTGGGGTACATGTGAAGAACATGCAAGATTGTTGCACAGGTACATACATGGCAATGTGGTTTGCTGCTTTCCTCCCCATCACCTGTATCTGCTATTTCTTCCCATGTTATCCCTCCCCAACTCCCCACCCCCTGCTGTCCCTCCCCTAGTTCCTCCCTACAGACCCCAGTGTGTGATGCTCCCCTCCCTGGGTTCTTTTTTTTTTTTTTTACTTAATTTCTATATGTTGTCCACTTTGACTTAAACAGAAAATTTAACTGATGCCAGTACTCATATCATTTACTAGAGGCGAACACGCCCTTATTTCAGAATGTCCTTGTTAAGTGAAGTTGAAAATTTGCTAATTGAATTTTAAAAGAATAAGAATCTGTAGACCTATACAAAATTGTTTATTGTGGCAAAATACATGTAACATAAAACTTACATTTTAAAAGTCTTAAATTTTACCTGTACATTTAAATTTTAAAATATATAATTCAGTGGTATTAAGTATATTCACAGTATTATACCACCATCACCATTATCTAGTTCCATAACTTTTTCATCATCTTGGATGGAAACCACATATCCACAAAGCATCTCACCTCATTTCGCATGTCCCACAGTCCCTGGCAACCACAAATCTGCCTTTTTGGACACGTATTTTAAAGTTTTACACCTCAGTATTTAAGCTAGCATCTAACACATGTCAATTCCTTTTAAATTAGTTTACAAATTCATTAGTTGACCTGTTTGTTTACATTTCCTCTCCTTCCACAAAGGATTTTAGGAGAAATTAGTATCATATATGAATTCTTACAGACTATTTATACTAAAGTCCTGATATGTCTGATTTATTATAAGTTTAGTAGTCTTAAGAAGAAATACATTTTTATAATCCTTTATTTTAAAAAGTTAAAATGTGAAATTACCGTGGTATCTAGTATTTCTGAATGGTCACTAGTTTCATTAATGATTCCAGTTGAGTTGAAAGCCATTCCTGGTTTTATATTGACAACGAGAAAGGTCATAGGTATGAGACCAAGACAATAAGATCCTAAATTGATCATATGGGCTCTAAATCCATAAGCCATCCTACAAAAATATAAGCAAACCAGAATTGAGTCATTTTAAACAAAAATATTTATGTAAGATACCTGGGGGAAAAGCGGTTATAATCTGTTTCAGAAATCTCGTTCATAAATTCACTGAAGCTTAGAATGAAGTACATCTTCTAATTCACTTTTTTTCATATTCAGAGAACTAATCTTAAGTTCTAAGCAAATTATGACTTAAAAACTAATGAAAGAGCTGATCTGTTAACCCATATAATCTGACAGCAATAGGAATGCTCTTTTTAGAACACACCTCATTCTTCATTGTCAACTAAATTTCAGGGTCCAGGATATTTCTACATGTTCTATAAAATGATTCCTTTCCATGCCCCAACTATTTCATTTAATGTTACAGATAAATTGTAGGCTCTAAAGAGCTTCTTCACGTCTTATATAATAATTCCCTCCCACCCTCCAAATATTTCATTTAATGATAAACAATGCCAGAATTTTTAATACCAATATTTGCCTTATTTTTTCAAAGTAAAAAACATTAAAATAACAAAAGCTAAAACATTAAAATATAATTGTTTTTAAGACTTTTTAATAGATCCAATAGGCACAGCATTAAACAAGAAATACTATTCAATACCCACCATTTCATGAGTAAATATTCTTTACACACAGGATGATTGAGAAGCTCTATGCGGTTATTTTGTACCATTGCCTGAGAAATAAAAATAATAATAAAAAACAATCATAATTAACTACTGAGTATAAAATAATATTTTTATTGTCTAGTTTTAGAACTTTGTTTTGATATTGCAATAGTAACACTTATTTTAGAACATTTGAAAAAATAAAAATTAGATCAACATTTTTAAAAAACAAATTAGAAAGAACCATTTTGTACAATTACAATTATTTGATTCAGTCTGTCTCTTTAGATTTCTGACTTCTTGACCTAGCATAAGCTTTTTAATCTAATACAGGGTTACAACAGGAAAGGATAGCAAAGATAAATTAGCAGGAGTTACTCCCTCATTCTGTCCTTGAAGAAATTCAGCCTTATCTTTCTAGAAGGATTTTATGCAGTAGAATACACATATATAGCTGTTAAATTGAATTAATCAAGATCATAAGTTTTCATAAGAGTTATTTGTGACTACTTGTATCTACTTAAAAATCAGCTTTTAATTATTCAAGAAATATATAAATAGAGGGACTGATGCCAGCAAGGTAGCAAAATATAAAGTCCCAGGTCCCCCTTCCTCCACAGAGACATGGAATTAAAAACAATACACAGACCATTTCCTTTGTGAGCAAGCAATCTAGAACCTAGTTAAGGGGTTCCTGTACCCAAGGTGAGCATGTAGCCAAAAAGAACCATATCAAAGACAATAGGAAAATTCATGGCCATTACTTGCGAGAGCTCTTCCCTTTGGCAAATCACATTGGAAGAAAACTCCCAAATCCTGCCTTCTCCCTGGAAAGAGAAAGAAAAGAGTGGAACATATCCACTGACTTCTGAATTCTAAGGGGCTGTCCAATGGAATGATTTTTATCTTGCCTGAATATAAGCTCTGACACTAATGGGTGCCAGGAAGGGATCACTGATAACAAAGTAGATCAGTGGGACTTAGTCTAGCACCAGAGAAGATACTGTGTCACCGGCAGATACTAGGCAGTGTCCCAGTATCATGACTTGCTACAGCACCAGAGATACAGGGGAAAAGAGACAAAAAAGCAATCACATACTAAAAGCAATTAACAAAATGGCAATAGTAAGTTGTTTCTTGTCAGTAATTATTTTAAAGATAAAGTGGTAGCGCCAGGTGCGGTGGCTCAAGCCTGTAATCCCAGCACTTTGGGAGGCTGAGGCGGGTGGATCACGAGGTCGAGAGATCGAGACCATCCTGGTCAACATGGTGAAACCCCATCTCTACTAAAAATACAAAAAAGTAGCTGGGCATGGTGGCACATGCCTGTAATCCCAGCTACTCAGGAGGCTGAGGCAGGAGAATTGCCTGAACCCAGGAGGCGGAGGTTGTGGTGAGCCGAGATCGCACCATTGCACTCCAGCCTGGGTAACAAGAGCGAAACTCCGTCTCAAAAAAAAAAAAAAAAAAAAAAAAAAAAAAGATAAAGTGGTAAACTCTCCTATTAAAATACAAAGATTGACTGACTGGATGAAACACAGGATTCAACTATATGCTGTCTACAAGAGACTCGCTTTAGATATAAGAACACAGGCTGAAAGTAAATGGATGGAAGAAGATACTCTATGCAAATGAGAACCTCAAGTGAAAAGAAGCAGGCATACTAACATCACACAAAATAAACTTTAGGACAAAAACAGTGACAAGAAACAAAGAAGGACAATATGTAATGATAACAAGGTCAACTCACCAGGAAGATACAACAATCATAAATATATACACACATCACATTAGAGCCCCCCAAAATATGGGGCAAATTTATATAGAACTGAAGGGAGAAATAAACAGCAAAACAATAATAGTAGGAGGCTTTACTACCTGACTTTCAGTTATGGATGAACCAACTAAACAGAAGATCAACATGGAAACAGAAGACTTGGCACCAGCATAGACCACTTTACCTAACAGACATATACAGAATAGTTCATCCTCTGACACAACAGAAGAATAAACATTCTTCTCAAGCACACTTAGAACATTCTCTAAGATAGACTACCACATATTAGGCCACAAACCAAGTATTTAAATATTTCGAAAGATTGAAATCATATAAAATATCCTCCTCACTACAGTGGAATAAAACTAGAAATCAAAAGCAGGAGGAAAATAGGAAAATCAAAAAACATGCAGGAGCTTAACAACTCACTCTTAAACAGTAAATAGGTCAAAGAAAAAAATAAAAGAGAAATTTAGAGAATATCTGGAGACAAATGAATACTAACATAATATACCAAAATGTATGGGGTTCAACTAAAGCAATATTAAGAGGCAAGTTTATGATGGTAAACACCTAGGTTATAAAAGAAGAAAGATCTCAAATCTATAATTCTATAAAACTCAAGGAAATAAAGAACAAACTAAACCTAACATTAGCAAAATGAAGAAATTAATAAAGATTAGAGCAGAGATAAATGAAATAGAGAATAGAAAAACAACATAAAAAAATCAATGAAACCAAGAGTTGGTTTTTTGAAAAGATAAACAAAATTAACGAAATTTTATTAAACTAATTAAGGAAAAAAGAGAGAATGATTTACTGGCTATGATACCACAGGACAGACAACTAAAGCAGAAATGGACAAATAGGACTATACATAGTTAAAAATGTCTACAAGGCAAAGGAAGCAATGACCAAAGTGAAAAGGCAACCTATGGAATGGGAGTAAATATTTGCAAATTATATATCTTATAGGAAGTTAATATCCAGAATACATAAGGACCTCCTGCAATTCAACAAGACAATAAATAACCCAATTTACAAATGGGTCAAGGCTACAAATAGGCATTTCTCCAAAGGAAACATATGAATAGTCAATAAGCACTATTTCTTACGACTATTGAATGAGAAGATTCTCAACACAGTTCATTATTAGGGAATGCACTTTAACACCACAATGAGATACCACTTCACATCCATTAGGATGGTCACTATCAAAAGAACAAAAAACAACAAGTATTGGTGAGCATGCTGAGAAACTGGAATTCTTGTGCCCTAATGGTAGGAATGTAAAATGAGACAGCCATGATAGAAGACAGTATTGAGGTTCCTCAAAAAATTAAAAATAAAATCGCCACATGATCCCGCAAGCCTATTTCTAAATGTGTATCTGAAGAGTTTAAAGCAGGATTTGAAGAGGTATTTGTATACCCCTGTTTGCTATAGCATTATTCACAATAGTCAGAAAGGGAAGGCAATCCAAATGTCCTCAACAGACAAACAGATAAGGAAAATGTGGTATATACATACAATGAAATATTATTCAGCTTTAAAAAAGAAGGAAGTCTTACCACATGCTGCAACATGAATGAACCTTGAGGAGATTACAGTAATTGAAATAAGGCAGTCACAAAAGTACAAATACTGTAAGATTACACTTATATGAAGTACCTAAGGTGGAGAAAACTCATAGAAACAAAAAGTAGAAGGGTGGTTGCCAAGGGCTGGGAGAAAGATGAGGGGAAGTTAGTGTTTAATAAGTACAGAGTTTCACTTTGCAACATGAAAGAATTCTAGACATCTCTTGAGTAACAATGTGAAAATACTTACCACTACTGAACTATACATTTGAAAACAGTTAAGACAGTAATTTTAACTTTGTGCTTTTAGCACAAGTTGAAAAAAAAAAAAAAAAAGAAATACCCAAATAAATTCTTCTTTACTGAAAAATTGGAATAGGCTATAGTTGTCACCACATCCAAGCCTCAGTTCTGGGCAGAACTCCATTTCCTCAGTAGTATCACCATTGCTAATTTGTGTGTCCTTCCAAATCCTTTTCTATATTTCTATACATAAACATCCATTTTCAAAAACTCACATGTAGTTATAGAGAAAAAGGATAATTATTTTGTATTTATGTTTTTACTCTATGTCTTCAATTTGCTTATTCAACCTAGAAACATATCAATGTTATATAAAGATTCATCAAGAACATTGTTTTTAAATACTGCTTAATATTCCATTATTTGGATATAGTTTATTGAGACCTTTCCTTATTAATACTACTATTGTTTCACATTTTATAATTAAAAATGATGCAGCCAAGATGGTCTTCTTAGCCCTTGGGGAAGTATATTTTTTAATTTGATGAATTATATATTTCATTTCTAGAAAATTCTTAGACATTATCCTTTAATTTTCTTTCTCTCTGATTTTAAAGATGTTCATCTTTCTAGATAACTTTTAGATAGAAGTTGGAATTTCTAGTTTTAGCTTCCTTCTATTAACTTTGTACTTCCCAAAATTATTCTATCAAACAACTTCTAGTTTTTGCATTAAACACCCACCTACATTTTGAAAAACCTTATACTATAGTTTTTAGTTTTTATCAGCACTGCATTAGATTCCCTTAATCTTAGTGTTCATAAAATTCTTTTCAAAGTCCTTTTTTCTTTTCCTTTTCTTTTTTTTTTTTTTTTTTTTTTTTTGAGACGGAGTCTCACTCTGTCACCAGGCTAGAGTGTAGTGGTATGATCTCAGCTCACTGCAACCTCGGACTCCCTGGTTCAAGTGATTCTCCTGCCTCAACCTCCTGAGGAGCTGGGATTACAAGCATGAGCCACCATGTCCAGCTAATTTTTGTATTTTTAGTAGAGATGGAGTTTCACTAAGTTGGCCAGACGGTTTCCATCTCTCCTGATCTGGTGATCTGCCTGTCTTGGCCTCCCAAAGTACTGAGATTACAGGCGTGAGCCACCACACCCAGTCTTCAGAAGCTTATTTAAAATTTTTTATTATTAGGACTAACGTCAAGAATTACTGGTTAGTAGGGCTAAGATGGGCCTTAGGAAACTTCATTTTCACAAGAACCACAATAATTCTGATTCAAGCAGCCAGATTGCAGTTTATAAACTACCACTGTGACAACAACAATGGAATATTTCCAGGTTAACCTTTTTTTTTTTTTAATTTATTTTTATCCCAACCATTTAAAAAGTAATTGAGATATATTTGTACACAATATTCTGGGGGAACTAAAGAACTCCTTGTTGCAAATATTCATTATCAGCTAGATGCTCAGTGGAGCCCATAAAGCTACATATATAGCCATCTGGCTGGGGTGGGGTGGGGGTGGCACCTGGCAGGATCTAACTATTGTTTTTGAAACCTCATCTAAATTTCCATGCACAATTGACTTTTTTCCATTGAAAATTAATGGTTTCTTCAAGCTAAAATAAAAAATATGGAAAAATATTTGTGAGAGTAATTCAAAATGTTACTATTAATTGTATTTTAAAACACCATACTAGAGACACATACAGAAATTTGTTTTCCATGTGTCTTCATTAAAACAATCCTCTTATGTTTCTGAAATCTTGCAACTCTGCTTTTAAACTAATAATACAACAAATCTACCCTTTGAGGCATGCAAGTACATTGTGAGTTTAAATATCTCCCAAATAAAGTGTAAATCAGACTTTACACTTTCTACAGTAGCTCTATTCTTGGATGCACCATTAATGAATTAGCTTCTCACTGACTCCAGTTTGTCTTAATCTCAGCATCTGATTTATGTTCTCTATTTGGTCCATCTAGACTTACAAATTTTCTATGCACAATAATTTTTCATCAGGCCAGCTGCCTTCTTGAACAGCCCTACTGAACTCATTTATAACTAAAGCAAGGTTTCCTAAGCTATTAAGGCGTCATAAAATCACATGCTGGTTTGGTACCTAGTGCATTGCATTTATCTAAGTGAACCTATTTTATTTAAATTATAATTTTCCCATTGTTATATATTGTCTCTTTCTTTTTATATGCTACATAGATCTTATTTCCTCCTATTCTTATTCTGATAATGGAGACAAAAATACATACATTTTCTTTCTAATAGAAGTATTATCTATTTTTTTAAATTATAATTTAAAAATGTACATATGCAACAAATTTTTTAAGTATAGCTATAGTGTAGTTACTGTTAGATCACTGGGTTATCGATTATGAACTATATTGATAGCAAAATATAACATACTCAAGGAGAGCTAACGTGAGCTTACAGCAAAGGTGAGTCAGTTGCCATCACCACTGTTTAGAGCATAAAATCCCCATGAGTCTGCATCCTTTACACTCCAAGTACTCAGTAAGCCTTGTAGGTTTAACTTTGGGTGATGGCTGCTGCCATGGTCTGCACCAAAGGCTTCAATGTAGAGAAATGAATTCACTGAAAGTGAATGAAAATTCTTCATTGAACTAGAGCAGTGTTGTCCAATAGAACTTTCTGCAATGATGAAAATGTCTTCTACATGTGTAGTGCAATATGAGAGCTGCAAGGCAAATAGGCTACTGAGCACTTTAAATGTGGCTAGTGTGACTGAAAAATACATTTTTAACTTTATGTAATTTTAACTACTTTTTAATTTAGGAAGCCACATATGACTACTGCCTCCCATATGAGATACCACAAATCTAGACCAAAATTTGCAAATCCAGTCCTTAAATATGTTTTGTTTTGCATGGACACAATTTTAATTTGTTGCCAGTATTTACATAAGTGTAGGCTGTTATTGCCACATGGCAATGATTTGTTGAACTAGTAGTCACTCTCCTTTTAACCAGAAGCCTAAGTTACTCATCTGTTACTATTTTCTCTGTTGTTATTTCAGTTTGAGACCTTTGATTTAGACTGAAAGGGATCAAAAGCATGATTTTCATTGCTTCACTGGCTAGAAATATAAAAGCATCTTTTAAATAATAGCTTCTTTTTAAAAAGGTTCTTGAGAAATTCAAGTTAATGTTGTGTCTTCAAAGCCTACTTCAAATTGGGTGATTCCTCTGGAATCTAAGATCTAAGAACCTCTGAATGGTCAGCCTTTACCTTGGATCCCAGCAGCTGGCTGAAATTAGAAGCTGTTGCTGTGAAATATCACCCCTTGCATTTTCCTGTGGTTTACGCTGGAGAAAACTCTTGAATACATAGGTGGATAGAGGTGGCAAGTGTTACCTGTGTTGTCCATGGTTTATTTTATTCTGTATTGGAGCAGGCCTTAAGTGACCATTAGAAATGAAGTGTAGAACTTTATAGCAATTGAAAAAAAAAGATTGCTTTCTTTATTAAAAAATAGAAGGCTGCATCACATGGCAGACAGAGACATAGAACTATAAAACTGGAATTCTCTCCATCCATCAAGTATTGAAATGTTTTAGACTACTGTATCAAAACATTTTAGAACCGAGCTAGAAACTACTTAGATAATGAAAACACTGAACTTACATTGAGGGCTGTAAGAGGTTCATAAGTAATATCCTGTGTAGGTGCTGTTTTTCTGGTGAATTCTAATGGGCATTGAAGATATCTGAAATTATACTCGATCTGTAGAAGATACATATATATATTTTAAAAAGTACAGTTAGTCAAGTATAGAACCCCCAAAATCATTCTTGAAAAATAAAATACACAAGTTTACAATTCTGCTGAAAATTAAGTGATTTGAACAAAGTTGAGTTATTTCAAGTGGAGAAAAGAAGTTGTTATTTAATATTATTTCTAAAAATAAATATACCGAAAGACTGTTATTCAATCGCTTTACATCTTACAGGCATGGAAAGAGAGTAATTCTCAAAAACCATTTAGATCTCTTAGATATTCATTATTAAGGAAGAACTACCCAAGGAAATATAAAGACTAGAAATGACACTAAATGATGCCATTAGAAACTATTAAAATATTAGGGGAAAACTGAGGAGAAAATAGAAAAATTCTCTCACAGGTAGATAATATAATAACATGATAAATGAGACCAATACTTACAGTAGATTACAGAGCAATAGTAACAGTATTGTATTTTTAATATTTTTCAAAGAATTATAACTAAACAAATTTCAAATTATGATGATAAAATGAACTTACATAGTAGTCTCTGCAGGACTTGTCCTCTGTGGAAGGCAACATGCAGAAATCTAAAAGTACCTTTGAAACAGAAAATCTAGGTAAGATACTGGGCAGTACACTAGATATTAGGAAGGATTTTATCCTATTTCTAAAATAACACACAAGACACATTTCCTTTCCTTGGCTTCTTGCATCTCAAGAGTAAATTATAATATATGTCATTCAGAAACAAAGTTTAAAATACAAAATGTTACAAATACCTCTGCGTGCCTCAGAAATACCAAGTGATTCAGACAAATACATGTGCTTGAGAATAAAATTGCATATACTAAAATCTGGGTAAGAGATATTCTACTAATTGTGCCTAAGATTTGATGTCTTCCTGGGCTTAGAGGATATATAGACTACAGGTTGAGCAACCCTAATCTGAAAATATGAAATCGAAATACTCGAAAATCCAAAATGTTCTGAGCACTCACATATTGCCACAAGTGGAAAATTCTATACATAAGTACTTAATACAAACTTTGTTTTATGTAGAAATATTATTACAAATTTTATATAAAAATTATTACAAATATTATATAAAATTACCTTCAGACTATGCTTTTAAGGTATCCTTATGATACTCTCTCTCTCTCTCTCTCTCTCCCCTCCACAAACACACACACACACACACACACACACACACACACTTGGGATCAGAAGTGTTTTGGATTTCAGAATATTTGCATACACACACACACACACACACACACACACACACACACACACGCTTCTGATCCCAAGTAGTTGGGGTAAAGCAAAGTCAATCTACTTCCTTTGTTCAGTACCTTACAGTGACAACTTATTGTTCCTAATCAAGATGTTTCATCCTAACAATGGAGTCTTTTATAGTTTAAGTTCTATCTTCTGAATTTCCCCAGTCTGGAGTAATGTGCTTGCTTCCATAACTCATTTGCTAAGCAACATGGAGAGAGTATGTGTTTAGAGAGGGGTGCACAGGATAGTGGGGGATAGATGTTATAATGAGAAATAGATGAAGACCCTCTAGATACTTAACTCAGGGAAAGAACACTTATGGGATCATTAGAGCCACCCCTATGGTGTGTGGGAACAAATGTTTTTGTGGAGCTGCATAAACATTTCAAGACACCCCAAATCCAGTGGTCCAAATTTATGATCCTGAGAAAGAAATACCACTTAGCCAGGATGCTCTCTTGGAACCAGGACTGGACACAATACCTCTTATAGCCCCATCAATGCATCTATGACCTCCTTGGGTATCTGGTGAACCCCACCTGCATAACTCGAGAGTAGAGGGTCAAACTATATCCAGAGGGAATAAATAGGGCCCTGGCTGGTCTCAGGTTTCAAAGGGACTAAGAAAATTACAAGGAAGGCTCTATTGGTGACTGGATGGCAGTACTGGGGGCCACAAAAAGCATCATGAAAAATAAAGACAAGACTAGCTAGTAGTACTGTGCAAGGTAGAAACAGGCAGGTCTGGTTTTTACGGTTTGAAAACTTCGTAGTAATCAACATAAGCAAAATAAAGGATGGGCTGCCTTGGGTGAGGGCTGCGGAGGTTTCAAGAGGAACTTTTCAGAAGTGTTGTGGAAGTAATTCAAATGCATGATGTCAGGCTAAATTAAAACATTTAAGTTCATTTACTTTGTTGAAAAGTTGTCACAGTATGAAAATAAAGTCATTATAGACAATTATCTAGAAAATATAGCCATATAAGGAAGAAATTAAAAACTAATCCTAATTCCATAACAGATCATTCTTATTAACATTTTGGTATAATTTCAACTGTTTATGTTTCCAACATTGTTTTATAATTATAAATAATGTTGTAGGAAGCATTCTGTAAAAATCTGTATCTCTGATTATTCATTAAGACAAACTTTAACAACTGTAATTATCGAATAAGAAAGTTTGAGATTGTTCTCAACCCTGAGCATTTATGTGTCCTTTGATGCATGCAGGCACCTAAAAAGTTACTCTGTATGCCATTTGTATATTAGTCTGGCTCCAATTTTCATTAGGTATCATAAAGAAAAAATGCCCAAAATATTTAGTGCACAATAAGTCTTTGTTCTATAAATAAAAACAGTAAGTGCTAGTAGTACTAATAACCACATAAGCAGTATTAAATCAGTAGGAGGTATATTACGTATGAACCATTATCCTTAGAACTTTATATATTTACCCCCATTTTTGTAATTGCTTTGTAAGATCAGTATCAGCATCATTATTTTAGAAATAAAGAAAATGGAAAATAATGCTCAAAGAAGTGAAATGACTTGCCTAAAACAACACAGCAAAAGGCAGCACGAGGATTAAATCCCAGGACCTCCAAAAGGTGCCAAATCTGGTCTTTTATTCCCTGTGTCACTATATCTTACTGCCTCCTGGTATATCTTACTTTCCTCCTTAAGGAAAGCAGGAAAGCATCCTGATTTCAAATATTAGCAATTCATGCAAATTTGAAACAACAATAGCATGCATGCCAAGCAAAACATATATGAAGATTTTATTCAGCCAGCAAACACCAGTTCCTAGTCTCTGTTATAGGTGTAGATTGTTTAAATAAAAAATTTATCATATTATCCTGTATTACACATGATAACTAGTAGGATTCTTTAATCCAAGAAGGCCTTCTTTAAATAGTTATCATCTAACTTCCCTTATAGCCTATGGAAAATGAGAAGCTTTATTTAAAGATGGAAATTATTATTATTATTAGGTTGTGATTACAACAATAAATCCTCATATCATATATGCCAGGCATAAACACAGGAAGAATTTTGCTTTAGAGAGTTTACCTTCATGCATTCAGGGAGGTATTCTATCATTTCCGTAATTGGACATTTATTGCCTGGAGAATTATGACTAAAAACCTTAAGACATTCATCCCATCTGTAAAAAATAAATAAGTAAGATAATCACAGGTCATCCTTCTGTTCTGTACAACAGCTAAAACTCAAGATTATTTCTTTAGGAGAAACCTAAACTTAAGCTTATTAATGAACTGCAATGCTTACCCTTGGTTTCAATGCAACCAACATGTAAATCAAGATCAACTCAGTAAAATGGATTCTTGTCCATTATTGGACATTAGGAATGTGGACAAATTTCAGGATGGCTGTTATAATCATTGTTCTGTCTCTTTATCTAAATGCCATTCAAAGAAGCTAGGACTATATCTTCTTTTTCTCCTGAAGGCATGAAATGGTAAGTACTTATAGAGCTGACCACATTGGGTAGAGATTCCACATTCACATACCTACACCATCAGTGTAATACTGGGCCCAAATTTAATAACTAATACATGTGTACATGCTGTATTGAGTTAAACTACAAACTAACACCTGTAAAGTACATTGATAAGCATAGCCTCTGCCAGAACATTCCAATTTTGCACATTTTCTTCATCACCATCCAATTGAACATGGTAAGAAGGTGCTTACCATACCAAAGAGGAACTAAATCTATGGCAGGAGGCAAAGAAGAACCCATTCATCTTCTAGATTCTATCTAATTTTCTGTTACACTCTATCAATAAAGTCCATCTAGTATATCTACATTATCAAAAGAAAAGTTTGGGTTGAACACTTTTATTAAAATGTGCTTTAAAGGGATGATTAGTAGGAGATGTTTTTAGACTGCTCATGCTCAAAAACACACTGACTTGATTGGCCTTGAATATGAGATTGTTCACTCTGTGTCCACAACTAGGTGACACTGGGCCCTTGTGCTTATCTATCTGTGATTATTATAGAAAGTGATATTATAAAGTTATTATGAGAAGCAAGAAAAACTATCCTCTAACTTCATCATTAAAATTCCTTGGAGTATGGTTTAGAAACCATAAAGATTACGTGTTAAGAGACATCCCATTATAGGACACTGATAACCACGTGTATTTACTTTGGGGAATATTTTGACCAGCATCCAGTTTTAGGGTTTCTATTGGCATCTGTCAGGCAAGTTCAGGGAGGGCAGTGCAAAGTTTGCTTGACAATAACATGGTTCCAGACACTACACACGCCTGAACCCCTGGAGACTGACAAGAGTACTGTGAAGCTTGGTTTTATGTACTCATATTTTATTTTTTAAAGAAATATAAACTGGGCTGAGCATGGTGGCTCATGCCTGCAGTCCCAGCATTTTGGGAGGCCAAGGCAAGTGGATAACCTGAGGTCAGGAGTTTGAGACCAGCCTGACCAATATGGTGAAACCTCATCTAAAAAAAAGAAAAAGAAAAAGAAAAGAAATATAAACTGAAGATCAGAGAGGTGCCTGTTGTCATCCAAAAAATTTATTTATAAATTTAGGTTGACATTTAAAAATAAGTAAAGGACTACAATTGGTTTGTAATACAAAGGATAAATGCTTCAGGGGATAGCTACCATTCTTCATGATGTGATTATTATGCATTTCATGCCTGCATCAAAACATCTCATGTACCTGATGAATATACACACCTACTATTTGCCCACACTAATTAAAAATAAAAAGGACTGGGCACAGTGGCTCATGTCTATAATGCCAGCACTTTGGGAGGCCGAGGTGGGAAAATAACTTGAGCTCAGGAGTTCAAGGCCAGCCTGACTAACATGGGGAAAGCCAGTCTCAACTAAAAATACAAAAATTAGCTGGGCATGGTGGCTCAGCTACTTGGGAGGCTGAGACACAAGAACTGCTGAAGCCGGGGAGGTGGAGGTTGCACTGAGCAGAGATCACGACACTGCACTCCAGCCTGCAAGTGACAGAGCTAGACCTTGTCTCAAAAAAAAAAAAAAAAAAAAAAAAGCTAAAAATTAAAAACTTTTTGAAAAGTAATGTGAACAACTGATATTTCAAAATTTTGATTAATGGCTGAAACTCATTTCTTTTCTCTTATTTTCTCTTAGACTTCGAATCATCCCCGACACCAGAGAACACGTAATGACAGTGGGCAGGAAGACAGTGTACCTTTTGCTCCTGATGGCCGTAAGAACCACCTCCTTCCTCTTATTGTGAAGTGCAAGGTGCAAAAAGGAGGCCTGCTGCTTGTTCAGGACTATGTCAGCGTTGTGGCTCAGAAGAAGGGCAACGGCTTTGGCGTGGCCTTCCCTTGCAGCAAAGTGAAGCGCAGTGTTCTTTTGAAGAAAAACAGACACAGAAGATGTGATGACAATGCCTAATCTGCCTTGTTTCACTGCTAAACTGCTTAAAAAATCTTAGCAACACTAACTATTTAATAGCAAAATACGTAGCATTTAAAACTGGTGTTCAGAATCAAGCTTCAAAATAATGAATTTATAGTGAGTGTGCAGGAGTGGGAAGTGTGTGTGTGTGTGTGTGTGTGTGACAGAGAGAAAGAAAGAGAGGGAGGGAGGGAGGGAGGGAGGGAGAGAGGGAGAGAGAGAGAGAGAGAGAGAGAGAGAGAGAGAGAGAGAGAGAGAGAGAGAGAGAGAATGAATTCCAAGGCATTTGTTTTGTGTTGTTTTTGCAATGGGATGATTCGACAAGGACAAAGGGGCAAGCTTTTCAGGGTAAAGATGTTGGGTTGAACACAGAAGAAAATACTCCTGAGATTGATCATTTGGAGAGCAGTGGCTTATAGACTTGGGGTTTCCTAAGCTTGTAAAAGTTTTTAAAAATCACAGACTGTTAGAAGTTTGCCAGTTTTTAGTTTCCCCCCATAAAGACTTTTTTTTATGAAAAGGCAACAAGAATCTTCTATCTCCATCATTTTATGAACAAATATGTATTTCAATAGTTTCTCCCAAAGAAGGAAGGACATAGTTGCACAATAAAGGGCAGCATTTCAAATCAATGTACTTCAAAACAACACTTATTTTAATGAAAACTCACTCATGCCTTCATTTATCTGGGCCTAACAGAGAGTAAAACTTGACCATCAACTCACAATGGCCTGTGGACCAGCCTTTGTGAGACTAGGGTTTTCCTCAACATTCATTCACCCCTTGACTCATATTTCACCTTAGGAGTCCACGTGCTAAACACCCAACAAAAAGGTACAAGGAAGGTAAAAGGTGTCTAGGAGGGTTTTCTGGCAATACTGGAAGTTTCTGCTATGTCGAAATTTTGGGTAAGTGTGAGGACCACAGTACATACCCCGTCGTCATCCAGGCTATCTGTGCACTTCAAATTAGTATCAAGAATGGCCTTCATGGTCTGAGTGTACCCACCCACGGATGCATGATGCAAGGCCGTCCAGCCATTGTGGTCACTGGTAAAGAGTTAAGAAAAGATGTGTGCATACAGATGACAAGTGGGATGGGATTCTGCTTGGTTCGTTCTAGGTAAATCTGATGACAACAAAATGTATAACTGAGATCTGCCAACTAAATATTTATAAAACATTTGTGATAAATGAGCTAATTTCAAGCTCAGTGATCTTAAATAACTTATTTCTAATGTGATTCACACTACTTTTTATTTAGTGCTTTAAAATATGAAAGTATATAAACATATTACCAAACACTTTGGGGTAGAAGTACACTTAGTGTGTCTGTGTCATACATAATTTTTTCAAAGCTATAATGAACGTATATCCATCAATTAAAATCTTGTTTTACTCTTTCATTGAACATTGTATCAAAAAAAGCCTTTATGAAGTGGTGTTAGTCTTTGTGGTCAATAGTTACTGGTAATAATACTAATAATATAGTACATGGCTATAAGATACTTAGCTTAGTTTTACTTACTATTCTAAGAGTTCGAGTCTGAAATACTTTCCTCTTGTGCTCTCAAAGATGCTTACCCAATTGTTTCTGAAAAGGTTTATCCTTTTTCACAGAAATTCAAGATGTAAAGACAATGAAGACTTGTCATATTAGTTATCCCCTTTTTTGAATTAGAAAAAAATTCCCTACACTATTTAATTTCAGTGCTAGTGAGCAGATGTTTTAGGGTGCAAGAACCATGTTGCTGTTTCAGTTATGATGGAATTAAGCAACAACTGTCTAGTCTGGGTCTAGTGGGTCTCCTTTGCAGGTCAGTTGTTTGGTGTTTCCCCGTAGACCAGAAGAAATTGAGACAACATTCATTTTTGCAGGTATAGCACCAATTTTGCTGGCATTAATAATCTGGTAAGGATATGTGTTTTTGAACGTTAGCCTACTAAGTTCTTTGATACTGCTGTGGTAAAATACCAAATGAAAAACCACTATAAAATGTTTTCAGGATTTTCTTTTTTACCACAGTATCATTTAATTATGCCATATATTTTATTATGCTTCCATATTTTAATTTGGTTTTGTTTCTTGTGCTTGAGTTCATTTAAGTATAATGAAATTCAGAAATGTTTTACTGTCTCCTGTTGTCACTTAAAGGGAGATTTTTATGTCTACCATTCATTGGATTGAATGAAAAGTAGAGTATTTGAACTTACATGTTTTGTGTGTGTGTGTGTGTGTGTGTGTGTGTACATGTACACACACACATACACAACCACAACTTCGTATCTACATAGGAAGATGGCAGCATGATGAGGTAGAATATGAGAAACTATTTCAAAGTTTCTGAGAGAGTCTACACAAAGCCTCCTATTCTGTGATCTTGAACAAGCTTCTTCAACTCTATAAACTTCAAAATCTTTGTCAGCTGGAAAAAATGCTGACTTCCCTTTCAGTATTTTTTGAACTTATATGTGTTTTGATGATAAAATAAAATGGATAAAAGTACTTAGTGAGATGTAAAGTTAGAAAATATAATTAAAAATATAATGAAAAGATAGCCTGAAAATAGCAAATTAAAGAGACTATATAAACACTCCAATCATATATCCTCACCTGAGAAACAATGCACCTTTTTTCAGAAGAAGCTGAACTACTTTTTCATGTCCATTCTTTGCTGCCAGATGGAGAGGAGTCATTCCATGAAGGTCCCCTTCATTAAGAAGCCTCGTATCAGTTATGTCTTGTAGGAGCCTCTGACAGGTATTGATACGCCCATAACTTGGAAAAAATTAGGTTTCATATTTTCAAGGCAAATATTAAAGAGAAAGAAGACATGTTCATACCTTGCTAGACTGACTCCTACCTGGCTGCAAAATGCAGAGGTGACTTTTTATCTTTGCTTTTGGAATGAATGGACACATTAAAGCCAAGAAGGTTATTTACAGAACCAGGGCCCCCCTGTCTACATGCATAATGTAGAGGGGTACACCCATCGTTGTCTTCATCCATTACCAGCTCTTTGATGTGTTGCATCTATAGAAAAAATAATGTTATACAAATAACTCTGCTATTATGCTAATTTGATGGTTTTCAAACTATTCTGTAGGAAAATATTTTTCAACAAGGGACAATATATATTCCTTGGAGCCGAAAACTTAAAAAATCTAAAGGATTCTAGAGTAAAATAAATTTGAATGAAGTTGAATGCCCTGTCTCCATGTAATCTACATTACCATATTAAAGGATATGAGAGATCCTGCAAATAGGAAAATGTACTTAACATTTTTTCAAACATATTTGATCATGGGTTCCCTCTGCCCTTCCTCTCATTTCCTCCCACCCCGAAATAACACCCAACAGCTTCATGTTAATATATTCTGTTAGGTAAAACGAATTGAATGTTAACATTAGGTTTACTTTATCTTTTATATGTATGGCAAATAAAAAATGAATGATAAATGAGTATCCTAAGCCTATCAATTAACATTCTGCTTTTTAAATGTTCAAATACATATGTATTTTTGATTCTTTATTAAAGACTGTGACAATACTGAACTTTATTTATGATAAAAATATGGTATATTTCATATGCACGTGATAGTCATTCAGTAAGTATTAGCTGGTGAATATAAATACAGAAACAATGCTTTCAACCTCTCCTCAGCAAATCAAGTATGCTAGTAATTTTTCTTAATTGATAGTGGAGTATTGATAATTGATTCTCATACTTGACATTTCCACTGATAATGCAAATCATAATGGTCAAAGAATGAAGAAAATCAAACTAATTAGGAATGTATCTTTATCATACATTACTGTATATGAAATCCCTTTGTAAGATAAAAAGCTCAATCTCAGTAAAATTATCATCTTCACCACCACCACCACCATCACTGATGTAACTATTCAAATATGTCATCTTTATTTTAAAACATTTTAAAAATTCCAGAATCAGTTTACATAATAACAAAATTTATAAACAAAATTAGTTTATTTCCTATTGAACCCAACTCAGTTAATGGAAATCCATAGATATACATTACCTGCATAAATTCAGGTCGCAGATTTTTTAATCCATAAGGGTGCTGTACAGTTAAGTGCAAAAAATTACGTCCAAAATTATCTTTTACATTTACTTGGGCACCTAAAAAAAATCACTATGTAAATATAAATTCTATTCATTTATTTAAAGCATTGTTTATGTGGATTACCAAAAAAATTTTGACTTAAAACATTGTTGACCTTTAGTTTACAGGAAATTGTGTTTAGACGAGAAAACTAAACATATTTAAAAATGAGTTTACCTTACTCTGTGTCTGTGTGTGTCAGTGATACAGAAAATATGTGATACATTAGTACACAAGGCCTTACCTTTTAAAGCATAAAATATAAATATAGACACATTAGAGATAAAGAAAGAAGAGGATAGCAGAGAACAACACCTCGCTTCTTTCTTATCAGAGGCCCAGGTTAGAATCTAAAACGGGGATAGTTATAGTACCTACATCACATAGGACTGATACATTGAAAGGTTGATTAAAAATGTTCAGCAAATGCCTGGGGCATAACAATTGCTTTATAAATGTTATCTACTATTGTTCTGAAATTATCTTTTCAAAAATTTCTCCCTTACTGGACTAAAAATTATTCTAGACATGAAAAGTGTTCTGCTTATCTTTGTATTCACAGCACCTGGCCCAGGGCCTGGCACACAATAGATGGTGGCAGACAATGAATGTTCATTTGGTACACAATGAATGTTCATCTAACCAAATTGAGCAGTACTCCCAAAGACCTCTTAGTACCTTTAGAGAGTAGCAAATTTACAATGTTCCAAGATGCAGAAGCAGTTGCTAATATAAGTGGAGAGCGTCCTTCAGAATCGATGCTATTAACATCTGCCCCCTAAAAATCAAACAAGTCATTCAACAAAGAGTTTATAAACAGATAATTCAGCATATATTGAAATCTCTAAATAATGGTAATTCACTGATATAGAGTGTCTATATTATGGCTAGCACCAATGCATGTGGCTAACTATAGAATGATTTGAAATTTTTCCATAATTCATATGTTGTATCAACAGAAATCAAAGACTTCTTTTATAATTTCAACAAGAAATTATTATCATATATTAGGCTTTTTACAGACACCTGGTAATAGCTCTAGTTACTACTTGAATCATAAAAATAATATCCTTTTACTTAGATCAATTGTTTAGTTTCCATTGTAAGAAATAATTTTTAAAGTCTACAATTTTAAAAGCCTTCCAAATTCACTGCACATATGATTTAAGAAACAGTCACAAAAAACCATTTGCTTGTTTTACAAAATCCTATTTTATCTGAAATAGAAGAACTGAAATAATTGAATTGAAATCACTTAAATCCTAAAGTAAAATTTTAACCAAACATTATTTAAGAAAATTTATATTTAAAAATCACATTAAATATATATTTTTTAAATGAATAAGTCAATGTTAACCATTATGTATTATAATATTTGATATGACAAGAAATCAAAGTCCTTTTAAAATTTCATGGAAATAATTCTATATTTTAGATAGGGTGATAAAAGTAGCTTAAAATCTAAATGTGAATAATTTCTTTATTCTTTTGGGGGAATCACTGAATATAGACGACAATGGGAACAGCATCCCCTGGCAAGCTCCATGGTGGTCGGTGAGGCTCTGCCACAGTTCTCTTGTCTGGTGAAGAAATGGCAGCCTTTGCAGGAAACCATGCATACTATGGTTTATGGTTTATGGCATATAATGGAATATATAGTTTATGGAATATAATGAGTCTCCCCAGTATTCATCTATGTAATTATCATAATTTCAACAGTTCTCATTGACAATACACACATGTTCAACACTAAAAATGGAAATCCATCATTGCTGATACAGTGTGGCTTAAATAATGTTCATTCATGTAAAGGGCTTATTAAAATTCAACTCAAAGCTGACCGATTTCACTTCCCAGAGTAAAAAAGATCTCATGCTTCATAGTTTCACTTATAATAAATCTTTGACAATTCCTCAGTTTTTAAAGTTGGTACTGAGGTAGCTGGGATAGGAGCTTCCCCAGTGCTGCCTGTCCTGCCTCCATCTTAAAGCCACCAGGGCTGAAGAAGGGTCACAGCCCAAGCCCACACTCCCTTAGGATCCTGTTACAGGTC
Organism: Saimiri boliviensis; assembly: GCF_048565385.1. Lineage (NCBI taxonomy): Eukaryota > Metazoa > Chordata > Mammalia > Primates > Cebidae > Saimiri > Saimiri boliviensis. Next base: position 24,248,012 of record NC_133463.1, read on the forward strand.
ACAGGAACAGCTTTCCTTCCAATGCACCTGCAAATTTCCTGCTCTAAAACCACTGATATGGATATCCAAAAGTACGCTTTGACGCTTCTGACTTCACAGTAATGTTTGGCTGTTAGGTATTCATATACAATATACTCTACTTCCAAGTGTGTCAATAATCTTTTTGTACACTGTTTTTGCTAATAAGCAAGAAATTAAAATTTGATTCATTTTTGAAAATCCATTATTATGTAATTATATGATTTCTTCAACTATAAATAGTAATAAAAATAAACCAGTAAATGGAATAGTTACCACTGAAATTAAATAGTCTGCTAGTTCATGGTGATCAAATAATGAAGCTCTGAAAAAAAACACAAAATCATAAATATTATAATTAAAGTATTATTGATGTCAATATAGATGTATTTAATAAAGCTACTATATTCGAAAAGTGAATTTAACCAATTATAGAATAACATGATAGAATGTTAGAGAATTAGTAAGCTTTTAAAATTTGTAATTTGATTCTGATTTAGGGTAGCATTTTCAAAGTAATAATAATAGGGAAACACCAAATACATCACAATATTTTCTTCCTCATCCTTTAGTAAACCTATTTTCTCCTATAAAATCACCATGAAGACGTTATGAAGTGAGTAGTAACATTTGTCCCAAGATAGAAAAGACAAGGGAATCCCTGGTATTGCTATTATCTTGGGGAACAGCAACAGCTACATGTAAGGTGTGCCTCAAATTCGTCTGCAGGGTTCAAAACCTCCTCTTTGAGGGACTCCTCTTTGGCAAAGGTTAAAAGGCAATGTTGGCTTTTCTGAGTTTTTATGAAGCCAAAAATAATTACGGAAAGAACTGAAACATTTTGGTATCATCTCACGGGCAGTCATAAGGATAACATTAATTACAAAGCAAGTAAAAATTTCAATCTATATTAAAGCACCACCATAACAAATGTCAATACTAATGATTAAAAGCTTTGTGTTTCCCATCACAAATCTCATTTCTTTTCTTCAAGCTATTCTTGGCCTTTTATACATAAATTTCAGAATTGGTTTGCTGATTTTCACCCTGAATTGACCAGAGGTTGCATTACATTTAAAATACGTTAATTATATTTAGTAATTTTAGGGAACAAATTCTAACATAAGGCCCCATTTTCCTAAGACAATTTCTTGTTATGCATATTAATATACTAAGACTGTGTTCTAAAGATACATTTGAATAATAATCAAATCATTGGGTTTGGAAATTGGTGACACATTGGAATCAATTTTTTTTCTTTAACTCCTGAGACTCATCCCAAAGATTTTGATATATTCTAGGTTATCAATTGGCACTGGGATTTTATAAGCTGCCCACATGATTCTAACATGCAACAGTTTGAGAATCTCCGGTCTAGAGGTTAGTCTACCTACTACTGAGTTTTCATTTTATTTTAATGACTCCTTTTTAACTTCTTTTTTACCAAATCACTTTTTTATCACCAATACTGGATTCATATATGACAATCTGTTTTTCACAATCTTATGTTATCTTCATATATTTAGTTTTACATAACTGATTATTCCTTCCTTTAAATTTTAAGGTCTCAAATATCTTTATTTTAAAATTCTTTTTGGAATGACCTATTATTTCTATTTTCTTGGAAATAAATTGGCCTTTTGTTAATTTCATAGTTTTTTGTTACTTTCATGCTGTAAAATTTTACTTTGCAAATTCATCCTAAGTGGGAGTTCCATTCTATTCAAACATATCCTATTGTGCCTCGTGGTTTTGCTAGTGTGTACATTTATTAGAAACAGATCTTGTATTGGTAGCTAGAGTTTCTTTTTTTCTAAGAGATATTGTAGATTTCCAGGTCTGGTTGCTTATTAAAAATGTATCGGGCTCTGACTCTCTCTCTCTTTCTCTCTCTCTCTCTCTCTCTCTCTGTGTGTCTTTGTGTGTGTGTGTGCGCGCGCGTGTGTGTGTAAGAGACCAAGAGAGTGAAGGCTCACTTCAGACACCTCTTTCACTCACATGGGTACCATCTGGTACTTGTCTTTCCACAAGAATTGAATTTCCAGTCTACACTGCTTGTTTTCTGTCCCAGAACCTAGTAAGCCTATGTTTTAATACACTTTGCTTGATGTATATTTCTGTTAAACTTCAAATCAACTGGTTATTGTTTTGGCAACTTGGTTATAATTTCCTGAAACTATATCCTTTGAAATCATTTATCTATAATTTGGGGATTAGCAGAAGGATTAGTGTGGGAAAGGTGAAATAAACATATGTATCTGCTCCATTTTTGTCACTAAAAATGGGGGTAAAATAAATATGAGAAATTGGAACAGATTAGAAATGGCTTGGAAGACCTTGTATGTAGACATCTTTAGCATACAGAAAATTAATCTTGAGGCTATATCCACTGGACTTGAATCAGAAAACACCCCAGGTGACTTTATTCTGTGAAATTTCTTTAAGATTCTATTCTTATTCCCAAGGGACATACGAGATTCCAGCTGATCCACAGGATCTTTGTTATCTTTGCTTTGTTCTTTTGAACCACAAAATCTTTCCTGGCATTAGGAAAATGAAGACAAAAAATCTGTATACAGAATGACAGATAGGAAACTTGCCTGTGAAGCATGGTCTCACCACTTCCATTGGTTGTATTAACAATATCCATGCCACCAGAATAGGACGATATCATCAATTTAACAATCTCAGTGGCTCCCTGGGTGGCAGCAAAATGAAGGGCTGTGCACCTCCCCTTCTGTAAAGGGTTTTAATACTAGAATCAATGTTTAAATCTCAATGTAAGAATATAATTTATATTGAGCTGTGAGCTTTTTCTTCCCAGGTTCATAAAATCAAGGAGTATCAATCAAACTGATCACCATTAATCCTCTGAATTGTGGCAGAAACTTCTTGATTTTATGGACCTGCAAAGACAAGCATCCATATCCAGATTGTAGCTGACAATTGAGCTTCCTTCTAATGTAACAACTCTTGGCATATACTTCCTCCATCTTTGTCTGGGTGCCATTCTTTCCCCCAGGAACATGAGAACAGTGTCTCATTCATTGCTGTAAGTATATGAGGTGACTTCAGACTCCATACCACCCAAGGCAGCTCTTCATTTCCATATTGAAGGGACTTAGGATCAGTGTTCAGAAGCCACATTAGATTAATAACCAATCTTCTCTTCCTCCAGAAAACACAGGCATTTACAATATCCTGGAGAGGAGCTTGTTGCCACCCAAAACTCAGACATTGAAGGAAAAAGGGTCAAAACTCTCCACTTTTGGTAAGAGAAGCGTGGCATAAGGATGGATCCCAAACACAGTCAACACTTTCACATACCTATCCTTAGAAATTAGTTAAGTGATCCTTAGTTTAAAAAATGATAGCTCTTCTGAGTAGAACTAAAACCAAATACATTCATAGTTGGGCTTTAATGTTCCTGGCTGAACGTTATCATCTTCTGAGGGTAGGCTTTAACTGATTTAATGGCAATGGCACTAGATATATATTCTTTATTCTGTCTGTATTTGTGTCTGCAATTGTTTTGGGGAGCTCTCAAAATTCTTTACATAGATTGAAACTTGGGGTATTTTCTTGTTCTGCTTCTTTATAAGCAGAAGGATATAATATTTCTTGTATGTATTTCAATTGAAATTAACTGTAAAAGAGCTGTAAAGCATTTTATATGGTTATGACAATTCTAAGATAAAAGTGTCATAGAGAATATGAAGACTTACCTCCGCTAGGTCTATTTGTGCACCATTGTCCAGGCACATTTTAATTATTTCCAAGTCACCATTTTGCACAGCCAGGTGGAGAGCACTGGCTTTCCCATTATTCACAAAGTTGATCTGCAACTGTCTACTGTACCCAAGCTCTTCACCTTTAGAAGAAAATAACATTCAACATAACAAATATATAAAATGAACAATAGGGAGGTTTTTTATTAGAAAAAAAAAAAAGAAAGGGCACTGAGACACATAAAAGCTTGGGTTTAATTCTGTTAAATATTTTTCAAATTAGCCTGGGTGTGGCGGCTCACACCTGTAATATCAGTACTATAGGAGGCAGTGGTGGCTGGATCATGAGGTCAGGAGATTGAGATCATTCTGGCTAACACAGTGAAACCTCATCTCTACTAAAAATACAAAAATTAGCCAGCGTGGTAGCACATGCTTATAGTTCTAGCTACTCAGGAGGCTGAGGCAGGAGAATCACTTGAACCCAGGAGGCGGAGGTTGCAGTAAGCCGAGATCGCACCACTGCACTCCAGCCTGGGCAACAGAGCAAGACTCCATCTGAAAAAAAAAAAATCAAATGAATAGCATCCACCAGAATAGACTTATTTCTAGTATATAACATGGAAAAGCCTCTACTCACCAAACCTTAATAGTATTTCCATGCATTCTTTGGAACCTGAAAATGCAGCCTGGTGAATAGGAAAACATCCCCATTTATTTGATTTACATGGCTTAGCTCCTTTGGTAAGCTGGAAGAAAAGCATAGAATGAAAAATGACACCAGTTAAACCCCAAATCACAAGGGTGTATGAGAATTGACGTGCCTCTCCCATATCATTTTACTATTGTATGTCTATGTAAAAGTACATAGAGAGCTTCATATGGGATAAAATCTAGGCAAGAAGGTAATTTTGAAGTAGGCTAAGATTCTGAAATACAGACATTTTATATTTTCCAAAGAAGTAACAATGTAAACACAACAATATCAATCTTGATACCCCAGCAAATAAAGTCAACACATTTTTTCAATGGGATGGATGAGATTTTTATAGGCACTATCATTACTTCTATAACCATTTTCAGTTTCTGATGCAAATAAAGGGATAATATTTCTCAGATTATTTCCTTTATGCAAAATTAATAAATGAATGTGCCACTACTCTTATTAAACCATGATAATCAAATATTTTCACTAATGAAGTTTCTTAACTATAAAGATGTTAGAAGAACTGAATGTTATTTACCTTTTTATCTGATCCAATCATTTTAAACTACCATTTTCCGTAAATCATTAGCCTTTGGTTTTAAATATATCTAATTACTATAAAAAATTATTTTGAAAAAGTAGAGGCCGGGCACGGTGGCTCACGCCTATAATCCCAGCACTTTGGGAGGTGAAGTCGGGTGGATCATGAGGTCAAGAAATCGAGAACATCCTGGTCAACGTGGTGAAACCACGTCTCTACTAAAAATACAAAAATTAGCTGGGCATGGTGGCGCAGCCTGTAGTCCCAGCTACTCGGGAGGCTGATGTAGGAAAATTGCTTGAACCCAGGAGATGGAGGTTGCAGTGAGCCGAGATAATGCCATTGCACTCCAGCCTGGGTAACGAGCGAAAACTCCGTCTCAAAAAAAAAAGAAAAAGAAAAAGTAGAAAAGTGTAAAGCAGCCAATACTACCTGTAATCTCAGCTTTTAGAGACAGTATCAGTTTACTTTATATGTAATCATGCAGAAATTACATATATAGAGAGTCCAGAAATTGAAAATGTACTTTATAAAATCATATTATTTAAGAATATTGATAAGTAAAAGCTTTTTTGAACAATGTTGTCATATAGTATACACATAAATTAAATTTGCAAGGAAGCCAGACTTTTAAAAATATTGTTTTTTATAGTATTTTCAACAATACTATTTCTTTATTCCAATTTTCTTTTGGTTAATTTAAATTTGGTTAATTTAATTTTCCTAAATTCTTGGTTTGAGTGTTCGTTAATTTATTATTCTCTTTGTCATTTATTTTCTTTGTGGTCCAATCATGACAGCTTAAAGGATGTAACCTGTCTCTAAGTCTATCTAGTAAAGGTGCTAAAACATATTTGTATGGCACATTTAAACATCAGGCAAATATTTTTAAATTATTTAATTTTATTTTCTTACTCTCTGGGATGGTGAAGACCCTGGCCTGAATAACATGAAAGTGATTAAGGGATACTTGAAAAAAGGCAGCTTGCTGGGATTCTAACAGCACACTCAGAACACTGCCAGAAGCAGGAGGAAGTCATGTAGACAGGCATCTCCATCGCCTCACTGGACCATGCCAGGAAGCCTCACCAGAGACAAGGCTGGCTCTACTCTCAGGCATGCAGCTAAGAACCTTTGTCATTATATCACGCAGGGCTCCGTTTCTGAGAACATATGGCAATAATTTCTTCATGTCTTGGGAGCTGTGTTTTCTTTGCCTTTTCTTTTGTGGGCCCAGTAAGTCTGCAACTGACTATATTCATCTTTCCTTTGACTATTCAGAAGCTCAGAATCATACGTACAATCCATCTTTATAAGATCCAGGCCATGCACTTTGTATTTTACATTCTATCCTGACCACCAGCTTCATCTCAATTTTTCCTGGCTATATTTTCTTTTCACTTTGATTTTCTCATAATTTTCTTTACTGCTTTACTATTAATCTTCTATAAGCAATCTCAGATCCACTTAAGGAGCGACTACATACACAAAAATACACAGAACAACTTTTTTCTGACTTGGTTTTTATATTTTACATTTTTCTAGGGAGAAAAGCGCTTTTGTAAACAATAATAATTCATATTGTGTTCATGAAAAGATAAAGAAAGCAGAAAGACATGACTAATATACAAACCAAAATTTCCAGTGCTTCACTATTATTTTTGATGCATGCAATTATCACAGCTGTGTTTCCATTTTCTCCTTCCAAATTAACATTAGTACTTCTATGCTCAAGCAAGACCTACACAAAAAGGGAGAATCATTATGAAAATTTTTGCAGATTTCCAAATAAGGTACTTGTCGTCTTTCACTAGATTTTCAGTTCTCAAATGCCAGAGACCATGTCTGTTTATCTTTTATTCATCCTTCTCTCACACAACCTGGCACAAAATCTTGCACATTGTGGGTACTAATTAATTTCTCCATTGGATGAAATAATCATGATTTCAGTGTTACAATAATTCAGGCAATACTGATTCTGGAATTGTAAATAAAATAAGAATGATAGATACTAGTTATCATAGTTTCACTTAATATTTCTGACTTGTATTAAGTAGAGTTACGTTAACTACTATTTTCAGGAAAATAAATTTGTGGAGCCGTTTAAAATGGGTTCATGATGGAAGGAGGAGAGAGGCAGAGAAGAAGGAAGAAAGTAAAAGAGAAAGAAGGAGGGAGAGAGAAGGGCAAAAGGGGATTTTTTTTTCTTCTAGTTATATTTCTTTTACCTGGATGACAAGAATCTTGGGAAATGTCAGTGGAAACTCTATTCTCTTTAATAAAGAAAAGTTTTGTAAATGGTGTAACTCATTTAATTCATATTTGGTCTGGAATGGAAACTTTCTCTACAATGTAAGAAATTAGCGTCCTGAAAAAATGGTCAAGTAATTTTTTGATGGAATTTCACTGAAGAGCTGTTACCTCCTCACCTGGTTGACTGCCCAATGATTATTACCCAAGAGTCTATAGATCTTTGACTAGTCTTTCTTTTATATTCAATGTAACAAAATTATCTCATATAAATGTCTTATCAAATCTTTGAATTGGCCTCCTAGAGGCTTTTCCACTTGCAGAAAGACTATGATAAATGATGACATATCCTTATAATTAAATAATGTTACAAGAATGTATTAAATAATGTTTCTTAAAAACCTTGACTTCTTTAAAAAAAAAAAAGTATACAACATCCTATCAGAACATCTTGTTAACAAAGCATGCCCTATGTGAGTGTCAGCAAATGAATTAGGTTTACTAATTAGCTGTGCTGGTAAAAGAAAATTAAATTCAGAGTTTAGTACATAACAATATGTGGAGAAATGATTGATGGATTAAGGCAAATGAGAACATAAGATTCCTTCTATGGAATTCAGGCACCATCACATTCTGTTTTTAGGAATCTCTAGATTCACATGAAAAATAACCTACCAAAGTCTACATGAAGGTATTTTTCTCTCTTTTTTTCCTTAGAATCATAGATCATAAATTTGTAGCATTTACTGGGCCATTATTGTACGACCAAAAGCATAATCTGTGAAAAAGCTGTGTTAAGTTATATGTGGCAGGGATCCCAGAGAGAACAACTAAGCTGTGCACCTATTTCAAATGCAGTCATGACTGGGCAAGTCTGGAAGGTTCAGAGGTGAGCTCTCTGCAGGGCCCTTTGATGAGAATCTGGAAAGTCTCATGGAGGGGTGAAACAACTGGATACTTTGAAGTGAAGCCCAAAGGACTAGGGCCTGCAGGGCACTGAGCAACAAAACCACCTCCTAATCCCCAGGCCAGGGTGTCCCAGGGAATATTATGCCATAACAATATCCCATAGGTTATTTGTTCAAACACTTGAAGTGATGTACAGATGACAATTTTCTTTTAACTTTACAACCATTATAGGCAGTGGATGGAAAGTTTGGGGGAAAGCTAGTGGAGCAGCCAATGGAGGAGCCTCTAAACTGATAGAGGCTGGGTGGATACAGGCCGGACCACGGGCATAACTGAGAGAGGCAGGTGGAGAGAACTGCTGTTTGCAAGCATGAGCGGAGATACTCCAAAACACCTTCTCTTCCTTCTATTCCTGTCATTTCCGCTGAAACAGAGTCATCTGAAAATAGTTCAGACATAGTTGTGGCTGGTAAGACCAAGCAAGTCTTACCAGCCACAATAGTCCATTTTACTTAGAACTCTACTTTTCTGCTTGTTCCGGTGTCACCAGGAAAATTTGTTTTATGTCCACCACCAAGTTTATGACTCAGTTAGGATCTCTATTTTCTATTTCTATGTGATACTACCTTTCTGTATTTGTTGGTCTGGGGATTTCTGCTTTCTAATTAACAATAGGCTTTCAACAGTTACCTGCCTTCGAATTCCAAACCACACTTTCAGAGCCATTATTAAGTTAATAGGCATTTGTTCTTGAAAAGATCCTTCCAAGGGAGCACAGAGCTCCGTGAAGAAATATGTGACATCTCTGGGAAAATTTCCTGTAGTCATTAGTGGCCCAACCCAGATGATATAGAAACAGCACTAGGATCATGAATAATGCAGATTTAAAAAAAAAAAAAAAAAAAAAAAACAGCTTGTTGCCACAGGACTTTCTAGTAACCTCTTCAGGGAGCCACCCTGACTTATCTCATAGGTAATGAGACTTCAGCTCCCCTCTTCTCAGACAGAGCTCCCATTAACTCATTCATTCATAGTCATATTCAATCACTCATTCACTCATTCAATAGCCATCACTTAACAGCACGTGCTGAGGAATAAGAGATATTTGAATTAGTAAGACACAGCTCCTCCCTCAAGCATAATTAGCCAGTATGGAAGAAAAGCACATAAACATTTGATTCCAGTATCACCTCTTAAGAATTTTAATACAGTCACATATAAGGTACAGTAGGAAAGCAGAAAGTGGTTTCTCTCACACCTTTTATGCCAGACTTAAAGGAGCCAAGGTCTTAGAGGGCTAAGAGAAAGGTTTTGGGTTAAAGAGAGCCTGAAACTCAAGGCTCTCATTGGACATTGTTTCTACCAGAAAGCTTATTGTAAGTTCCAAACAGCCTACCTTATAAATGAGCTTCTGGAACATGATCCCTTTGTAAATTAGATTCTTCATTCTTTAAGCATGTTTGTATTCCAGTGTGTTTGAGAGACTCTGAGATGTAGTTTAAAAATGATGGCCTAATTCTTACCCTTAAGCAATTTTCCAGAGTTTTCTCTATTTCACCAAACTTACTCTTATACCTTGAAAACCAGTAAGATGTTGTTTCCCAGTAGTATCCTTATGTCTTCTGCTAACTAATCTTTCTGACAGGCCACCTATTCTAACAAAAACATCGAATTATAATTATGTTTTCTGTTTTCACTGAGTATCTCATTACCTTCTTCCTTTTAGTCATTAAATCAGTTAGGTAAAAGTGATAAAGCCTGATCTTCATGAAAACATGAAGATCAAAACAAAATTCCTTAGTCTTGCATTTTTACTTGTGATGTGACATTAGGCAAGTTATGCAAATTCTTTTGGCACCTTAGTGAACTCAGCTAGGAAATGAGAATACTAGTAGAATTACTTCATTGTGGGTTTGCTTAGATGAGAATTTGATAAACAAACACACACAAATCTCTTACAAAAATGCTTGGCAAATAAGAACTATTTAATAAAGGCAGAACTAATCATCATCATCATCATCACCATTAGTTGGTGAGAAGTAAAGCAAATGTAATATTTGCATTTTGTTTTCTCTGGAAGCTTAGAAGTTGCTCCTCCTGGCGCAGGCAGAAAGAGCCGGATTTGGGTCCCAGGTCCAATGGGTGCTGCCAGTCAGGCCCATCGGAGCCAGCCAGTAGCCTTACCTTCATCACCTCATTGTGCATGCCCTGCACAGCTATGTGGAGGGGTGCCATCATGTTGAAGTTTCGGAGGTTTGGGTTTGCTCCTCTGCTGAGAAGAAACTTAACACTTTCAATTTGGTTTTCTTCTACAGCACGGTGCAGAGGAGTATTTCCATAATCATCCATTGCATTCAGCACTAGAAAAAGAAACCAAAGTATGGATTAAATTTTGCTTGGACTATATTCAACACCTCTTGAGTGCCAATCCATCTCAAAACTCAGTGCCAAGTGCAGCTGAAATCAGCTGCATCTTCTTTATGGAAACTAAAAACACAGCTTTGGTTCTAATGAAACATTTAATGGGTACCTAGTGGGAACATATAGAAGCATGGCACTGACATTATCAATTGAGTTAAATTTCTATTGGTAGCATTAATAAGAAATAGATCCTCCTATTGCTACATGTTTTTATCTAAATGAGTTTGGGATTATGATAAAATACTGGGATTACATAAAAGCAATAGCTATGTCCCAGGCACTCTGCTAAGTTCACATGACCATTATTTCAGTCAAGCCTCCAACAGCCTGCAAGGTACCACCATGACAAATTTTCAGAAGGAGTAAGATGTTGAGGTCCAGAGAGGTTAAAAGTCTTGCCAACATCAAAGAGCTAGTAAGAAGTAAGAAAGTTACCATACCTCTCTGAACCTCAGCTTCCTTGTATTCAAACTTGGTAAAAAATAAAAAAATTTAAAAACCATATATTCATATACCTGCACAGAGAGAGAGAGAGAGAAATACATATATAGAGAGAGACCCTGCAATGCTGCAATGTTCTGGGACAATAATATTAAAACATGTCTTTAAGGATCACAGCAGAGTGCCTGGCCTGTAGCAATGGTTTAAAAAATGTTAATGAGAAAAAAAGATACACCACAAATAAAACACAAGAGTAGAATTTGAGCTTGAGCCCCTGATGCCATATGTGGTTTCCACGTATTTCTACAATACGATACATGGCACTATTTACCCTGTGAGCTCAGCATGTAAGTAATATGTCCTTTCATCCTGCAAAGTCATATAACTATTCTAAAATAGACATGGCTGTCTGCTTTATCAGCTTTGTAAGTTAGTGGCAGTATATCTTTATGCCAGGAAAGGAAAAAAAATTTGCTCATAAATATGATTTGGGGAACATCTATGATACTTGGAACCACATAGCCATGTTTTCTGTTTCCTTTTTAAAACGTATCTCTCTACTATTTCATTTCATTCATCTAAGTGCTTCATTCTAAACAACAGACACACATGCACGTACACACACACACATATATGCACACACACACACATCCCTTGACCGTTCTATCTCATCAAGAAGAATCACTCCATTCATCATTCCATTTGGCACCAAACTTAAACAGGGCTCTATACTTAAAAACTCCCATTCACTAATTAAGTAACTTGAATTTGGCTTTTATCTTCACCACATTTCAGAAATCAGTTTTACAGAGGTCACTGGGGCCTTCTAATGCAGGGGCTTTATCATGATCTCCTTCCTACTTGATCTCTTTGTGGCAAGTTTCTTCTAACTCTATCCCAGTAACTTTGTCCATGGCTTGTGTATTTTCACTCTCTTCATCTTTGTATGGCTTTTCCTCTGCCATCTGTCTCTTAATGTTGGCATTCTACTCTTATCTACTTTTGCTAGCAATTTTGTGATCCCCTGAAGGATTTTCACACATTTCCACTGTCTCAGTGACTTCCTATGCAATCATGCACCAGTAGGGCGGCCTCGTTCCTTCCGCATTTCTGTTGCTGGCTATTTCCAAGTGGATGTCCCCTGGGCCTTTCAAACTCACTGTGACCAAAGCTCACATCTTCACACTCATATCTTTTCTGTTTTCTCATATTCCTCCTTTTGGGGGATGATTATATTATTAATTTCAAAGTCAGTTCCAACTCCCTGCTCCTTTCTCTTCCCATTCACTCTGCTGTCACCCACTGTTGACTTTACATGCCAATATCTCTGGAAACTCTCCCTGTCTCCTTATTGTAGCCTCACAACCCTGGTGAACTCTTATCCTCTCCTTATTACCAAAATAGCTTTTTAGTTGGTCTTCCACTTCTAATCCACCTTCCACAATATTGACAGAATTATCTTAGGTAGCAAAGGTCTTATCACACCACCCACTGCCTCCACCTCTGTGGCATCTACCTCCCTCATTGTCTGCACTTGAATTTCTTAAACAAGGTACAGTGGACAAGGCTGGCATCTGGAAAACATCACTGAGGGAGGATGGTACACTTTCTTGAAGTGTCAATTTTACTTAATGATAATAATTTAAATATAACCTCAGTGGAAATAGTATAAAAGAGTACATTAAATGTATATGTATTTTTACAGTCTATGTAAAAATTCAAATAAAGTCTGTGCTTGTTGTGGGGTGTCCTAGATCTCTGTAATATTCTTTGCAGTATTTCAGTAGAAGAAGTTGAGGATTGCTGGTGTGTAGGAAAACCCACACTGCTAAGTGAAATACACAGACTCTTTATAATTGGCACTAATTACCCTCAAGAATCAATCCATTTCATTCTTCCCAGTGAATTGAATGAGATGAATGATTTCTGGAAGATATTTTGTTACCTTCAAAAGAGGAATCTCTGGTGATCTTCTCCATTAGCTCAACTTGGCCTTCTGCTGCAGCGTAATGCAAAGAGATGTCCACATTGTCACATCTGTTTAATATAAAGTCTTGTAATCCACACGCACTTCCTTCAAAAACCACCTAGAGATATTTAAAGACCATTATATCAAACAAATATATGCAAAACTTATGGATATAAAGTTAAATATTTTATAGCTTGAAAGAACTTTTTATTATCACAAACTATTATCCTTATAATTAGGTAAATATTTTTTTTGAAATACACAAAATGTTTACAGACACAAAGAAGGTATGAGAAAACGCCCCAAGACTGACCAGTATATAAAATAAAAATTTTTAATTTTTTGATCATGATCATAAATTCATATATGCTTAGATATAAAGGCCTTTCTTCGTTGTTGCAAAGGAAATGCAGAACTCTTCCCCAAATGATTCAGATACTTGCTTTAATTCTACCATTGACCATAACTATTTACATATGTCACATAATAACATGGCAAAACTCCAGTTTGCTATTTTAAGGATAACTAGAGCATTTCTCACTACTGAAAGCAATTATCAGTTAAAATGAAGTATTAAACTATTTAGTGTATCTTAATACAACTAAGAATTTAGAATATTAGAATTTATTTAGCAAATGTCAGATTGGAACAATAAAACATAATTTCTTAAATTTTTGAACTTTGGCTTTTGCTTCTGTTATTACAGTATGGTACCTAACAAGTCACTCCTCTATGGTAGTCTCTTAAATTGAGATGTATTACTTTTTAACTGAAAAAAAAAAAAAAAAAAAGAATTCCATATAAGCTACATATAACTTTAGTGGCTACAGGATATGAAAATGAGCACCAACCACTTCCAAATTTACACATATTTAGTTAAAAATTTAAAATAGAGTTCTTGCAGAAGTAGGGTCTTTTTCCATGTCTCATCCTTTCAAAGAAAGTGTTGATCTAAATCTATTTGGAACCATTCTGGCACTTGAATTTGATACACTCTTTGGGGAATAAAGGGATTATGCTGCCCACTCCCTAGTGCCAGAATGAGCAGATTGGGAGATCTGTTCAGCGATGTGCTGTCAACAATAACCCAATTCCACACTCTTTAGAGGAAGTACTAGGTTCAAATGCTCACAAGGCACTACTGAATTCCTGGAGAAGGAATTCGCCACTCCTGCCTCCATTTTACTGGGTACATTTTCTGTAAAGCTTTTTGTGCAGATAATTGGTTTCTCTGTTTCACTCTGTTAGACCAGAAGACTTCTCAATCCCCAAAACTTAAAACAGTTATCCAACGGCTGTCAGATACAGTCATTCGGCTATTTGGTTCTAAACAAAATCTACAAAATGCTCCAAGTGAAACGGCTCAGAGTCCAAACTGTCCTGATTTTAGGCAGCTGCCCGATCTTGTACCAAGTGATGCAGATACTTTTGACGCAGGTTTCCCTGGACGGCAGTTGCCCATCTAGGAGCAAGAACAGACTGGACAAACAAGCAAACAAAACAGATAAAGCTGGCGCTGTGCCGGCGCGTCCTCAGCGGGGTCTCCTCTCGGATTGTGCACACACCCCAAAGCTTGCACCCCCCACCCCCGCCGCGGCCCCCCCACGCTTCCTCCAAACCCAGGGCTGCCCGCAAGGAAACCTCGAGCCGACTCCCACCCGCCCCGAGGTCGGAAGCCGTCCCGACCCCCGAGCGCCCAGGGTACCTTAAGCGGTTCCTTGCAGTCGTCCGCGTCGTCCGGCACATCCTCATAGAGCACGCCCTGGGGCTCCTTCTTCTCCCCAGGGCGCCACATCCTCTTCAGGCTGCGCTTCATCGACACCACCTCGGACGCCACCTGGTGCAGCTGCTCCCCACGCGCGCCGGCGCCTGGGGCGAGAGGGCGCAGTCAGAGCGCCGGGCGCCGAGTCCGCCCGAGCCCGAGCGCTCCCGCGCCGCGCCGCAGGCAGCGAGAAGCCCCCTCTGCCGGAGCGCCGGGGAACTTCTGCACGGAGTGCTCGGGCCCGCGCTACTTATAGTGCAGGGCGCAGGCGCGGCGCGGAGCGCGGAGAGACGCGGACCGCCTTCGCGGAGAGCGCGGCGGGGTCGGCTGCGCCCGGAACTCGCCGCTGCAGGGACAAGGCGCCCCGCGCGTCCCGCGGTCCTGCAGCTGCGGCAGCGCACTCCCAGAGTCACGTGTGTCAGGTCAGAGAGTACAAGGGAATGACTGGGTACGTCGGAAAGATTTTTAGTTTTCAGAATTTTTTCCCAACTAAAGTCCTGTGGACCTGTCTTTCCCACCATGTGCACCTCCTTCTTTGATTTGGAAATAAGGCTTTTAGCAAAACTTCTCATTCCAAACATTTGGGAGAATAGCTAAATCCTAGCACTGGTTTGAGGGACTAGATTAAGTTCCTGTGAATCTCAGGTCCCATTTCCTGTGGATAATAATATTGATCCCCCTCACGCTTTGGTGGTTACGGGTGGTTGATAAAAAGGTCAGGTTAGGCCAGGCGCGGTGGCTCTCGCCTGTAATCCCAGCACTTTGGGAGGCTGAGGTGGGCGGATCACGAGGTCAGGAGATCAAGACCATCCTAGCTAACACCGTGAAACCCCATCTCTACTAAAAATACAAAAAATTAGCCAGGCGTTGGCACCCGCCTGTAATCCCAGCTACTCTGGAGTCTGAGGCAAGGAGAATCTCTTGAACCCGGGAAGTTGAGGTTGTAGTGAGCCCAGATCGCGCCACTGTACTCCAGCCGTGGGCAACAGGACGATACTGTCTCAAAAAAAAAAAAGAAAGAAAGAAAAAGAAAAAAAGAAAAAAAAAAAAGGTTAAACGTAAACCACCGTTAACTGGTGTTTGATTGCCCCCAGCTTTGTCTGAGAAACTTATAATTATAGGCCTGCTCTTCATTAAGTGTCAATTGTGTAGAATAAAAGGTGTTCTCTCTCAATCAAAGAGGCTAATTCTACGTTTAGGTACAGAAAATGGAGCCTCTAAAACTGTTGACGGTATGCTCAAATTTACAAGGCTAGAAAGCAAGAAACCTTCTTTCCAAGGCTGTTTATACTTTGCACGGGACAGAACATGGCTTTGACAGTCTTTTGCTTTGACAGACTGTGCTCCCTAAAGGCCCTGGATTGTCATAGTCACCTGCTCATCTCCAGCACCTAACACAAAACCCTGGTGGATCCAGGACCTGGCATAGAGGTGTACTCAGTAACTGTGTGTGGACTGCTTAACCTACGGGCTACGGTGGGCTGAGCTTGGGGGTAGGCCGAATGGGCATGATGATGTTGAGGAACCATGAAAGGTCCCCACAAATCTTCCAATGGATATGGCAGGTTGCCATCAATTCTACCCCTGGGGTGGAATTCCTTGGAAGGATAATATTGAACTTATCACATCATGAGTCCATGAGTATGGTTTGCTGAAGGATATAGGTGTTCACCTTCACTCTTGCACGCTTTTTCCTCCAGCATCTGTGTTCAGGGAGTGCAAGATAAGAATCAGTTGAACAGCTTGCTATGATTTAGTTGAAGGAGATAATGCATTTGGACAAACCAAAAAAGAAAGAATCCAAAGGATAAAAAGAAAAATTCTCATTGAGCCATTGCTGTCTACCTGACATTTTCCTTATACCAGGTTAATGTTTTATAATGGAAATGCCTCACAGGAATATTAAGACTTTTTATTTTCTTATCATTGATTATTTTGATTGATTGCTTTTCTCGTAACACTTAGGTGGAAAGGGTCACTAAGGCAAAAAGAGAATAAAGAGGAGCTTCAAATGGTCATTTTGGAAGCTGGGGCAGTGGGCATGTCATGGCAGCAAGCATCAGATGGCCCTGTTTGCTCTGAGAGACGGGGAGAGCAGGAGTGGAGGTAGCGCTGGCCAGTGGGGAGCAGTCCCCCCCACCCCCTTGCAGGGAACTCCTGCAATGGATGGTTAGGGGAATGCTGGGAGAAGAGTGGACAGCACCCCTCCTTTGTAACATTCCCTGGGGTCAGCTGCTAGCACAGAATGATGCTTTCTGCATTCTTGCTTCTGTGCCTCATTGACATCTCCCAAATCATGTTTTCTTTTTAATTTGTCTTATCTGGCTTTAACACTGAAAAATACAGATGGTTAATATTATAGATAAAAGTTTTTCCTGCTTTCTGCTTACAAAAGGAAAGAGATTAAAAGTTAGTTTAATTTTTAAAAATATTACGGGGGTCTTGTTCATTTTAGGCACTTTTCAGGCAATGTCTTCCTAAGACCTCTCAGAATTCCCATGACTGTTCCTTCTTAATTGTTAAATTATTTCCTACTCATAAAAAATCTCTTTCATAGGTACGCAGGGCAATTTCCTCTAATTGCGAGATTAATTACAAATCTTTGTCTTAAAATGCAAAATGTAGACAGGAATAAGATGGTATCTAGCTATTTACAATCAGGATCCTATTTCATTTGAAGTTTATTGACAAATCGCAATAAAGTACAAGCTTTTTTACTTTTAAAATGATAATTACTAGAGAAAAGAAACCTTCAGAGAAATTTTCTGAAGGTAATTTTTATTATCAAATTACAATTTGACATAACACAGAACTTTATTCAAGAAAATAAAAAGTAATAAATAATTTTATTTAAATTCTCAGGGAAAATATAGTTATATCCATATATTGCTCAATATCATTTTATGAAAAAAAATATAAGTTCCCCAAATTCTCCTTAATTTTGTTCCTTGAATTAAAAAAGGTTTTTTTAATAAATTATAAAAAATTTATTTTTAAAGTCACCAATCCAGATATATTATTAATGAAGAGGGGCCCAATAAACATACTAAGGAAAATAGCATCTTTTATTAAAAAAAAATAAAATAAAGTGTACCCATGGAAAGTGCACAGTATGATAATTTTTAGTAAATGTATATACAATTATACAACTATCTCCACAATCCAGTTTTAGAATATCTCTATCAATCTAAAAAGTTCCCCTAAATCCAAATACAGTAATTCCCGCCCCTACCCATACCTCTAAGCAACCTTCAATCTGTCTTTCTAGCATAGTTTCTATCTCTGTAGTTTAGCCTTTTCTAGAAATTTCAGATACATGCAGTCATACACCATGTAATCTTTAGTATCTAGCTTCTTTTGCTTAGTATAATGCACTTGAGATTAAACCACATTGTACTATGTATCAGTAGTTTCTTCCTTTTTATTGCTCAATAGTATTCCATTGTATGGTTATACCAT
Source organism: Saimiri boliviensis (assembly GCF_048565385.1). Taxonomy (NCBI): domain Eukaryota; kingdom Metazoa; phylum Chordata; class Mammalia; order Primates; family Cebidae; genus Saimiri; species Saimiri boliviensis. Next base: position 24,266,216 of record NC_133463.1, read on the forward strand.
ATTTTCTTTATCCGTTTACCAGTTGACAGACAATTGAATTATTTCCGGTTTGGGTTCATTATAAGTAATGCTACTATGAACATTATCATTCAAATCTGTAGACATACATTTTTGTTTCTTTTGTTTACATAGATACATAGTAGTAGCACACTTGCTGAGTCATGTGATAAACATGTGTTTAGCTTTGAATGAAACTGCCAAATTGCCTTCCAAAGTGGCTGTACTATTTTGTATGGCCTCCAGCAGTGTGTGAGGATTTTACTTATTCCATAGCCTCACAAAACTTGGAGTATTGTCCATCTTTTTTCTTATGGTCATTCTAGTGGTATATACCATTGAGGCTTTAATTAACATTTCCCTAACGGCTAATGATATTGTCCATGCTATTATGTCTTATTAGTCATTCATATATTTTCTTGATGAAATGTTTATTAAATTCTTATGCGTCTTTTTAAATTGGGTTGTCTTCTTACTATTAAGTTTTAAGAGTTCTTTGTTCTAAATACAACTCTTTAATCAGATAAATAATTTGCAAATGTTTTTTCAGAATCTGTTATTTCTCTTAAAGGTGACTTTTGAAAGGCAAAACTTTTAATTTTGATAAAAGTCAAATTTGTTAATTTTTTATATTGTGTTTTGGGTGCCGTATATAGAAACTTTTGCCTATGCAAAATTAAAAATCTTCAATATTTTCTTCCAGAAGTGTTAGCTCTTAACTAGATAAATTTGGGTTAATTTTTGATCAGGGTGTGGGGTAGAGGTCTAAGTTCATTTTTGTTGCATATGGATATACAAATGTTACTAGTTGTTAAAAAAAACTATAGGCCAGGCACAGTGGCTCATGCCTGTAATCACAGCAGTCTGGGAGGCCAAGGCGGTCAGATCACCTGAGTTTGGGAGTTTGAGACCAGCCTTACCAACATGGAGAAACCCATCTCAACTAAAAATACAAAAAATTAGCCAGGCTTGGTGGTGCATGCCTGAGGCTAGGCAAAAGAATCGCCTGAACCCAGGAGGTGGAGATTGCGGTGAGCCAAGATCATGCCATTGCACTCCAGCCTGGGCAACAAGAGCAAAACTCCATCTCAAGAAAAAAACAAAACAAAAACCTATACATCCCTCATAGAATTGCTTTGGAACCATTGTTAAAAATCAATTAACCATAAATATAAGGGTTTGTTTCTAGGCCTCTATTTTCTTCTATTGATTAATATCTATATTGAAGCAAATACCACATGATATTGACTTATGTATTCAGGTTATTAATCCCTTGTCAAATGGGTAGTATGATGGTCAATATTAGGTGTCAACTTGAGTAGATTGATGGATGCCTCAGTATGCATGTTGCATTGAGTCTGTAGATCAATTTGGTGAGAAGGGTCATTTTAAAAATATTCAGTCTTCTGATTCATAAACATGGCATATTTTCAATACATAGATCTATCTCAATTCTCTCAGCAGTGCTTTGTGGTATTCCATGTACAGTTCATGCATATTTTTGTTAAGTGTATTCCTAAGTAGTAGTTTTAAGCTATTTTAAATGAAACGATTTTCTTAATTTTATTGTCTGATGATTTGTTGTTTATATAAATAAAATTAAATTTTCATATTGATCTTGTTTTCTACAGTGTTATTAATCTTGCTCATTAATTATAGTAGACTTTTAAGAGACATTTTAGAATCTTCAACATATAAGACAATGCTAACAAAGACAATTTGCTTTTTCTTTCACAAATATATGCCTTTAATTTTTTTTCCACTTCAATCATTGATTAGAAGCTCGAGGACATTGTTGAATAGAAGAGGAGAATGTGGATATCCTTATCTTTTCTCCAATCTCGGAGGGAAAGAGTGGATATCCTTACCTTTTTCTCAGTCTTAGAGGGAAAGCAGTATCTTTCACCATTAAATGTGACATTAAAGCAGCATTTTCACAGATACCAACTATCAAGTTGAGAAAATTATTTTCATTCTTACTTTGTTTTTATCAAGAGTGGCTGTTGAGTTTTGTCTGATGCTTTTTCTGTGACTATTGAGATGATCACACTTTTCTCACTAATTAGTTTATATTAATAGATTTTCTAATATTAAACCAACCTTTTCATATGGTGCTGGATTCAGATTGCTAATATTTTGTCAAAAATTTTTGTGTTTAGTCTTATGAAGAATACTGATGTGTAGGCCAGGCGCGGTGGCTCAAGCCTGTAATCCCAGCACTTTGGGAGGCCGAGACGGGTGGATCACGAGGTCGAGAGATCGAGACCATCCTGGTCAACAAGGTGAAACCCCGTCTCTACTAAAAATACAAAAAATTAGCTGGGCATGGTGGCGTGTGCCTGTAATCCCAGCTACTCAGGAGGCTGAGGCAGGAGAATTGCCTGAACCCAGGAGGCGGAGGTTGCAGTGAGCCGAGATTGCGCCATTGCACTCCAGCCTGGGTAACAAGAGCGAAACTCCGTCTCAAAAAAAAAAAAAAAAAGAATATTGATGTGTAGTTGCCTCTTTTTATAATATCTTTGTATACCTTTACTATCAGTAGAATAGTAGCTTCCTTGAATAAGTTTAAAAATGTTGTCTTCTATTTTATGAATTAGTTTGTATAATATTGGTATTATTTTTTTAAAGGTTTAGTAGAATTCACCATTGCAGGCCTTTGGGAAGATATTTAATTACTAATTCAATGTTTATCTTTTATGGCGTTATTATGATTTAATATTTTTGCTTGAGTAAATTTTGATAATTTGTTGAGAAGTTTGTCTATTTTATCTAAGTTGTCTATGTATTTGTTGACATAAAGTTCATAAAATTCATTTGCAATCAATTTAGTCAATCAATTTATTGTAGGGTATGTAATAATGCCCCTTCTTTCATTCCTATTTTTGTAATTTATATCATCTCTCTTTCCTAGATAATTGTTTTTCAGTTTCATTGATTGTTTTTCAAAGAATCAGCTTTAGATTTTATTAATTTTCTCTATTGTTTCTCTACTTTTGCTTTCATTTTACTCTCTCTCTCTCTGATTTTCCTTTGTAATTATTTGGGTTCAATTTGCTCTTCTTTCTTTACCGTTTTGAGGTAGAACATTGAGTTGTTGATTTTGGATCTTTCTTCTAATATAATTATTTAAAGATACAAAATACTTTCTAAACTTTGCAACAGCTGCAGCTCATAAATTTTGATTTGGTGTGTTTTCCATTCTGGTTTCTTCTTTGACTCATAAATTACTTTTTGAACTGTGTTGCTTACTTTTTAAGTATGTGGGATTTTCCCAAATTTATTTCTATTGTTGATATTGAATTCAACCTGGTTATGGTCCAAGAACATACTTTGTATGATTTCAATCCATGTAATTTAAACGTAGAATAGTTGAAACGTTTTATGCCTAGCATATGGTCTATCTTGTAGACTGCTCTACATACACTTGAAAATAATGTATATTTTGCTATCATTTGGTAAAGTTTCTGAGTAAGTTATTGGGTCTACTTGGGTCATAGTGTTGCTCAAATTTTCTATATTCTTAGGGATTTTCTATTTTTTATGTTATCAGTTACTGAGAATATTAAAATCTCAAATTATAATTGTTAAATTATCTATTTCTTCTCACAATTCTGCCAGGGTTTCTATTTCATTTAGAGGTTGTCTCTATTCTTAGATGCATGCATACTTATAATTATTGTCTTCCCATTATATTTTCCTTTTTATCATTATGAAATTTCCTTTATGGTATTCAGTAATATTTCTTATTTTAAAGTCTATTTTATCTGATATCATCATGCCGGATCACTTATGCTTACATTCACATGGCAAATCTTTTTCCATTCTGTTAATTTTAATCTATTTGTTTTTTAAACTGTTTCTTGTAAATAACATATAGTTGAATCTTTCTCTTTTATACAGGTTGATAGTCTCTGCCTTTTAATTACAATATTTACTAATTATATCATTAACATTTAATATAATTATTGATATGGTACTGCCATTTTAATATTTGTTTATTTGTATCACATCTTTTCTCTCACTCTGTTTCTTCTCTACTGCCTTCTTTTGTGTCTAATAATTCTTTTAACACCTCAATCACTGATGAGAAGCTCTAGGACATTGTTGAATAGAAGAGGAGAGAGTGGATATCCTTACCTTTTTCCCAATCTTAGAGGGAAAGCATGTCTTTTTCTCTCACTCTGTTTCTTTGGTAGAAATTCGTTGGTAGATTGTTTAGATGTTTTAAATTTATTTTCGTAGAGTAGTGATTACATTGTTTTCAACGAGAAGTCAACAAATTATCTTACTTTTTTTCAATGAGATAAATAGTTTTTCTGATTTCAAGATTTTTCTCTGTCTTTCAGCAACATGATTATAAGGTATTCATGTGTTCACATTTTTGTGTTAATGTGACATTTTGTGTTAAATTAACTTCTTTAGTGTTCATGGACCTTCTTGAATTTGTAGATTAATACTTTTTTATTTCAAATTTGAACAGTTTTCAGCCATAATTTCTTCAAATAATTTTTCTTCTCCTTTCTCTTGTTGCACTTTTCCTTTTGAGACTTCCATTATGTGTATGTTGGTAAATTTAATGTCCATGTTTCTGTTCAATTGCTTTAATCTTTTTTATCTCTGCTTTAGATTGATTTTTATTGATCTGTCTTCAAGTTTACTAATTCTTCATTGTTCACATCTGCTATTGAGCCTACTGGTAAATTTTTCATTTATATTATTGCCTTTTCAACTCTAAAATGCCCATTTGGTTCTTTTTTTAGTTTATATTTATTAAAATTCCCTTGTTTTATCATTCTCAATGTATTTTCATTTAATTATTTAAAAACATTCTCTTTATTTTTCAACATCTTTATATAAGCTTATTTGAAATATTCAAATTCTAAATCTAACATCTAAGACCAAATAGAATTCATTTCTGTTTGCTGCTTTTTTCCTCTTTCTGAGTATGGGCTATCCTGACTTGTTTCTTTGCTAGTCTTACAATATTTTTGTTTATAACTAGACATTTTAGATGACTATTGTAGCAACTCTACGTTTTGATTAATTTTTAAAAATTTTTTCCGTTACTTTCTTGGACTTAAACTGTAGAATCTGTTTCCCATGTGGTTTGTAGCTACTTCTGTTTCTGTTCAGATATTTTTAATTTAAAATTTATATTTATCCTGAATTCTTAGGGTAATTGTCTACATTCATGTGCATTTCTTAAGTAAAATAATTGCGTTTTTATTGTTCAATGAGTTGAAAGCTGGGGACTAGTTAAAAGAGCTGAACATATAATCATAGTCACAGAGATGAAGCTGACAAATTTCTATAGATGAATGTATCTTTTTTAAAATCTGTTTTTGTTTTCTTTTTTTTTATTATACTTTGGGTTCTGGGGCACATGTGCAGATCATGCAGGATTGTTGCATAGGTATATACATGGCAAGGTGGTTTACTGCCTCCATCCCTACTACACTTATATCTGGCATTTCATCTGCTTCTTATTCTTACAGTCATTTTAAATTTTATTTGTCTGAAATTTCATTAGGCTACAAAACTGTGTAAGTTATAATCTATTAAAGTTTTGGAAGCACTCATCTATGATACCATTAAAATATTAGATATTTTAGGGCACAGCATTTGATTGTATTTTTGATTTTTGTATAGTTACTGTCTATTTACATTTTCTGTCATCTTGAGTAAAATTTATCAATTTTTAGTTTCCTGTTTGAAAATAATTCATTTCATAAACATTTAAAAAAATATATTGGGATTCATAGTATCTTCATAAATTCCTAAATCTTTCCTGTGTCTGTGGTTCACCCATCTTGCTTCTAATGTTTATTTGTGATTTGTAAGATTTTTTTTTTTCTTATTTCTCGGAGATTTCATTTTTTAAAGAAACAACTTTTGGTTTTAGTAATTATATTTCCTATTTTTTTGTTTCTTATGAAACTTTTTCTGCTTTTTTCCTTGCTATTTAGCTTCTTTTTCATGTGAAATTATTTGAGAATTGATTTTGACATTTTTCTAAAAATTTTCTTAATTTTATCCTTTTTATATCATTTTATATGTGCACTTAAAGTGATAAAATGTTATTTGAGAATCATTTTGTTGTCTTATCAGTGTTGAAAAAACATGCTTTTAAGAGTTATTTCTTACTATAACATTTGGATTATAATTTCCTTTTCAATACAAACATTGAAAATGATGTTTTAAATTTTCAATGACTAGGGACTTTTTTAAACTAACTTTTTCTCGTTAATTTGTGATTTTATTGATAGTGCTCAGTTATTATATTGCCTACCCTTTTTAGTAATTTGTTGAGATTCTGTGGTCCAATATATGACTGAAGTTCCTTTTAAGGCAGTATTTTTTAATATAAAATTTTACATAAATTCATTAGATAAATTTTATTAATTGTTCTTCAAGTCTTCTACCTCATTATTTTTTGTTCATTTGATATGCAAATATCTATGGTAAGGGATTCCAATATAGTTGTGGAATTGATAGTTTACTTATGTATATAATCAGTTATTTATTTACATACCTGTACTATGTTTTCAGTACATAAATGTTCATAACAATGTTGCTAAATTCATACCTTGATGAATCATAATCTAATCAATATGAAATATATATATCTTCTTTAATGTTTTTACTCTTGAATTTAATTTTTACTACATATTAACACTGCCATACCATCTTTCTGTTTGTTGATGATTTTCTAACATTGTTTTTTCCTAATTTTCAACATTTATCTCTACTTTATTTTTCCCTTTAGATGTGTCTCATGTAAGCAGCTTAGAGTTGGTTTTGTTTTGTTTTTAACCCAATCTGAAAGGCTCTTTTTTTTAATTTGGGAAGATTAGTTTATTTATATTCATGGTGATCATGGATACATTTGTATTTGTTCTTCTTATATAACTTTTTAAATTTACTTGTTTTCTTTTTATTGCTTTATTTCTTCTTCCGGGTTAGGTTTACCTTGTGCATTTTCTTTTAACCTTTACTGGTTTGGGGAATGCACATTCTACTTTTTCTTATGATTTTCCTTAATTTTAACAATCACACTTAAGATTTTTGTCAAATTCAAGAGTTAATGATTGTCTATATCTTCCTCATTTAGAATATAATAAGCTTAGATCTTCCTTGATCACTTCTCCCATCCATATTTATATATTCTGTATTTTTTGTACCATTCTTTGTCTTATATTCATATTAGTTTTACTGTATTCTGTGCACACATAATTATTCCAGAAGTGGTATGTTGGTACTAAAATTTCTGTTTTTGCATGTCCTTGGCTGTAATGAATTTGTCCTTATTTTGGTCTCCTATTAAATGATTGTTTATAGATAGATACAACAGTCTTTCAAAGTTGTTTTCTTTCAGAAATTGGAATACTTTGATGTTACTTTTTAATATCCACTTTTCAGAGTAAGTGTGATATCAATCTGTTTCTAATTCATTTCTTTGTAAGTTACTTCATTTTCTCTAGAATCTTTTAGGATTTTTATCATTCTTCTTGGTGTTCTGAAATATCACCACTATACAACTCAATATTAAGATCTTCTGTTGTTTACCTTGTTCTGTACTCTAAAATAATTATTTGGAAATATCATTTCGATCTAGTAATTAACTTTCTTTGGCTTTGGGAAATTTTATTCTATTATATTAGCAGTAGTATTTATTTCTACATATCACAGGCATCTTTTCATGGCAAGTGATAGAAAAACACAACTAAAATGACTTAACAAAAAGAGAACTTAATTGATCCCAGTACTAAAATAACCTATGATGGTGCTAATTTAAGACAAAACTTTATCCAGGGACTCATTCTCATTAAAGCTGTTTTTCTCTTTCTCTTAATGTCTTTTTTTATAGGAAGAAATTTTACTACTTCTTCAAAACTCGCCTCTATAGCTATCACAGCCTCAGGCTGAAATCTTCCAAGTTTCTGTCCAGTGGTATGAACACTGAATTTACTACCAGCTCTATAAAATTCTATGGTGTCTGACTGTCTCTAATTGGGTTATGAATTCAATTTTTTAGCCAGTCACCATAGCCAGAAAAACAGATTATCCAGACCTGAGATTCATGCCCTCTGTTGAAGCCAGGCATGGAGCCAGCTTTACCCAAATTGGATTTGAGTAAACTGAAAATGGATTGAAATTGGGAGAAGAATAGTTTCCATTGCCCTGAAGGAAACTGAAGTATGCTATTGGCAAAAAAAAAAAAAAAAAAAAAAAAAAAAAAGATGTTGAATGTCTATTTCTAGCTAAATATATAGATGCTTCTATACTTTCCATTTTCTCTGATTTTTCTGAATGCATATTAAAATTTCTTAACCCATTTCCTTGCATCTTAAGCTTAGCATTAACATTTTTTTCTTCTTTGTCCTTTTACATTGTGTTACGGGAATATCCTTTGATCTTACAGCTCACTGTTTTGTTTTTCAGTTATATGGCTCTATCAAATATATATATTTTTAAATTAATGAAGTAATTTTTATTTCAAAGTCTCCAATTGAGTCTCTGTCGATGTAACATATTCTCACATTTTTAATCCTATTTTATTCTAAAGTCCTGCTTTGCTTGTCCTATTAACCTTATTTTCTCATTATAATAGTGTTAGTTCCTTCTAATATTCAATAATTTCCATCTGCTCATTTTTGTGTTTTAGTATCTCTGCCCACTTGCCTCCTCTAGTCACCAAGGTGATGATGACCTCTGATGACAAAGGCTGGCTGTGCTGCTAGGACGGTGGCACTATGTGCCTCAGTTCCCATTCTGGGAACAGCAGCTCCTTGTCCTCCCTGGAGCATTGCTCTGCCTCAGGGCCCACTTGCCATACTCTCCCTTAGCCTATGGGCAGACACTTTTGCTTCCTGTTGCTTAGTGCAGATCAAAGAGGGGAGTGGCACTTGCCAGCCTAGCTCTCACATTCATTACTCAGTTAATAACTTTGCTGATGCATGCTTGAAGCTGTTGATGTCTTTGTATCCTGTAGCAAGTGACTTTGTGTTAAGGGCTCCACCTTTACTCTTCCCATCACAGCATTCTTTTACCTATGTTTAGTTCATGCTTTGCTTCATTTTAATAAATTTGTATATTCGATCCTATCTACTATCCATCTTTCCAGAATCCTTTAACATTTTTAGTCTGTTGGTGGCATTCTTTTTTTTTTTTTTTTTCAACCTGTTTTGGATTTACTTTTTATTCAAATTTTATAGGATTTCAGATGGGAACAAAGGTAGACATGTGTGTTTAGACAGCAGTCTCAATCCAGTTGTTTTCATCTAGTTTCTTTGTAATTAAAAACTTCTACTCTGTTTCTTCCAAATCATATGGAAAGAAGAAAAGAACTTTGTAGCCTGTCTTGAAATATTTGAATGACATTAGAAAAGTATTGGGTCAGGGAGGAAGGAAGGAACTAATGTTCATTGAGTCTACTACTCATCAAGCCATGTCTTTAGTTTGGTGACAAATGAGTTCCAGATGGAAAATCTTGTTTAATATGCGTAAGTAGTAAGATAAATTACACACCCACACCCACACACCACTTTGACATCTGTGAAATGCTCTTTTTTACTGGGAATCAGAGAAACCTAAACATATCTTGCTCTTTCTACTTCCCGGAAGACGAACTGATGTACACAGGTTACCCAAAGCAGCATAATTCTCCAGACTCTTGGCAACCATGGTTTATTGTTGAAGCAGTTAATGAAAAGCCAAATCTGATAAGAGTATTTAAAATGTGAGATATAAAAAAAGCTAATTAAATTGGCCTCCAGACAAGGGAAATCTTGCTAAGATTCATCTGTGTTAGAGCAAATAGTATTTCAAGTTTTAGAATAAAATAAGATATATACATGTATCTTATTTGTATTAAATTCTTGTGTGCACATATTTTGTTACTTATTCAGATGATGAAATTAATATTTCTGTTGTGAGTTTTTAATTCTAACTATTTAACCTGAAGCAGTGGCCAAAATTTAAAATATGTTTTCATGATATCTGCCAGTGAATGAGAGAGATGATAGAGTTCTCCAAGTATAAATAATACTTCATAGGATTTGGAAGTACAATTTAAGGTACTTATTGATTATAAAAATCCGTTATGGTGCAACTTTCCTTGCTATGCACTTAATTTATACCCAGATTATTTCACACTGGAACAATAAGACCACAAAACAAAGCTCAAAGCTCTTATCTCATAAAGAATCTTTGCAGTTTATTTATTTATTTATTTATTTATTTATTTATTTATTTATTTATTTATTTTTTGAGACGGAGTTTCACTCTTGTTTCCCAGGCTGGAGTGCAATGGCGCGATCTCTGCTCACCGCAACCTCCGCCTCCTGGGTTCAGGCAATTCTCCTGCCTCAGCCTCCTGAGTAGCTGGGATTACAGGCACGAGCTACCATGCCCAGCTAATTTTTTGTATTTTTAGTAGAGACGGGGTTTCACTATGTTGACCAGGGCGGTCTCGATCTCTTGACCTCGTGATCCACCCGCCTCAGCCTCCCAAAGTGCTGGGATTACAGGCTTGAGCCACCGCGCTCGGCATGCAGTTTATTTTAATAATTTTGCTATATGTGGAACTTTTAGAATACTGAGCAAATTTATTATATAAAAATATTGTATTTATTTTAGGTAGCAAACACGTCTTTAGTTTAAAGTTTGTCTTCCATCTATAAAGACAGTCTAGTTTGACTGTTTCAAAAATATATTAATTTATCCCAGTCTAGGGAAAACCCTTTTAAGATTCTAAGTCATAAGTTTCTCAATGAATTCTAGACAACCATAGCTCAAAACATTCAAATAAAATTAGATGTATAAGAAAGTTTTTATTTCACATAATTCATGGTGGTAACTATGTCAGATTGAAAGTAAATAACATTAAGTATAAAAGGAGAACTTATTTTTTTTTTTTACAGTTGAAACCCAAACTAGCATTCAGAAGTGTATGTTAGTGTAATCATTATACTTATTTTATATATCAGAAACCTGGACTTATCCTGTGAAAACATGCACTATCCTTTAAAAATTGTAAAGTTACAAGATATTAAAGAAAAGGTATGCTTACCTTTCCTCAAGGAAATTGGCATCTTGTTTCTGATGTTACACAGGCATAAATAATCAAGTGGAGAACTGTTCCTTTCCTCACACAGCCAATAGGTTTTACCCACTTTTATAGTCTCATATAATTATATAAGGGGAGGTTCATTCTAAGAGTCAATATTATGCCTTTTTATTAGACTACATAGTGAGAGATCACTATGTATTCATAATTTGAACTTTGAAATTTGATTACTGTTTACTCAGAACCAATCACCTAATTTAATTATTGCTTACAAGTTTGTCTCACCTACCATGGTTCCTTTGTAATGCAAAACCACAAACCAAAGTCCAGTAGATTACCCTTATTCATGAGAGATACTATCCAAGACCCCCCAGTGGATGCCTGAAACTGCAGATAGTACTGAACGCTATATATACTATCTTTTTCTTATACATACGTACATATATATATATATATATATATATATATATACACACACACACACATACATACATATGAAAACATTTAATTTATAAATTGGGCACACAAGAGATTAACAACAAAATTAATTAAATGGAACAATTATCAATGTATAAGAAAATTTATGTGAATGTGCTCTTTCTTAAAACATCTTATTCACTCTACTCACCTATGCTTGGGCTGCACTTGACCACAGTAATTGAAACTGCAGAAAGTGAAATCTCAGAAAAAAAGATGACTACTATATTTAACAGTAGTAGTCATAGGAGAATTACATAGCCTTTGTGGAAAACTAATAGCCATCCTACTACTAAATAAAAGACAGATGATCAAGAAGAGTAAATGAAGAACTGCAGCATTGTCATTTACTTCTTAAAATCTGTTATGCATCAGTAAATTGAGGACAAAACTGAACTATCCAAGTGAATGTATCAAAATAAAATATAGCAAATTCCCATACCACAAACATGTATCTGTATCCCCCCAGATACATAATTCAGGGAAACATAAACTTCTGAAGAAAGTAGTTTATGAATTATCTTGTGAAAACTGTAACATTTTGCTAAATCAAGCTAACTTTAGACATCAAATATGACAACTTGATTGAAAATGCCTCATCTGATGCATTCTCTACTTTCTGTCCCTAAAGCATTTTTATTCACTCTTAATTATTAATTCAGAAACATTTATTGAGTAGTAACTATATACAACATGGTATATTAGGATCTCTTAAGAAACTCCCAGATTAATAAGAAAGGGAAGTAGCTATCCACAGCAGAATGTGCAGAGTGTAATATGTACACTTACTGTGGCAATAAGGGTTGATATCTCAATTATGCAAAGTTCAAAACAGTATTCTTAATCAGCCAGAGACTTTTTTCAAGTGATGGTTCAGAGACCGAGCATTCTACCATAGAGTAACTCTTTCATCTTCAATTCATGGTTTTCTGTGTCATCATGTTCAGTTGTATTGAACTATGGAAGGGAAAGAACATAGAGCAGTCCTAAGGACATTTTTTTGGATCAGGTCGTGGCCGTGTAGCTACAATAACTATGAGGGAGGTTGGAAAGTGTAGTTCCTACGAGGAAAAGGGAACATATTTGTCAACAGTTCTCTACCAGGTGCTGTGGGACCACAGCTGTGGGTGAGAGTTGGTGAGGAAAGGCTCTCTGAAGAAAGGGATGTCCATGTTGTATTGGTTTTGGTGAGTGACAGCTAAGGAGGAGAATATTGGAGTAGCAAAGAAAACCAATGCGAGCAAGATCACTGTAGACAGAAGGAACAGCATGTGCAGATCACGGAACGGAAAGAGTATGATGAAACGAAGAAAATGCAATGTAGGTTCTCATGAAGGAATGGAAAGAAAGGAGAGCATGAAGGACTATGGATGCTTTTGTAATGGAGTTGTCCACTTTGTAAAGTTTAAAACTCCATTTGTTTTTTGTTTGTTTGTTTGTTTTAGATCACCTGATTCGAATTGAAGGTGGTGAAGTAAGCAGACCAGGAGTAAGGTCAGTAAAATCAGTAAGTCATAAACTAAGAAATGTTGAAGTCTTGAACTGTGGCGGTGGAAGTTAAGGGCGGGAAGGATTTATTAGACCTCTAGGATATAGACATGACTGAACTTGGAGGACAATTTGAGGGTGGGATGAGTGTAAGTAGGATCTAAGGAAAGTGCAGAGAGAGAAAAAAGTAGGGTATGTACAGAGGCGGAGGAGAAAAAGACTCAGTCATTGAGAAAACCATGAAATGAGACTTTTAAAATGGTAGAAAAATATTAACTGCAAAAGTTGCAAAAAGGTGAAGAAAATGAAGACTAAAACGTCTTTTTTCAATACGGAAACTAGAATCTCACTGATGACTTGCTAAGTGCAACTTGAGAATTTAAATTTATTGATTAATAGTAAGCATTTTAACAACATTGGAAAAAATAAAGCATCACAATCATGCCAGAAATGTGTTAGCTTACTCTAGTGTTTAAGTGATTTAGTTCTAGAGACGAAAGGGCTTTAATATTTATCACAGTGATACTGGGCAAAGTTTAAAATGAATATGGTTATGATTTCAACATACAAAAAAGATTTTTAGTACAGAACTATTGGAGTTCTAACTTTGATACTTATCCATAGGAAGGGCTTTCATCTCTGTTGGGAATCTTGATGATAATAATGCATAAGGTTATTATTACTCAAATGTCATGCTGAATGTTGAAATTTACAATAATAATTTTAAAATTTCAATATTAAAATGATAGAAAATCCCACTCTAAGCAAGAGTAATGACTTGTGAAATTTGTGACAACAAAATTTCAAAGTATGTAGCATCAGTAAGGATATTTTGAAGCCAACTTCTGTGATAACAATATAATTGAGTTATTTATTAGTCAAAGCTAAACATTTTAATAGCTGACATTTTATATGCATTTAAAAAACTCTGAATGATAAAGAACAGCTTGTAGACAATTAACAAAACTGGAATTAGTAGAATGGAAAATTGTGGTTGTATTAAGAATATCTCAAAAATTAAAAAGCAATACTGAGTTGTCTGAAACAAATCTCAAAGAACTAAAAGTGCTACAAAAATAATGTATTGTGTATTTAGTTACAGAATCATTGATCCTATTAAAACCTAAAATAATATACCTTTTATATTCTATGAGAAGTTCAAAAGCTTAAGTGAAAAATTACCTGCATCTTTATTAAAATTATAATATGGTGAATTATGAAAAACAGTAGTAATCTGTTATTTGTTTGGTTGGTTTTATTTTTCTGTTAACTCACCAGGGATGAGTAAATACAATGCTCACATGTTATAAAATAAGACAAAGCATAGACCAATATGGACAACACTACAAAAATTGATCTATTTCCCCAATAGGAAATTAGCAAACCATATCCAAATTACCTGTCTGTCCACAGAAGACTTCACCAATGCTCTGCTAAACCAAACTTTTACAGGCCAAGAGAACAAGGGTGATGCAATGATGTAACATTTGCAATAAGAACAAAGTTTAGCTCCCATCTGCTACCTGAAAGTTTTATAACTTTAGGTTGCTTATTTTATTTCTCTGAATTTCTGATCCCTTATGCACAAAATGGAAATAATAAAATCACCTTCATTAGGGTTATGTCAGAAATAAAGTCGATGATGTATGAGAAAATTCTTATATTGTAAAGTACTATATTATAGCATAATCATCGGGTTTACAAGCAGCATTACATAATGCTCGTTTATTATGCTGATGATCCTTTTTCAATAATAAAAGAAAGCATTAGCACAATACAAGGCAAACCATTTATGAACCTTTCAGGTAGAGAAACAGTGTATCTTGGACTTTTCTAAAGCCAACCATGCTTTATTATTGTGGTCTGAGGAATAAGATAAATCTTTGGGGAAATGGCTATAGAATAACTTTTTAATTGAGTTGCTGTAATAACTGAAAAACTAATGCAGCTTATGCTTTCTCAGAAATCCATTTCAACATCAACAAATATTTACAGGAATTGGTGGACATTGCTCACATTTATTGAATGACCCCAATAACCTGTATTATATGCATTACTTCATTTAGGTGTTTAACATTTGTTATCCCATTGACTTCCTACAGTAACTTATGAAGCTGCTCCTGTATTTTTCCCATTTTACAGATGAGGAAACTAAAGCATAAAGTGCTGAACTGACTTGCCCAAAAGATCCTTAGAAACAGAGATTCCATAAGCGTCTTTGGTTGCCAGTTCTAACATTAATAATCTCCAGATATCAACAAGCTGCCTCCCCTACTCCTTTCATTGCTTTACTCATGTAATTATTTTCATCTGTAAACATTGAGCCTTCATAGTCTGATTCATCCTGACTCTGCTTAATAAATACATCCATACAAATTGCCTCCCAAAGGAAATACTTCCAGATAAATTTCCTGCTTTGTAGTTAAAGAAAATGAAACAATTTATGATCACTTGCTTGTTCATGAAGGTAAATGTATCCAAATTCGGGTTAATATTGAATGAACCATTTGTTGAACTCATTGAGATATTCCAAGCACAAACCCCAAGAAAATAACCAGTTAATCTCTAATAAAGGCCAAATTAAGAGCTGGTGTAAACATAGCTGTCCCATTCCCTTAAAAATCTCTTCATTTTTATTGAAAACATCAAAGGCAATATCTGTTTTCTTTTATATCTAATAAATTTAAAATAAATCTCAATGTACACATTGAAATAAAATATTAGAATGACCATATTTCCAAACATTAATCTCTTATTTTATTCAATTAACATTTGCTGAAGACCCTCTGGGCTAGTTGCTGGAAGTCTACAAAAGACTGATATCAATCTTTTTTAGACATGGTTTCTGGTCTGAAATCTTTGTCGTAGAGAGAAAAGCACTTGGGTGTGCTTACAGGAGTGACGTAATGGTGGCAAAGGCATTTCAGGGAGAAGAAACTGTGTGGATAACGGTTTGATACCCTGAAAGAGTCATAGTTTTTCAGTACTACTGGTGCATGAAGCCTACAGGGGACAGGCTGCATAGCAAAGCAGAAGTGAGATACTTAAAGGTTTTATCTTCATCTCACAGTTTGTATGAGATACCAAAAAATGTGGAGCAAGATTAAATTTGCTTCTCAGACCAATCAGTCTGATGCTTGTCTGAGGAATAAATTGGAAGGCACAAAGTTAGAGGTCCTAACAGGCGGGAGACGATGAGGGTGGGACTGAGGGTGGTAAGTGGGAATGGTGAGACCTGCTAGTTGCAAAAGCACTGTCGGAGGCAGAGGCATCGTGAAGTATGAGGAATCTGATGTGGGTAAGTGAAGGAGGATTTCTCATTTCTGAGGTTATTCTGTTTTTGGGCAGTGGGGTCTCATTTATCTGATGATTAGGAGAGGTCTGAATTCAAGGTACAATTGAGGCTAGCAGAGCGAATGAAATCAACAAAAATGAATCAGTAGAGCAAAGACAGCAAGCCAGATGAGTATCAGAAATGAGTGTGTCTAACTCTCTAATAGATATAAGAAAAAAAATTGAAGAAATAAATGGGAATAGGTAGGGAAGGAAAAATTACTGTGCAAGCCTCTGATAGTGAGGAAACTAGTGAGCCCATGTACTGTTCAAAACCCATCTACTCCAAGTGTGGTCCGCAACCTTCCACTGGGACATCATCTGAGAGCTTCTTAGAAAGGCAGAATCTCAGGCCCAGCCCCAGAGCTAATTAATCTGAATATTCATTTTAACAAGATTCCCTGTCAATTATCACCTCTGAGAAAGCACTGGCTTTAAGGATGCAATTGTTTTCTTGCTCTAGGTCACTGTTTTGATGTACAAATATGGACCTGGTATTGTCAAATCTGATTTTCATAAGGCAATACCCCCATTTTAGAACTTAGCAGTCAAGTGGTCAGGGTCCCAGAAGGAAGCAGAATTACCCCAGATGAGTCAAATGTAAACACTTAAATAAAGGGCCTTTTGCAGGGGCTGGTTAGGACTAAGGGGACAAGCACAGGATGGTGAGATGTCCAGTGATAAGCAGCAGTGCAGTGAAAAGCATTACCACCTGCTAGGGCTGAAGGAAAAGGAGAAGAAATTGGGTTATCAGAGACCACTGGGAGGAAGCAAACTGCAGAAGGGCTGCTTAAGGCTGTTGCCCAGAGACACAACACAGAAAGGAGCAAGCAGGAAAAAGTCCTCTGAATTCTCTCTCTTGCTATCTTTCAACTTTCGACACTTGTCTTAAGTTGGTCAAAGCCATCTGGCAGCCAGTTATAAGGGAACTCACTGGAGTCACTTCCCAGAGCAACTGGGCAAGGCAAAAACAGATTTTTTAAAAAGTAGAAATACTGTCCAATCAAACCAAAAGTCCTGTTGTTCTCGGACCGGACCAAGGGTAGGGCTGCTTATTCTCTGGACCCAATAATGAGATGCAGATGAGCTGGGAAAGAAGAGTTTATTTAAATAACCAGGTACAGAGAGAGGGCCGGGAAAGTGTCTCCAGAACAACTCAAAATTCCAAAGTTTTCCAGAGCTTATGTATCTCCTAAGCTATGTTTATGTGTATGTAGGCATGCATTTTAAGATGCAAGTGATTAACCTCTTGAAATCTGTAACTAAAGTCAGTTTTGAAGACCTTGCTCTGGAGCCTTAGTAAATTTACAATCTAGATGGACCTAGGTAATTGGGTGATTACCCTTATCTTGTCTCCTGCTAAATCATGGAGGTTTGGGGATTTCCTTCAGACCCCAAATTAACTTGTTTGTGGAGGCCTGTGGTATTTCTTCAGACCCCCCAAAATAAAATTTAATTAATCCTGAATGGGTCCTGGTAAGAATTCCATCATTATCTTGTCATGCTTCAAGGCCCAAGAAAGGCCTAGGCAAGACTCTTGGTGGGCTTTTGTTACATTCCAGCCTTTGTATAAGGGCATTGGCTCTTTCAGCTTTTAATATGTAACTTAACTACTTAGTCAGTGCTGAAACAGCTGTCATGGAGGCCTGTTGCTCAACTGTTAGTGAGACCTGGCCTGCCACAATCCCTACTGTTAGTTTTCACATGATTTCTATCATGCCTGTATATTTAGTTATTATGAGAATTGTAGGGAGATGTGGTGTCATAATCTTTCTGGCTATTTCCTGATGAGAGGGGATTGTCATTATCAGGCACTGATTGCAGTGTTGGAGTGGAAGAGGTCAATTTATTCCTGGTAGTACTCTCTCTCTTAAGGACTTAGAGGCAATGCTTGCTGAAACATGATAATATGAGCTCGAGGGATGTTTTGGAGCAATATGCAACAGCAATACCATCCACAACATGACATTATGCCCATGCCTACAAAAATGGCCAGGACTGCAAGGATTTTCGGCGACCAGGAAGGCCTTCCGCTAAGCCATGGTGCAATCCAGTTATTAAGCGATAACCTGGGACTGGAGATGGTCTGAATCTGTTGGTGCATATCCTTTAATGCCAGAAAAATATTCCCAGCATTGTCAGGTATATACACGTAACATTTGATTTTGGTGAGGGTGCAGGTTCTCCCTTGGGCTGCTGTTATAATATCTAGGGCCATTTGATTTCGCAAGATAGCTTTGCACATATTGCACATTTCAGCATTCATAAGGGAAATACTTTGGAGACTTTCATTCAAGGCTCACTGCACAAAATTAGCTGGTTCCTCTGTGTGCCATATGACAGTTTCTAAGTCTATTGAGGGCATAAAGATTGAGGTCAGATGATCGTACTATTGAAAGACTGACCTGGTCCATCTGTTAAGCATATGTAGAAAATTAGATGGATTTTGGATGGTTTTCATCCAGTGTTCTGTGCCAATTAGGAGACCTAGAGTGTAGCATCCCAAACAGCCTGAGGGCAGCCATGGCCATAAATTGGTGCCACAAAGCCATTGGGTTCTGTTAGGAGGATACCAATTTCGGCCAAGTTGTTGGGACCAGTTGGTGGCAATTAGCACTATAGTATGTTGGCCTTGTTCATGTGGAATCCATCCCACAACTCAAGTTACATTAGGTCAGTGGTCAAGGGAGTGGTTCCATTGTTCCCAGCATAAGGGGTATACTTGGCTTAAATGTCCAGTAGAGGCAGTTAGCCAAATAAATGTGTCCTAATATTTGAAGAAAGCCATTATTTTTTTAGACAAAGTCTCACTCTGTCACCAGGCTAGAGTGCAGCGGCACGATCTCAGCTCACTGCAACCTCCACCTTCTGGGTTCAGGCGATTCTTCTGCCTCAGCCTCCCAAGTAGTGGGGACTACAGGCATACACCACCATGCCCAGCTGATTTTTGTATTTTTAGTAGAGACGGGATTTCACCATGTTGGCCAGCATAGTCTTGATCTCGACCTCGTGATCCACCTGCTCGGCCTCCCAAAGTGCTGGGATTACAGGTGTGAGCCACCATGCCCAGCCAGAAAGCCATTTTTTATACTGGACATTTTGTGGTATAGTAGTCTGGATATACACTTTCAGATACAGCAAGGGAGTAGCTAAAGCTATCATATCTTCCCTTGTTTTGTTTACAGAGAATGGCTGGCTTTTGTTGCTCTGGACCTTCTAAAGTTTTGTTTATGGGCCACTCTGAGACATTTGCCATGGTGACTTCTGTCATTTGTGACCCAGTCCAAGTTTTCAGATTTCCCAGAAAAGTTTACAGGTAAATCCAGTCCTTCCCTTGGATGGGTGACACCCAACAAGGCAACCCCATGGTGCTAGAAAGGGGTAATAGGTGACAGACCCAGCAGGAGCCTCTTTGCAGTTTCTCTGCGTAGTCCTGTGCCAGTTGTGAGAAAAGATTAGAGGTGAGAGCAGAAACAATGAGAGGCATAGCAAGAAGGAGCATTATGAGAAAGTCTTACCGTTTTCTGAATAGAAACTTCAAGTGTTCTAGGAGGGTCTGCCTCCCATCTGTCAGCTGGAGACTCCTCTGCCACAGAGCTCTTGGCTGTCAGGAATCTTTTCACTCATGTGTGATGGACTCAAGGCTTGATGTCTGCCAGTTTCAGTGCTGCACCTGTGGTCAGTAGCACATCATAGGGTTCCCTCCATTTCTCTTCTAGTTGTTGGGCAGGACTGGCTTCCTTCCATTCCTTTAGCAGCACTTGATCGTCAGGTAGGAGTGGGTGGCGGGGTTTTGCAGAATTTCATAGAGTCCCTGTTAGAAGCAAACTTATGCAAAACGTTAAGAGTTTGTCTTAAGTGAGCAACGTAATTCTCAATTGCCAACTCCCTATCAAGGGGCACTTTGGTGACTTGAGACGGGCTGGCTACAAAGGGTCTCTCAAAAACAGCCTCATAGGGACTTTATTTAATTCTGTTTCTGGGGCCTTTTCTTACCCAGAGCAGTACAATACTAACCACTTGAATCCATTTCAACTGAGTCCCTTGACACAACTTGGCAATGATTGTTTTTAAGGTGTGGTTCATTCTCTCAATTTGTCCAGAAGATTGAAGTTTCCATGCTGAGTGCAGTTTCCATTTTATTTCCAAAGCTTTATGTACTTGTAATCTCAGAGATGAATGAAGGCCCATTCTCACTTTGAATTATATCAGGGAGCCTATATCCTGGTATGACTTCCTTCGCAAAATTGTAACTACTTTGGTTGCTCGTTCAGTGCGATGTGAGTATGCCTCCACCCAAGCCAGAGAAAGTGTCCACTAGAACTAGGAGGTATATGTACCCCCCAGGGGCTGCTGGCATCTGTGTAAAGTCTATTTGACAGTGTTCTAGCGGGTGCCTCCCTCTTTCTTGTTGCCTAGGCTGCCCTGGGCTATCATTATTAGGCTTATTCCAGATGACAGCACTGAACGATATACTCTAAGTAGGCCTTTAGTCCTTTCTCTTTCAAATAACTTTGTACAAAGGCCAGTGAAGCATCTCTCCCAAAACTCATGCTACCATGAACGTACTGTAACAGTGGGTAAACGAGATGAGCTAGTGCCCAGATTAGGCCTGCACTGTTTACTTTCTGCCCTTCCCTATTTAGTTTGAATCCCTTATCTTCTGAGGCTTTCTCATCTTCAGAAGTATACCAGGGCTTGAAGGCCATTAAATCTATTTGGGGAATTAAGGGCGCCTGGATTTCAATGCTGGCACTGGCTAAATGTCTGGCGATGTGGTCTGGGAAAGCATTGCCCCTTGACACTTTGGAATTATTGTGTTGATGGTGATGGCAATCCATTATGGCTATTTCCTGTGGGGCCTATATCTTCTCTAACAATTCTAACACTTGCTTAGCGTATTTAACATCGGTGTTACCCGCCCTTAGCAGCCCTCTTTCCCCCCAGATAGTTACGTGTGCGTGAACTATCATGAATGCATACTTGGAGTCAGTGTGTATGTTGATGTTCTTACCTTGTAACAGTTACAAGGCTCTCATGAGGGCAGTAAACTCCACCTTCTCTGCTGAGGTCCCTGCCAAAAAATTCTTGCCTCTGTAGCCTCTGAGAAGGTCACCAGAGCATAGGTGGCATTTCTCTTCCCATTGGTAACCAGGCTACTCCCATCTACAGAGTTCAATCTGTGCATGGGAGGGCTACATCCTTTAGGTCCAGGTGGCTGGAAAACACTAGGTTGATAACCTTTAGACAGTTATGTAGGGCTTCCTCCAGCTCATTGGTGGGAGGTAAGAATGTAGCAGGGATTACAGTTCCAGTGCTTTGCAACTTTACTGCGGGTCATCTAAAGGTATGACTTGATATCTACCCAATCGGCCGGCTGTCAGCCAGTAACCTCCTTTTCTGCTCCAGTAATAGTAACACTTGGTGGGGTACATATATTGTCACAGGCTACCCCAAGGTTAGCCTTTCAGCTTCCTTGAGTAGCAGGCAAGTGGCAGTGACTGCTCTAAGATAAAAGGGCCAGCCCTTGGCTACAGTGACAAGCTGCTTTGAAAATTATACTACAGGTTCTAATACTTCACCTAACCTTTACATTAGGACTCCAAGTACTAAACCCAGACTCTCATGCACATAAAGTTGGAAGGGCTTGTGAGGATTTGGAAGCCCTAAGGCAGGGACAGAAGTAACTTAGACTTAAGTTGCTCAAACAAATATTGATGCCTTGCTTCCCATTAGAAAGTATCATGGTTGGCTCCTTTTAACAGTTCATATAAAGGCTTTACCATTAGTTCAAAATTAAGAATCCAACTCTGTCAAAATCTGGCCATACCTAGGAAGCGCCTCAGCTTCTTTCCGGTGGTTGGTGTGGCAGTGGAAGCAATTGCAGTCCACCTTTCGACAGTCAGGGCTCTGGTTCCTTTCTGCAGGTGAAATCCTAAATATTCCACAGTTTGCTTGCATACTTGGGCCTTTTTGCTTGAGACCTTGTACTTGCAAGCTGCCAGATGGCTTAAAGTTTTAATAGCGTTATGCTGGCACTGCTCAGAAGGGCTAGGAATTAACAAGTCATCCACATATTGCAACAATGCCCCATTTTCCAATTGTTTCTTAAATGGTGAGCCAAAGCCTCTCCAAGTATAGTTGGGGACTTCTTAAACACTTGAGGAAGCGCAGTCCATAAATACTGAAATGGTGTAGCAGTCTCAGGGTCTGTCTATTCAAAAACAATTTCTGGTTCTCTAGATCCACTGATATGCAAAAGAGATCATCTTTTAAGTCTAGCACTGTAAACCATTCATGATTTCCAGGAGATGAGGCAAACACGGTGTATGGATTAGCCACAGTGGGGTGAATGTCTTCCACAATATCATTAATTGCCCTTATATCTTGCATAAATCTGTACTCATGTGAGTGAGGCTTCTTTACCAGCAAGATCGGAGTATTGTAAAATTGGCAAGGCCTTATTAGGTCATACCATAAGAACCAGACTCAGACTAGCTGGATGCCTTCCACAGCTTCCCTCTCTAAGGGGTATTGTTTTTTTTTTTTTTTCAGTTATGTTGGGTCCCTTCCTTCAGTTTGATTTTCACTGGACTCAGGTTAATTGCCCTCCCGGGTTGGTCTGATGCCCAGACCTCTGGTTTTATCTTGTCAAAGACTTCCTGAGGGAAGTCTCTACCTTAGGGCATGGAATCTCAGTGCTTGCCAGAAATGCTTGCAGCTGCAGTCTGTGTTCTGGAGGCATTTGGAGACACATCTGACATTTCTCAGGGTTGAAGACGACTTGATCTTATAACTTGCATAGCAGATCTCTGCCAAGTAAAGGAATTGGGCAGTCTGGCACATAAAGGAATTGGTGAGTTATTAGATCATTACCCACTTTACATGACAGGGGCCACAGGAACTGCTCTGATCTTAGTTTCCTGCTAACCCCAACTATATTGACAGATGTGTCAGAAAGTTCAGTGGTAAGTGTATTAACTACCAAATAACTAGCACTAGTGTTGGTTATGAGGTCCAATTTTTGTTTCTCCATTGTTAACGCTAATCAAGGCTCCAAATTTTCCTGGTGAAATTTTGATGTTAGAGTTGGAAACACTGGGAGTTTCCAGCATCCTCATTCTTCTTCTGATTCATTCCTGGGCTTAATTGCCGTCATTGGCCTTGGGTCCTTTTGCCTTAAATTTGGGTAATCCTTTTTCCAGTGCCTCATTTCTCGGCAATATGTGCACTGATCCTTTTTTATTTTCCCTTTCCACTTTGCAGGTCCCTTCTCTCTTGGGTTTTTCCCTGCTGCTGCCCTGAGTATTGCTGCCTGTCACAGGGCTTTAGTTTCCTTTACCTCCCTATTGTGGTAAACTTTGAATGTGATATCCATCAGTGGAGAGGCGTTCATCTCCACAGCCCCTTCTATTTTCTGCAGCTTCTTCCTAACGTCAGGGGCACTTTGCCCTATACAAGTTGGGTTCACCATCCTAACATTTTCAGGGATCTATGGGTCTATATCTAGATACTTCCTGTAGGTCTGACAAATATGCTCCATAAACTTGGGTGGATCCTTATTAGGCCTTTGTTGGAACTCTTGCACTTTGTTTAAGCTTTCAGGTTTGGGTACCCCTGACTTAATGCCGTTAAAGATGCAGCTCCTGTAATGCCCCAGGCAGGCCATTCTGTCTCCATTAGCCTCACCTGGGTCCCAATTAGGGTCAGTATGGGGTATTGTCCTGTCAGGTCTAGGGTATTGTCTGGGTTTTCATTATGGAGGTGTTCTTCCTCTTCCTTTGCCTTATTCAATACTAGCCTCCTCTCAACTGCAGAGAGCTTAATGTTTAGGAGGGCTTGCACATCTGCCCATGCGGAGCGGTGAGTGGCCAAGAAGACAGTGGCTCCGTCACTTTCTGGGGGTCCTCCCTATAGCTCGGGTTGGAGCTCTTCCTGTTTAACAAATGGATGTGGGAAAAGGGCTGTAGGCCCAATAATAACCAGCTGGAGTCCCCTGCTGGTCAACCCTTACAGGGTACTGTTAAAGAGGAAATTGCCTTGCTCCAGGTTAGATAGTTTCCCTGCCAAAATGAGTATCTTGTTTGGTCTGAGAGGGCGACATGAGCCTTGCTGCTTCTTCATAGTCTGGGAGTGGTGATTTTCCCGTTTCCTGTCTAGGTGGTTGAGGGGGATTAGCCCTCACCAGGCTAGGTGGAATATTCTCTCTCATGGGGTTAAGTACATTTACCAACTGTTGGCTTTCTGAGTCCTTATCTTCATCTCTCTGCGATTCAGGGCAAGCCTTGACTGGGAGCTGCACCATTAGCTTATCTCCCTTTTCTTTGACATCCTTATTATGTAATAACATAAATATTTTAACATAGGTTGTTTCTTCCCATCTTCCTTATCAAATAACTCTAGCTCATAAATGATGAAATAGCCCAGGTTCCCCACAATCAACCATCTCCCCTCGGATTCTAAAACATGTTTGCCAAATCCTATTACAATAGTAAACTAATTTCCTTTTAGGCATAGCAGGATGCCCAAACAATTACCAATCTGTTGGCATTCTTCCCAGAGGGCTCCTGGCGGTAATGGTGACAGCACCTCTGATTTTCAAGCCCGTATGTTATCAAAAAGGACAAGACAAATACACAAACAAGTGGAGAAAGATTTTGGACAAACACAAGAACAGGAAAAGGAGTGCAGTCAGGCAGAACAGAGTCAAAACCAACTCAAAACCTGATCTTAACCAAATGCAAAGTGGGTGCATGAATGAGCCCTGTTGCTTCCTGGGGTACTAGACAAACGGCTTAACAACCCCTGATAGGAAAATAATAGGTTTCTTATTAAGAGTGAAGTTAATTCATCCTTTGAGTGTGTCCATTCCTAATCTCTGTTATTCCCCAGTAGTGGAAGGAATATGTAGTTTTGTAGATGAAACAGCTCTCAGGAGGGACCCCTGGCAAAAATCTTACCTAGCAGCTGCTGGTATCCTCCTGAAGACTGTCTCGCCACAAGCTGCTGGCTACTGGACGCAGCATCGTCCTGGTGGTGTCCCAGCGGCTCCTGGCTGGCTTATTAAATTTGTTCCTAGACCAAACCGAGGGTCAGGCTGTTTATTCTGACAGCCCAATAACGAGATGCAGATGAACTGGGAAAGAAGAGTTTATTCCGTAACTAGGTACAGGGAGAAGGCCAAGAAAATGTAGCCAGACCAACTCGTAATTACAGTTTTCCAGCTATATGTCTTCTAAGCTTCCATATGTCCTAAGCTCTGTCTATGTGGAAATGTGCATATATCTAAAGATATAAGTGATTAACCTCTTGTAACCTAATCCAGAGGAAGGTCTGAGTTTTCAAAGACATTTCTCTGGATCCACAATACATTTATTTAATCTAGATGGATCTACATGCCAGCAGTGATTACCTTTATCTTGTCCCTTCTAAATCATGAAGGTTTGGAAAGTCCCTTCAATCCCCCAATTAATGTGTTTGTGGAGGTCTGGGAAGTTTCTTCAGACCCCCAATGAAACTTGTTTCATCTTATATGCATCCTGTTAAGAATTCCTTTGTTATCTTGACATGCTTCAAGGCCCAAGGAAGGCCTGGGCAAAACTCTTGGTGGGCTTTTGTTATATTCTAGCATTTATATAAGAACACTAGCTCTTTCAGCTTTTAGTACTTAACTTGACCACTCAGTCAGTGCTGAAACAGTTGTCATGGAGGCCTGCCTGCTCAGCTGTTAGTGAGATCTGACCTGCCACACTCTGTGTTATAATTAGAATAAAAAGCAGGGATTCCACACTTGTAGAAACAGAGTAGAATAGAGATTACCAGGGGCTGTGTAAGGGAAATGGGGTGGTGTTGGTCAAGGAGTACAACTCCTCAGTTATGCAAGATAAATAAGTTCTGCATGTCTAAATACAACATTATGACTATAGTTAACGATGATGTATGGCTGAAATTTGCAGAGAGTGCATCTTAAATGTTCTCATCATGGAAAAAAGATAACTATGGGAGGTGATGAATATGTTTATTAACCTGATTGAAGCAAATATTTTGAAATGTATAGGTATGCCTTAGATATATACAATTTATTATTATTGTTTCTTTGAGATTACAGGTGTGAGCCACAGCACCTGGAATACAATTTTAATCATTAATTATACCTCCATAATGTTGAGGAAAACCGAGAGAGGAAAGCCAAGAATGATGACTTCAGGGATATGACGTGGACCACCATGTGGGTGTGATGCATTGCCTTTTTAAGTGGTGTCATTTTGAGTTAGGAGTAAGAAGGTGGTATAAAGGAGTAGCTCAGGCTAAAAAGAAACCCAAAAATACATCCAAGAATCTCCACAAGTAGCAGATAAAATGCTCTACTTTTTTTCTTATCTTCCTGTTGTTTCCAAGTGTTGTCTTCCTTCCACTTTTTATACCTGTACCCAGAATTTCCAGATTTGTGTCTTTTTTCTTGGGTGAGCTTCCTAGAATGAGGATTCTGATTTAGTGCTAATCCAATTCAGTGGAAATAATTGAATCCAATTCAATCCAAAGATTTAAAGCATTAAAAATCTGCCCTCTTTACAGGCCACGCTTCTACAAGATGCTAGCCCACCTGACCAAGGGCAGTACAAAAGTACAGAGGATTCACTGCACACCTTCGACTTTGGTACACACTTTCTAAACAGATATTTTTCTTTCTGCACAGAGGTTAGTCTTCCATTATGATCAACAGATCAGGTGCTTATACTGAAAAATGCTGCCTGATTATAAAGTTTCCTCATTACTGTTTTACAGTGTTGTTTTCTAGTCACAAGGATGTCTAACCATATGAAGAATTCTAAACATCAGGAAAGCTCTCTTAGCAAATGAAATAAATATTTGGGAAAAAAAGATGAACTCAGATGTGTTTGTTTCGGGATAGCAACTATGAAATAATCTCCATCTTCATTTGTTGATTTTTCTTTCCTTCAGTGGACTTTAGTTCTATCTTTTGGCATTCTTTGATACATTTTTACAGTCTTATTTCAATTCAACTTCATAGAAATAACTTGGGGATCTGGTGTGTAAAGATGAACTATCATCAAAAGTGTATATGTTTCTTATTAATTTTGCATGGTGGTGAGTAACTTACATTCATGTTATTAACACTTCTTTTTACAGAGTTTTTGTGGTGTTATTGTAGGATTGAAAGCACCTGCTCAAATGTTCTCCTCGTCTGTGTGTACTCATTTAGAGCAAGCTTACATTCCAATAAATGACCTGACTGATGAGCCTTCCCTTCAAATATATATAAATTATTATGTCTGTATACTAAGTTATTAAAAATAAGTTGGTTTTTATTTTATCTTATTTTGCTTTTTATGTTGATTTATGTTGCTACACCTGGCACATAACACATGTTGGAGAACATAATGTTGGAAAACTCATGCAAGTACTTTTGTGAAAAATGGCGAATGGCAGACAGCCACAGTGCAACCCATGACAGGTGTTGTTCCTTGATTACCTGGTGTCATTAGCTCTTTAGTAATAATGAGTTTTATTTGCTGAGTTCCAGGAAATAATGCATAAATGGCCTAAGCTAATCATCTAGAACTTGAGATATAAAGAGTTTAGACAGGGGCTGGGCTTCTGGAAACAATTTTTCTCCTTGATTAAAGGAGAGACTCATAGGATGAAAGGCCTGTTTCTTCCTGCTGAACTCCTTTCTTTAGCTTTGGATCCTGCCATGTAAGGGTTAAATGACTGGATCTGAGCTATGAAGCAAACAGGAGCAGAATGAAAGCTGGAGCTCTCAGCAGGAGAGGTCAGAAGGATGGACAGATTCGGTGTCTGATGCTGTCACTGAGTGACTAAAACAACCCTAGAACTGCTTTTCTCTGCACTATTTGTTAATAAAACAATAAATATTTTTCCTGCATTGAAGGCATTCTTTATAATATAGTCTCTCCCAATTTCCCACTAAAGTGCCAGTGATGACCCAATTTTAAAAAAAAAAGCCTTTATTATTTTACCAATTCTCTTCTATTAAAAATTTTCAAGATCTCTCTAGCGGGCTGGGAATAAAAACCAAACCAATCAAAATGAAGCAGAGATTTTCCCCTCACATTTTGACTTATTTTTTACTGGAAGAGGGAAGACCCATTATTCATATTTTCAAGAAGAAAGTCAACTAGCAGGAGTTTATTTCTATCCTGCTTACCTGTTGCTTATCTGCTGCTGAGGCCAATTACAATGAGGAAGGCATCGGCACTGATAATTATGCCTGTGTACTCCTCTGTTTTTGTTACCATAAAGGTTTATTCATTGAAAAGTTATTTCAGAGCACCACTATATTGCAAGGGCTTAGGCTAACTTGCAAAATGATGACTCAGGGATTCTAACATCAAGACATGTTGAGTAAATAGAGGTCCTGGTAATATAAATTCCACCATCATATGATCAGCTTAAACATCCTGTGCTCAAGAAGCACTGTAATTCCCTTATATAAATATTTAAACCACAGCAATAAACATGACTAGCATATTATTATGTCACTGGAATCCACAAAAGTACAATTTGTGGTAGAAGGCTAAATTTTTACTTTTTGGCCACTTGAATTATCATCCAAATCTTCTTATTATAAAAATTAAAACATTAATTTTTAAAAAGCGATTTTATCAAATATATTTGCTCAAATATTCATTATTCCAAAAGTAGGATATATAGTAAAAATCATTTAACCAAAATTGAAAACTTTATCATTCAGGTCCATAAGAAGGAGGGATTTTAAACATAGAATTCAAATATGTGTGTATGTGTGTGTGTGTGTGTATGTGTATGTATGTGTGTATGTGTGTGTTCATGTGCATGTGTGTATAAAACACTCAGGGAACATTGTCATTGTTTAATTAAAGAAACTTATTAACTATACTTATGTACATATGTATAGAGTTCATAACGTTGAACTATCAGATTTTTTCTAAAGTCAAGAAAACAATATGAGAATCATATCCCGTTCAAGTGTGGTGAATTTCTAGGTCACTCTAGAAAAGTGTCCCCACATTTCCTTTTCTTTAAGAACATATATCTATTCACATAATGCAGTATCCCAGTTCTCAGGCCAGACATACTCTTACTTTCAGTTTTGTTTGATAGATTTGATTTCTAGACCTAAAATTTTTACTAAGGTGTCTGTAATTACTTGCATTCCTACATTTTTTTTTACTTCCTCTTTGCAAAATTCCTAAGACTGTGAACCTGCAAATACTTTCTTAAAAGCATCTTTTAACTGATGTTAGGATACTGGGTGGTCATGACCCAGTGGTATTCAAAACCCTGGAACCATTCCAAGTATGTTTAGGAAGATGGAATGAGAAGAGGGGGAAAGGTAGAATAAAGTAAAAACTCCCTAGCATTAAAAACTTGTATGTATGTTCTGCTTGGAAACTTGAATGCTGACTGCATTTTAAAAATATTGTTAAGGAATCATTGCCAACAATAATGTTATTGTGGCTCCATTTGAAAAAGAGGCCTTATAATTTAGAGACAGAGACTAAAATATGTACAGATAAGATGATATGATGTCTGATATTTCCTTCAAAACAATATGAGAAGTGGGAACCGGAAATATACTTAACACAAGATTAGTCATAGATCTATCATTGCAGCTGAGTATGATTGCATGGCTACAGGCTGGTTTGTTATTCTATTCTGTCTACTTTGTATACAACTCTATACATATATTAAAAACCTATATTAGTGGGGCATAGTGGTGTACATATATAGTCCTAGCTACCTGCAAGGCTGAGGCAGGAAGATCACTTGAGTTGGGAATTCCAGGCTGCAATGAGCTATGATCATGCCACTGTACATGGGTGAAAGAGCAAGATTCTGTTTCAAAAACAAAAAAGTACATGTATAATAAGAGAATCTCAACTAATTTTCAAAAATTGAACATACGTATCTGTGTAACTGTCACCCCAAAGAAGAAACAAAAAATTACCAGTACTTCAGAAGACCCCATTTGCACTCCTTTTAGGAACACACCCACTTTCCAAAGTGTAGTCACCATCATGACTTCTAATACTTTTTGTTTGCCTATGTATGTAATTTATATAAATGAAATGATAGAGTGTATATTCTTGTGGCTTGATTTTTAGTTCAATATCAGGATAAGATATTTTGGAATTGTTTCATTTAGCTGTAAATCATACATTCTCATATGTCTTATATGCTAATGTGTAATGATAAGTAATGCCACCATTTACTTATCCATTCTACTATTGATAGATATTCAGAATTTTCAGAGTTTTTGCTGATACAAATAATGCCACTATGAAAATTCTGTTTCATGTTCTTTGGTGAGCATATGGTCATTATTGTTTGTTGACTATATTCCCAGAAATAAATTATTGGGTCATAAGGTATTATATTTTCAGTTGTATTAGATACCTATTTATATTCATATGTGTATTAAGTGTTCTGTTTTTTCCACATCTTTGTCAACACTTGTTATCTTCCATATTTTAATTTTTTATTTCTGGTAGGAGCATTATGATGTCATTTTATGGTTTTATTTTGCAATTCCCTGACAACAACAAAGTTGAGTATCTTAATATACTCAATTATGTAACTTCTTATACTGAGGGTATTTGGATATTCTCTTTTATAATGTACATAATGTATTTATAATGTGTCTTTGGATGTGTCTATTTTTTAAATTGATTAGTAAAAACTCTTCGTATGTTCTGGATACAATTTTTTTCAGGTATATGAGAGAGAATATCTTCTTCCATTCTGTGGGTTTTCTTAATGATGTCTTTTAATGTATAGAAATTATTGATTTTAACATAGTCTCCTTTACCAATGTTTTGCTTTATCTTTAATGCTTTTTCTGTACTATTTAAAAAAATCTTTGCCTATTTCGAGTCACAAAAATGACTTCTTACATTTCTTTCTAAAAGCTTTGATATTTTTCCTATCACATATAGATCTATAATCTATATGAAATTGATTTTTTATATGACATTAGGTAGGGAAAGTACATCTGTCCTTCATATAAACATCTAATTAATCCAGAACCATTAAGTTATTTTTGTCTAGCGCACTGCTAGTTCAGTTTTGTCATAAACAAGATGTCTAAATATCTATAGATTTATATCCTGATTGTCTATTCAATTCTCCTGTTCAGCTTGCCTACTTTTGCATCACTGTATTAACACTGTATTAATACTGTTGATGGAATTTTAATGTCTTCATCTGTTAACTTCTATATCTAAGATCATTTGTGAGTCAACTCTGTCTAGAAATTGTTGATTGTGTGTGAGATATTTGTTTTTTTTAAATGAATGAATAAATAAATGCTCTAGTTAATGTTAAGTCCCCATAAGAGAGGTTCTCATATTTCCTTTCTTAGGAGGGTAGGGAGAAAATATGAACATCTCAATTCCATAAGGAACTGTGTCAAGTCAGGGCTGGGTTGCAGTTTTAATAAGATGCAGTTTAGGTATGATTCATGTCTATTTTAAAGACATATCATTTCCAGGATTTTAATTAAGATATTTTTGATGCTTGCTTCCTTACTTTTGAAACATTGTAGATTGATTTCTGCCATCAGAGATGCTTGCTTCCTTACTTTCAAAACATTGTAGATTGATTTCTGCCATCAGAGATTCTCAAGTGACTTCTTTAGGTCCTTATGTCACATGGAATTAAATTTTGGTCAGTATCTTCAGGAGTATTGGCAGGTGTTTTTAAGTGTCAAACTACCGAAGCTCCCATTCTGCTCTTTAGAAGTGTTTTGCATTCCTCTTCAGCCTCGTATACAGACCTAGAACTCACAAAGTGACCTGTGGGAAAATTTTTAATGCAATTAAACCTGTTACATTTATAATTCATTACTCCAGTTTCACGTAATCACTGAAAGTGAAAGCTTTGCTGGTCTCTCTTCTCTCCTGCAGAATTCCTCTGTGTAGTCTTAACTCTTTCTTCAGCACGTGCTCAGAATTTTCAAATTCTCCCAGAAAAAAAAAAAAAATTTAACTGTCATTGCTTTACTTCAGAAGAGTATGATCTCTCTCTAATTTCAGTTATTTTTATCTTTTTTGTTTCCACTGTTCTACAATGTCTTTTAAAATCTAGTTTACATAATTTATCTGACTTTTTCTACTTGTTTCCCAAGGAGAATTAATCTGCTCTTACTCTATCCTAACCACGTGCCTGTTACACCTGCTTTTCTGAATACACAACTTCCCATAAAAGAGTGTATGGAGAAAATAAAAGTGTCTACGGAAGAGTTGTACTAAGTCTTAAAGAAGGTTTAAATAATGTGATTAAGGGATAATATCTAGTGCTTCATTCATGAAGTTACTGGGAATATGACCTCTATGTCTCCCAGGAAGCATTAGGGAAGAACCAGTATGTGGCACAGAAGTTAAGTTTCAGGATCCTTGTTTAAGAATCTTCCCTTTCTAGGCTAAGAGGCCAGCAAAAGTAGAATAAAATAAAAAAGGTATCCAGAACAATTCACTAGAGCAGGAAGATCAAAACAGCCTTCTCTTACTCCCCAGGGAGAAGAAATGTTGAGTCTGCAGTGACAAGAAAGCAGCATTCCTGGCAGCAACCTTACCACTGAGGAAATGAAGCAGCAGAAGTAAAGTTAACAATTTTGGTGACAGCAAAACAACAACAACAACAACAACAACAACAACAACAACAACAAACAGTCTATGTTTGTAAACTTGGCTGATGGAGACTCAAAGCTAACACAAGATTGATGTTTCTCTAAGTACAATCTGTTCCAGCAAATAAAAGTTAGAGCAACTATTACTGGTCAAACTTCGTTTTTGTCTGAAGAAACAAAATTAAGTTATTGAAGAGAAAGACCCTATGGTTGATAAAGTAAGCCATTGGAAGGTTGTGGTTGCATTGCAGAGAATCAAACCTAAATTTGCTTAAACAAAAATGCAATATATTGTCTATAGCTAATGGTGAAGTGGATTTCAGCCGTGGACTAAGAGTTATGGAAAGTAGATCCTCATATAAAAATTGTAGCTGTCCCTAAAAGAGGGAGGATGAATGGTGGGGAAGCTACTCACAAATGTCCATCTCAAAATATATGGAAGATGCTTAACTAATTAATAACTAAAGCTTTAAACTTAAGACTAGTGACTATAATTCTATTAGAAGAAAATAAGGGAAATATGTCAGGACACTGGTAGGCAAAAATTTTATGGAAAATACCTCAAGAGTAAAGACAACAAATTAAAATTTGACAAATGAGACTATATTAAATGAAAAAGCTTCTGCATAGCAAAGGAAATAACCAAGTGAAAATACAGCCTCTTCTTGAATGGGAGAAAATACTTGCAAACTATTCATCTGATAAGGGACTAATATCCAAAATATATGAGGAACTCAAATTATTCCACATTAACATAAGAAACAATTCTATTAAAATGCAGTGAAGGAAATGAATTGACATTTCTCATTTATCAAAAAAGGGGTTACAAATGGCCAACAGATATATTTTAAAATGCTCAATATTTGATCATCAGGGAAATACAAATCAGAACCACAGTGAGATTTCTTCTTATCCCAGTTAGAATGATTATTATTAAAAAGACAAAAAATAAATGCTGGCAAGAATTCCAAGAAAAGGGAATGGTTATACACTGTTTGGTGGGAATGTAAATTGGCACAGCCATTATAGAAGACAGTATGGAAGTTCCTCAAAAAACTGAAACTAGAACTGTCATGTGATCCAGTAATTCCACTACTGGATACGTATCCAAAGGAAAAGAAATCAGTGTATTGAAGAAATACTTGCACTTGCATGTTTATCACAGCACTATTCACAATATTAAATATATGAAAACCTGTGTCCACCAGTGAACAAATGAATAAAGAAAATGTGGTGTATATTCACAATGGAATACTATTTGGCCATAAAGATAATTAAATCATGTCATTTGCAGCAACATGGATGGAACTGAAGGTTAATATGTTAAGTGAAATAAGCCAAGCATGGAAAGAGACTTATAGCATCTCTTCACTCATATGGAGGAGCCAAATCAGTTGATCTCATGGAGGTAGAGAGGAGAATGGTACACACCAGAGGCTGGGAACAGTGTGAGAGGATAGAGAGATTGATTAATGGGTACAGACATACAGTTAGAGGAAATAAATTCTGGTGGAGTCAAGTAACTATAACAGCAAAAGTGTATATTTCAAAGTAACTAAAAAATATTGCAAATATTCTGACTTGATCACTACACAGTCTATGCACATAACAAAATATCACATGTGCCACATAAACATGTAAAATGCTATTTATCAATAAAAATAAAAAAGTAAAAGGTGTAAGATTTTAAAAGCTTGATTTTTTAATAACAATTTTTTCCAAGAAAAATAAAGGTAAGAAAGCATGTTATACTTCCAATAAATAATGAAACACAGCTTTTAGACATACATATGTGAATGTATCTGTAAATTTTTAGAATGAAAAATCTTTCCCCTTCCAATGTTTCTGGAGTGGTACTATTTTAACTTTGCTAAATAACTTTTGGTGTACATATTTTTGCCTTTTCTCCAAAAGTATAAAGTAATACAGTAGGAGAAAATACTTGTCAAATACATTGAGCCATTTGTTAAAGTTATGACTCAGCTTTAGAAAGCAAAGTTGCAGCATGGTGGCTCACGCCTGTAATCCCAGAACTTTGGGAGGCCAAGGCAGATGGATTGGCTTAGGTTAGAAGTTTGAGACCTCCCTCGCCAACATGGTGAAAATCTGTCTCTATTGAAAATACAAAGAGTTAACCAGGCATGGTGGCACATGCCTGTAATCCCAGCTGCTTGGGAGGCAGAGGCAGGAGAATTGCTTGAACCTGGGAGGCTGATGTTGCAGTGAGCCAAGATCTTGTGCCGTTGCACTCCAGCCTAAGTGACAGAGGGAGGCTCTGTCTCAAGAAAAAAAAAAATTGCACACAACACACACGACCGGACATCTGACACATCTTGGGCACTTTCAGCATAGCCAAGGTTTGCCCTGTAGGTGACCTCCGTAATTACAGCTTCTTGGTCTGGAAAAAAGAATTTAAGGGCAATGAAATTATATGCAAAAAGGGGAAGAGAAATGGCTGTGTCCATCATATTACTTCCTACAAAAGTGTGAATGTAAAAAAATACCAACAGCAGAAAATATTGAGCACTTGATGCAGAAAACAAAATATATTCAGAGTCAAATTCTGAAATAAAATCTGGAAGGCCATAATAGTGGTGAGGGGTTTGATTTAGCCATGTAAGGCTATCGAAAAATAGACACTTTGAAAAGCAGAGACTGCTCAAAGGTTTTCAGTTTTTTTGTTTGTTTGTTTGTTTTTCTGGCAATACCAGTCATCTTTCAAATAAAGTTCACTCCGAATCTCAGTATGTTTGTACAACGGGCAAACACAAAACTACTCTGGTTGAAGCAAGGGTCAAGGGTCTAAAGCCCTTTTCCAAACATCTTTCAATGTACCACATCAGCCCTTCAGGGTAGTCATGGAAATGTACAACTTTACAAAGAGCGCGTTGCATACCACTGAGGCAGAGAAAAGAAACACAGAGCAAAGTATGATACTAGTTGGTGCTGAGAGAATACTAGGGAAGGGAGCTACTGCCAAGAGAAGCAGGACATGATTTGAGAACCTACTGTGTGGTCCAGGAGATTGCTGAAGACTGTTCTCTCAGTATATTCCAGCTACTACTGTCTTCCTAGTTCCTTCTTCACTTCCGGGTCAAGCACATCCTAAAACAGACTTCAATTTGCTTGTATTTATCTAAATTATTTTAGTGATCTGAGTGATTTTCTATATTTTACAAAACAAATAGATTTCATCTTTATTTTCTTGGTCACCTATTCAAATATTTGTCCATGGTAAGGTGTTTTATCCTTGCATCTGTCACTCTGTGACATGAAAAATTATGAAAAATTTCATTAAAGGTGACAGATAAAGTGATATTATTATAAATATATATTATTATTACTCATGCATTGATTCAACTGAATTCATTTGAGCCAATAGGTAGATGTTAGGTATACAGTGGTATTCAATTAACACATTGCTTCTGCTGTGATTATTTTCATTATTAAAAAAGAAGAGTCCAGGAGAGAGAGTAAGCAGAGAAATCCTGATATTGGTTCACATTCTTTTTCGTTTTCTTTTTTTTTTTTGACATTTGTTCTCACCCTTTTGCTATGAATATGGCTGGAGTGCACTGGTACAATCATGGCTCACTGCAGGCTCAACCTCCTGGCCTCAGGTGATACTCCCACCTCAGGCTCCTGAGGAGCTGGGACTAGAGGCATGCACAAATGCACCTAGATATTTTTTCTTTGTATTTTTTTCATAGAGATGGGGTCTTGCCATGTTCCCCAGGCCAGTTTCAAACTCCTGACCTCAAGTTATCCACCTGCCTTAGTCTTCCAAAGTGCTGAGATTACAGGCAGTTCATTCTTTATAATTTCTGATGAAATTAATTTTTAAGCTCATCTTTTTTTTTTT
Organism: Saimiri boliviensis; assembly: GCF_048565385.1. NCBI lineage: Eukaryota > Metazoa > Chordata > Mammalia > Primates > Cebidae > Saimiri > Saimiri boliviensis. Next base: position 24,303,092 of record NC_133463.1, read on the forward strand.
AAAATCACAATAGCATAAAGAATCTCATTATAGTGAGTTAGGACTGCCTAGCAGTGATTCATGTGGGCTCCAAGTCTGAATGCCTGGGTATAAACCACAGCTGCTGCTTCCTTGCTGTGGACCTCTAGTAATTTACTTAATCATTCTGTTCGACTCATCTGAAAAGGAGATAGAATTATATTCCAGCCAGATGAAATCCTTCCCTGTCCACGATTCCTGTAATAGCATCCCTGAAGCAGACATGACAATATTTCAAAATATTTTCTGTCAATATTAGGAAAATGAAGTCCTTGTAAAGAGCAGTTGGACACAAGACCATTTAAGGATCAATTCTTTAGAGTTATTTTTGAGAATGCAGGATAAGACTTTGCCAGATTTACATCTCCTGTTAATATAAGGGTATGAAATATTTCTAAAATATTTTAGCCAATGCATATGTTTTAAATACTTTATTTTTAAAAATGAGACGGCATTTATAACATAGAAGTCACAAATTTCACCAGTAAAAACTCCCTTCAGATTTTCCCTAAGCTAACTAGTAAAGCCTCAGATATTATTCAAGACACTGGGAATAGAAGTGCTCATAGAAGCCACTTGTAGAGTGTAGGTTTTTGATGTAACACAGGTTAAGTCTGACAGGATGTCTCAATGTAGAAGTCAGTGATATCATTCTTGCCCTCATTCTGAAAACTGTACTTTTAGTGCAGATTATGATATTATTAATATTGTATTTATAGTCATATTCTATGTTTCCATATGCATTTAGAGTAATTATATGTTTATGCATTTTATGTTTAACAAACATAAAGATAGTAGATGAACCAGACTGAAAGTAAAAGTTCTTTAAGGATATGATCCCCAGCTTCTTTTTTACTGTATAGCATTCAATGCCTGGACACTTCAAAAGATAACATAGGTATCTAATACTGTTTAGTACATTCTTTTCTGATTAACTTACATTGAGTAAATTGTTGTCTGCAACTGAGAACCCTTACAGATACAAGTTGGAAGGGCAGTATTCTGCAGCACTCGGATAAAGATCTCTATTTGGTTTAGACTTGATCAATTGATATGACTTCACTGAGTACATATAATAAATCAGTTTATAGTCTACTTAAGAAATAAAAATATGTACTACATAATATGTTAGCACCCGGACCATATTTCTTCAATATTGCAAAAGGCTGGGTCAAATGCTTGCTTCTCTAGATCAAAAATACACTTTCATCAGTATTCTCCCTACCTTCCATTTGAGTGATACATCAAGAAAACAAAATTAGACCAGGCCAATGGCTCATGCCTATAATCCCAACATTTTAGGAGGCCAAGGTGGAAGGATCACCTGAGGTCAGGAGTTTGAGACCAGCCTGGTCAACATAACAAAATTGCATCTCTACTAAAAATATAAAAATTAGCTGGGCTTGGTGTCGGGCACCTGTAATCCCAGCTACACAGGAGACTGAGGGAGGGAATTGCTTGAACCCAGGAGGTGGAGGTTGCAGTGAGCTGAGATAGAGCCACTGCACTCCAACCTGAGTGACAGAGACTCAGTCTCAAAAAAAAAAAACAAAAAACAAAAAAACAAAACTCTCTCTATAAGCTATCCATTTGAGAATGTTTTAAGATAGCTGTAGAAATCACCTTTATTTCTTTTAACAAAATCCATTTAGCATGTGTTTGTCTTCAGTCTTCCAAAGTTTCTTAAACTTACCATAGTGGTGTGGCATTCTCTCCTATGAAGATTTCCTTCATTGGGATAGGATTATTTTGGAAAAGGAGGCATACACTCATGTTAAATCATCCAGAAACCTGCTTACTTCCAGGTTCATTTTGTTTTTCAGAAAGAGTTAGAAACCTGTGTACAATTTATTGAACTATTATCAACCTTTATTTCCTTTGCCCTTTTAGTTAAAAAGATGATTTTCCTGGACAGAGACACTTAAATAAAAAAAAAAAATTTGAATAATTATTATCTTTGTTGAAAAATGTGTCAAAAATATTTACAGTGTTTATTCCCTTTATTTATAATTCATAACCAGTTGTATGACTGGACATCCCACTATTTTAAGTTTTGATACTTTCATATAGAAAGCCTTCCAATTTTTTTGGACTCCAGTTTTGTGTTGGCTATTCTAGTCCTTTGGTCTTGCCACATAAACTTTAAAATCAATTTGTTGGTATCTACAAATTTGCATGCTGGATTTTGATTGCATCTAATCTATAAATTAGTTGGGAAAATTGACACTTATATTGAGTCTTCCAAACCATAAATATGGAATTTATCTTCATTGATTTAGATCTTTACTGATTTCTTTGTATCAGAGTTTTGTATTTTTGCACATATAATCTAATACATATTTTATTCTATTTATACCTGAATATTTAATTTTTGGTGCTAGTATAATGATTTTTAATTTCGAATTCCAGTTATACATTTCTGATATTGTGGTAAGTTATTGATTCTAGTATATTAACCCTGTATCATGCAAAGTGTTGTAATTGATTATTAGTTACAGACATTTTGTTGTTCTTGTTGACTCCTTGGAATTTTCTATACAGACAATTGGTTTATCCGTGAACAGTTTTATTTCTCTAACAATCTATATAACTTTTCTTCCTTTTTCTGTCTGATTATACTAGCTAGGATTCCAATATGATTTGAACAGGAGTGATGATGGGAAGGTAAATCTTTGCCATGTTTCTGATCTTGTGGGACAGCACCTGGTTTCTCACCATTGTGGTGTTACCTGCCCCTCTTTACTCTTGATAATTTTCCTTGTCCTGAATTCCATTGTATGTAAAATTACCACAGCTCCTCCTGCTTTCTTCTGTTTAGTGTTAGCATGGTATATCTTTCTTCATCATCCCTGTATTTAAACCTATCTCAGCCTTTCTACTTTTAAAGTAGGTTTCCTATAGAAAACATGTAGTTGGGTTTTTTTTTGTTTGTTTGTTTTTTGTTTTTTTACCCACACCAACGATCACTGTCTTAATTGGTATAGTTAAACCATTCACGTTTAAAGTGATTATTGGTAAATTTTGATTGGTATCTACCATAACTGCTGTTTTATATCTACTTGTAACTGTTTTGTATTTATGTCATTTCTTTCTGTTTTTGTTTTCTTCCTTTCTGTATTAGTTTCCTAGGGCTGACATAACAAATTGCCACAAACTCTGGTGACTTAAAACAATGGAACTTTATTCTTTCACCAATCAGTAGGCCATAAAGTCAAATTTAAAATGTCAACATGGTTGTTTCCTTCAGAGGTTGTGAAGGAGAAACTATCCCATTCTCTCTCCAAGTTTCTGGTAGTTTACAGCAATCCTTGGTGGTCTTTAGCTTGCAGATATATCAATCCAATCCTTGCCCTCGTTTTTCACAATGGCTTCCTCTGTATTTCTCTCCGCATCCTTTCCTCTTCTTAAAGACACCAGTCATTGTGTTTGTGACTTATCCTAAATCCAGCATGATTTCACCTCAAAATTCTTAACTAATTATATCTGCAAAGACCCTATTCCCAAATGAAGTCACATTCTGAGATTCTGAGTAGACATAAATATAGCAGAAACACTATTCAAACTACTACATTCCACTGTCTAGTCAACCAAAATTTATATCTATCACATATGGAAATTCATTCACCTCATTCCAAAATTCTGGAAAGTTAAAATCCATCCCAGCATCAATTCTAAGTTGAAAATTTTATCTAAATATTATTGATTCAAAAGTTTTAAATTTCAGGCATTTGCATATAATTTAACATATGGTGAAGGGACTTTTTCTTCTGGTTTCTTGGAAGATTTAATTTGCTTCAAATGCTGAAATGTTATACCAGAAGCAACTCACAATTGCGACTGTTAATTGGGATTAGTTGAATAATTTGGGAGGATCTCACCCTAGTCTCAACCAACTAGAAAAATCTCTTCTCCAACTATGATTATTGCTGTTGCACTCTTGTCGAATGACCACTTTTCTATTCACTGATGCATCCTCTTCCAATTACTGGTGCTAGTTTTTGTTGCTGTTTTCTCTGTTTCTACATTATTGCTACTCATTAGGGTTGGGGTTTTCCTCAGCACTTTTCTGAAGAAGAAATCCCAGTTTACTGTGAGAGGCTTAATAAGAAGAAAACTGAGCTCTCATAGAGCACTTTTCAGCTTTTTCATGCTTAATGTTGTCTTCAGAGTTCTCACTAGATGGATATAATGAGGCTTTTAAAACCCATTAGCTTTCCAAGAGCATTCCCTTTTCTTCCTTGGATTCAGATCATTTTCACACAGTTTTTTCTTCTGGGAGTGGCACCAGTAACAAAGGAATCAGCTCTAAATTGAGTTCCTGAAATTAAGCTTATGAGAAAGATTCCTCTCTTAGTAAACCTTGATTTCATATCCAGCTATTTACAGAAATCTCCATTTCAGCTTTTCTCAGATACAATTTTTATCAAAATCTGGATAGCACTTCATCTAGACTTTCCGTCTCATGAATTAGTTTATATTCAAAAGCATTGAGAGTAAAAGCACTTTTTTCTTTTCTTGTAAAGAAGTTACAACTATGTTTTTAACACATGGAGTTTAAGAATAATAAAAAAGTAGAATGACTTCTAAAAAATTATGACTAATGATCTTTACAAAATCTAAATGGAATATTTTGTTGTGACTTTCAGTTGTCTTTCACGTTCATATAGTATGCTGTTAATTGTGTAGGAGGGTCATATTGTCATAATAAGTGACTGAGGGATGGTATGTTGTAATATTAAGCAGACCAGGAAAGTCTTCTGTTGCCCTTGGAAAATGAACACATGCTGCATGTGCCATGGTGTGTACATTTGTAAATATACAGTTTAAGATTGCTTTTGAATACATATTTTTGGAATATTAGTTACATAAAGTCAAAAGCTAAATGCAAAATTTGATGGAAGGGCTTCCTCTTCCTTCTGTAATGCTGAGACTTCTCTCCTCTGTTCAGCTGGGATTTTTCTAGCCTTTTTGGTACATTCTGCTTGTATACTATAGTAGTAAAGGTAGCCACATGAGAATTACACAATTTTGATTCTCACATGAACCATCCATATAGGTTATTTTCACACAGGCCATGTGGTGGATTATGTAATCTCTGTAAGTCTCAACCTCCCCATAAGGGGAATTATGGCGATCATGTTCACCTTACAGTTTCATTGTACAGATACATGGCGGAATATTTAAAGCATGTATTAGTAGGCAACCACTCTTACATTCAGTGCTTGAAATATTGTAGTTGCTTAAATATGTCTGTGGACTTGAATATCGTAGGCCGCACACAACTTTATGTCCATATTATTTTGTTACAATATAGCTAAAAGTATTTCTAAACTTTTATTTCAAGTATCTGTAATTTATAGATTACCTAGAGGTGGCATTCCTAACATACAGGTTAATATACACATTATATCCTGGATGTTTATTCAGTATATTCCCACAGAAATTTGATACAAACTGTGGATAAGTTTCTAGACTACATCACAGAATACTATAGCATCCATAAAATAGCTGAAATCATATTGTTATAGTAGATGGCTAGTCAGACATGAACAGAGCAGGAGAGGGCCACCCCCTGCCCCACCAAGAATGTCAGGTGACCATCAGGTGATGATGAAACAGCTGTTAAGCTGTCTCCCTAAAATAATAATTGGTTACAGCTGGTGCCAGGACAAGGCAGTATCCGAATAGAGAGAAAAAATCTGAAGCTGGTGATCAGAAGCTTCCCAGTAAGATCTCAGGAGTTGGGCCAATGGGCTTAAGCATCCACAGTAAGAGGCAAAATGGCGGAGTTTAAACACTCGACTGGTAAGGAAAAAAGCACGCAGTTGTGCATGTGGCCCCTCCCACTGCACATGCAGACAGGCCATCCCAAGGGAAGAATTATAGGAAAAGGAATGCAAGACCCTGGAAGCATGACAGTGTCTAAAACACCAGTTCAAAGGTCGAATAATGGGCTTGAATCTCTCAAGTCATTCACCTGGCCTTCTTCCAAGTCTACTTTAGTTCCTTTCATTCCTCCTCTAAAGCTTTTTAATAAACTTTCACTCCTGCAGTAAAACTTGCTTAGTCTCTCACTCTGCCTTTTATGCCCTTCAGTCAAATTCTTTCTTCTGAGGAGACAAGAATTGAGGTTGCTGCAGATCTGTACCAATTTGCCATCACTAACCATATTAGTTTACCTATTGCACCAAATCCATTAATCTTGAGAGCCCTAGTTTACTGTGAGTATAGGTGCCTTGAAGGCTTAGATAACCTTGCTGACCACTGAGCCTGCGTGGATATTGTTTTCCTGCTTGAGACTGAGTTCAGCAAAGAGTTCTGGAGAAATTTGGAGGAAAAAATGAAGAAAAAGAAAATTTCAACAGAAAATCTACTGAAAGAAATTAGAAGACTTTTGAGAAAGGGTCTGAGCAAAGGTAGAATCAATTTAAAGGAATTATATTGTACACCCACGTTCATAGCAGCATTGTTCAAAATAGCCAAAAAATGGAAGCAACTCAAGTTCTCATCAACAGATGAATAAACAAAATGTAGTATATATTCATATAATGGACTATCACTCAACCTTAGAAAGAAAGCAAAAGGATTCTGACACATGCTACAACACAGATGAAATTTGAAGACAGTATGCTAAGTGAAATAAACCAATAATGAAGAGAAATGCTGTATGATTTCACTTACATAAGGTATGAAGAGTAGTCAAATTCATACAGAGAGTAAAACTGGGGTAGTTTGGAAAGGAAGAGGAGGTGGGATAATTCCTGTTTAATGGGAACGGAATTCCAGTTTTGCAAGATGAAAAGAGTTCTGGAGATTGGTAGCTCGAAAATGTGAATTCACTTAATGCTATTGTACACTTAAAAATAGTTGATAAAATTCTACATGTATCTCATCAAAAATTTTTAAAACTAGAAAAGTGGATCATAGTACTAAGAAAATAGGTCATTTATCTTGATGGTCAACATGCGTTGAGACTTCTGACAATTATGTGTCCTTGTTCTCTGTGGCTGTGTGACAACAAACCTTGGATGTTACTCCAGATAGCAAGGCTGCTTCAAAAGCAGACCCCAAAGACAAAAAGATTTTACCCCAACATATATTTATTTGATATACTTTGAAGTGGCCCTGCAACACTCTTTTGTGGGGGAAATATGCATCCAGAGAGCATCTCCATTAATGCCACCAGGCCTTCCCTTTCTAGGTCTTTCCCACACCTAAGAGAGTTTAAATAAGAGACTGACACTTTTAATGTCTGAAAAGAGACATTTGCCATCTGTCCTCGCTGATAACTGCTACCGACGAGGCTTTCTCAGCGTAACAAGAACCGTGGCCTCCACAACCTCCTTCATCTTTAATCAAGCATTTCTTTATATTTATTTCAAGGCTTTAGACAAATCTTAACTCTTTCAACCAATTACCAATTAGAAAATCTCTGAATCCACCTATAACCTGTAACCATTCTCCTTGAAGATATCCAATCGTGAACCAATATATACATACCTTCCATATATTAATTTATGATTTTATCTACATTCCTGTCTCCCTAAGATTTATAAAACCAAACTAACCCAGTGGCCTCAGGTGCACTTTTTCAGGACCTCTTGAGAGCTATAGTCACTCGTACTGGCTCAGAATAAACCTCTAAGTATTTTAAGAGATTTTTTAAAAAATCAACAAGACAATTTTTTTAAAGTCTGATAGAGCTATCTGGTTGTTTAAAATACATAGATGTATAACTTTAATAAAAATAAATACATAGTTATCTAAAATATTAGAGCATTTATAGTACTATTTACCTTTGCCAAAATCATAGATCTCTTACAGAAACTAAAGTGATTCTTTATTTTCATTTTGGAACAAAAATGTTTCCACCGATTTCTGGAGCTAGTGGAGTAGATGTTTGTCACCAAACTGACTTTTAATTCTTCTGTCTCTCCTCATATTAAATTTTCTTTACATAAGAAGACAAGGAATAGTAAACATGGGTAATTTAAAATAGAAATAACATAATAACCTGTAATTAACAATGATAATAACATGGTGCCAACCAAAAATGTAAAAACACTCAAGAACATACATCACAGATTTGTCTTGACAAATTAGGAAAATCCAATTAACACTCTTAATATTGTTTAATTCCGTGGCAAATGTGTCTAGCCATAGGAAGGGAAAGGAGGAAAAAAGAAACAACAGTTAAACCTTGAGCTGTGAACAGCGATAGGTTTTGGCATCCTGAATTGAAATATGCAAATGTGGAGACTTTAGTCTAGAAGAAGCCCAAGAAACTACCAAATAAATATAAAGCCCCTGTGAAATAATTATAAAGTAATGAGTTGAGTTACTTGTATATGTGTATATATATACAAATATATATACATATATATATATATACATATATATATATATATATATTTCTCTTTTTGTATAGACAAATAAATTAAGCAAGTGGAAAGGGTAAACAATCTGGAATGGATTTTAATCCAGACTTGACTTCAGGAACTATCCTGAAAAGGAGTTTCTGGGAGACAAATGTCCTTCCAAGCACAAACCATTCTGTTAAAAAAAAAAAAAAATGTTCTTTGGCTACCAGACTCATTCTTAGAATAAAGCCTGTAAGCTGTAGATACAAAGTTTAGATAATTAATAAAAGTTCACAACTGCAGAATATTGCAAATTTTCAGCACCATTGTATGTTTAATATGTATGTTGTGATTTATTTTACAAATGCTGTTTTAAAGGATTTGTATGTTTTTGCATGGAATGCTCCCGACCTTCATTGCCTGCATATCCCTCCCCTAGGACCTGGTCCTGCCCTTAGTTGCCCAGCAGTGCAGGTGGAAGCCACAGCCTGGTGGCACTGTAAGAAGATTGCAGAGCCAGCTCACCAGGATGGTCTGAGGCAACAGGACATGCAGCCAGCTCATGCGGCTGCCCCTCCTGGGACCCTCTACTGAAGTTTTGTCCTTGATCAGCCAGATAAAAATGAGTGTATCCTGAGAACTTGTAGTTTGGGTGGAAATTCTGCTTCCCCATATCAATTGCTACCCCTTTCCACTTGAGTGGGATGAAATTGGTCTGTAATCATAAAGTGTGTCTGTGGATAAAGGACAAAAGAAAATCAACATGCTTTATTTTAGAATTATTTTTTCATTGAAGCAGTACAAGTAAGTAAACTCATTACTTTAGAATTTTTTCATAAGGGCTTTATATTTATTTAGTAGTTTCTTGGGCTGCTTCTAGACTAAAGTCTCCACATTTGCATATTTCAATTCAGGATGCCAAAACCTATCGTTGTTCACAGCTCAAGGTTTAACTGTTGTTTCTTTTTTTCCTCCTTTCCCTTCCTATGTCTAGACACATTTGCCACGGAATTAAGCAATATTAGGAGTGTTAACTGGATTTTCTTAATTTGTCAAGACATAATCTGTGATGGATATTCTTGAGTGTTTACATTTTCCAGAAAATTTCAGTTGGCACTGTGTTATTATCATTGTTAATTACAGGTTATTAAATATATATATTTATATTTAAATATATATTAAACATATATATATATATATATATATATATATATATTTAAAAGCAGAACAAAACATCGGAGGTTTTTGGGTCAATTGAAAGTAGTCTGATATACATGTAATTGGAGTTCCAAAACGAGAGGCGAGAATGGGGCAGTTGAATTATTTGAAAAGATAAATGCATGAATTATCCAAAAGCAATGAGACACTGTTCTTAGATATGAAAAAAAAAAACCGGTGAAACTTAAACTATACCCAATCATAGTATTGTTGCAAATTATGAATAAAAGCCTTATAAAGAGATAATCTTAAAAAGAGCCAGAAAAATAAAAGAATCCATTGTGTTCAGGTGAACATCTGTAAGAACTACTACTGAGTTCTCATCAGAAATAATAAGAGCCAGAATAAAATAGAATGGCTTTTTTAGAGTGCTTAAAGACAAAAATGTATATCAACTTAGAATTCTATATGCAGTGAAAATATCCTTCAAAAATATAGCAGAAATGAAAACATTGTCAGAAAAACAAAAGCAAAAGATTTTGTTTGTAACAGAATGCATAAAAAGATGTTAAAGTTACTCATACTTACAAAAATAATCTTAGATAGAAGTCCCTATATGAAGGAGAGAAGGAGGAACCCAAAGAATTTTTTAAAATATGGAAATAAGAAAATATTATTCTTTTAAAAATATCTTTATAATACTTTTGAAGTTTTAAGAGTAGATTCACAGAATGTTCTGCACAGGGCCAGGTAATAAATATTTTAGGTATTTCAGGCCATGCCATCTCTGCCACAACCACTCAACTCTGCCATGGTCGCACAAGAGCAGCCGTAAATAACACAGAAATGAATGGGCATAATGTGCTCTAATAACTTTGATTAGAAAGAACAGTTATACTATTACAAAAGCTTAAAAAGTAAAATACTAGGGATAAGTGACTAAAGGTGTGTAAGACCTATGTGCTAAAAATGGCAAAGGATTGCTGAGAGAAAGAAGGCTAAATAAATGGAGATAAATATCATGTTAATGAATCAGAAACTCTATATTATTAAGAGATCAGTAATCTCCGAATCGGCCTATGCGTTTAATACAATTTAGAGAAAAATTTTCAACAGGTTTTATTTCATAGAAATTAACAATATTTTCCTAAATTTTATATAAAATGTAAAGGGCCTTGAATAGCCAAAACAGCTTTGAAAAAAAGGAACAAAGCTGGAAGATTTATATTACTTGATTCCATGCCTTATTATAAAGATACAGTAATTATACAGTATCCTTTTGGCATAAAGCTAGGCAATTACAATAGAACAGAATGTAGAGTTTAGAAATGTATCGACTTCTATATGGTCAATTGATTTTTGAAAGAGGTGCTGAGACAATTCAATTAGAAAGAAATGATTTTTTCAACCACCTTCACCCATCCCCTCCTCCCTAACTCTGGCTCAGGATAGATAAAGCTTCATTTTTCTGTTTCTGTGAGATCTTCACCTCCATTATCACACTTAATTCAATGACTGCACTCTTCTTGAAGACAAGGAATAATCATTTGACACAATGAATGTCAGACCTTACTTAGAACAAACTGCAAACCATAGTCTGTCCTGAGGCCAGGAAGGTGTTTTGTTCAATCTGCAAAGCTTTTTAAAAAATTTGACCTTAAAATCTAGGCCAGACTGGGTCAGTGGCTCTTGCCTACAATTCCAGCAATTTGGGAGGCTGAGGCAGGAAGATCACTTGAAGCTAGGAGTTTGAGAACAGCCTGGGTAATATAGTGAGACCCCATCTCTACAAGAAATAAAAGCATTTGTTGGACATGGTGGCATGTGCCTGTAGTTGTAGCTGTCTAGAGGGCTAATGAGGGAGGATTGCTTGAGCCTGGAAGGTTGAGGCTGCAATAAGCGTAACTGCACAGCATCCTGGGTGACAGACTGAGACCCTGCCTCAAAAAAAAAAAAAAATATCTAGGCCAGCGTTCTTGCACAGTAACAAGTCCCTGGAACAAGAGAATATAGAGAATGTACAATTTACTGCAATCCTCACCACCACTCTCTCTTGGCTCCCAACAGAGACTGTCACTTTCCTTATTTCTTGACTTGGCCAGGGCCTTTTCTAAGTGCAAGATTCTCTGGCTGTGATGGGCATTTGACCTGGGATCCATGTTAAATGGGCAGTTAGCATTTTTTAAATAAAGACATTATATAGATTAAAATAAATAATTGGAAGAAACGTCTTTTCAAAAGAGGAGAGAACATGCCTTTTTTGGAAAGAGAGTGAGTTGGGGTATACTTTTTTCCCAGTTATTATATCAAGCCAGAGTAATTCATTTAAATGATTTAAAATGTCTCCAAATGTTTCTCTACATTTTTCCAAGGCCAAAACAGTCACTGTGTTTATACACATTACTCCATGCCCATCTCCAGTATGCTTGATAAATGTATATCGTAAGCTAGATTGATCTTGGTGAAGAAAAACGGAACCATTACTTACAGGTGCCACAGGATATGTTTTCAGAGTTTATATACAGCTAATTACAGATATGTCCAATTGAAGATGCTCCTAACAATTTGAAAACATTCCATGATAATCCATTTATAACGAAACACTGGACCCTAATGAAAGAACTCATTTCATCATCTTCTTTCCACTGGAATCTTCATTCTGTCTGTCCACTGTGTCCGTGATTGCTGTTTGGCTGCTCTCCCCACCCCATCAAGGAAGCAAATAGTTTCTGAAAGTAGTTTAATTGGTGTCTAAGTCAGGAAGCCACTTCTAATTGTAGTTCAATGATGCTGTTTTAAAAGCCATGGTCTGCTGAGGGCCATCCTGGAAGAGAGGGTTTTTTATCTGGTAAGGGCAAAGTAGCACATATGGGAAGCTTTCATTACCGGTGGACTTCTTGAACACAGTAGAGTGGATACAGTATTCAAATGTGTTCCATAAAACATCTTCCAGAAAGTCACAGATAAAAAATAGAAGCAAATAGAAAACAAATTATCAAGTATTTCAAAATCATGTGATTTCTCTGGGTCTAAATTTCCCTTTTTGATAAGAATACCATGTTACCTCTAAATCCATAAATATTCTTCCATAATAGAAATGAAAGAGATAAATATATACATTATTAGAGATTATAAGAAAATTTCCCTTTATTAATGAGGGAAGTATATTTAAGTGATTTATTATAATTATAAAATAATAAATTATCTTTGACTTTCTTTACCACTATGTTTCTTGGTGACTGGGCTTCACTCCTGCCAATGTCCAGAAAGTAGGGCTGCCTAGTGAATAAATGTATTTATGAGGAGGAGGAAGGTGCTATAGTCAGCTAAGCTTTGCCAGGCCTTGGTGACACTGAACCCATCATAAAGTCAAAGGAGTCCGTCGATTCGGATTTCAATCTTAGCATCCAGGGTGTTAGTAATAAAAAGCTGAAAAAATGATGCCTGGACTCCAGCCGATATCCAGCTCAGTAATTATTAACTATATATGGTCCCCAAATGCCTCATAGTGAGCCCTGTACATAGTAGTGGCTCAACAGATAGCTCATTTCCTGATCTGACCTGTGGTGCCCGCCACAAGAGTGTGGTTGATGTGGCACTCCATTCAAGGCACACTTTAATTGGTCTGCCCCCCGGGTCCACAGAACCTTGAATGCAAATATCTCTAATGGTGCTTAGAATGTACTATAGCAACAGCAAGAAGCAGCTGAGATGACTGACCCCACTGCATGGAATGATATCAATAGACAGTTCTCTATGTAGTTACCTTAATTATGGTTGGAAATAAGGTAGATAGATGAATAGACACGTAGATATAAGTAGAAATAAAGCAATTAGAATTAAAGTGTTTCTACCTGTTATTTCTTTTTCTTTTTCTCCATCTATCCATTATTATATAAATACAATACTTAATAAATGCTATACAGTGGTGTTCTGTTAGTTTTTAATTTTTCCCAAAGAACTGAAAAAAACAGGTGTGTTTGTTTCCTAGGGTGACCATAAATGAAGCGCCACAACCTGGGTGGCTTAAACAACAGAAATCTATTGTCTCATGGTCCTAGAGGAAAGAAATCCAAAACTTACTCTGAGATGTTGGTAGGGTCTGAAGGCTGCGGGGGAGACTCTGTCCCATGCCTCTCTCCTAGCTTCTGGTGGGCTGCTGGCAACCTTCAACATCCTTTGCTTGTAAAAAGCGTCACTCTGATGATTTCTGCCTTTCCCTTTACATTGCCTTCTCCCTATGTGATGTCCCTGGGTCTAAATTTCCCTTTTTTATATGAATGCCAGTCATATTGGATTAGGAGCCATCCTTCTCCAGCAGGACCTCATCTTAGCTAATTACATTTGCAATGAACCTATTTTCAAATAAGGCCACATTCTGAAATAATGAAAGTTGGGACTTCAACCCATAAATTTGGGGAGACCACAGTTCAACCCATCACAGCAGGTATGCTTAAGTGAAGTGTGGTCATCTTTCCTATGCTGTATTGTGTCTAGATCCCAATCACACTTCGCTGTCTGTCTTACCCTATTCTTTTGTTGTGTAAAAGTGCCCTGGCATGGTTATTGATTTGATAAGGACTTCGGTGTAATTGATATATCTTAGGCCACGCAATGGCCAGGCGTTAAGAGCAGTCTTCATCAATTCTGTGTAAAGGAGGTTGCCCTTCAGCCATGCTGTGTGGGTGTCCACCACCTATTATGTGTTAGTTGAAAAAGGTCTCTCTAGGTGGTTGTGTCCTGTGAGGGTTCTTCACTGTTTCTTCCTCTGGTTTTTTGTTCCAGTGTTGTGCTGGCTGCCAAGGGTAACTGCCAGATTGACATAGATGGGCTCCTTCACTGCCCAGAAATGCACTCTGATGGATATACTGCATTTGATCATTGACCATGGACTTCACTATTTAACAGGACTACACCCACCCACATGGTCTACATAAATCCTATTCAGTAAAACCGCCAGATTGGTCACAACCTTCAATTTAGACATTTAAAACTAAGTTTCTCATTCATCTTAGAAGGATGCCATGTTCCCCAGTTTGTCACTAAGCATGTAAGTAAAAAAAGAAATTCAAAAACCTTACAAAGCTAGGCAATGTAGTCCCAGGGCTTCCCTTTATCTATGTAACCTGTGACTCTGTCACAATTAAAAATAAAATTGCTTACATATCATATTCTTCCCCAAAGGTTCTACTAGTTGGATATAATGAAAGTGTACTTTACACTTGTCATTTAGGTAATAATAATATTTATTAAGCTCACAATAAGTTAATAATTAAATAGTGGAATTCCAGTCATCTAGACTTCTTGGAGGATAAGTCAATCCAAAGAGCTGAATTTCTGGATGACTATTATCATTTTCACCCCAACATAAATAATTAAGTAAATAAATAACCTTTGGATATAATTTTTTCCTGACTAAATTCTATGTTTTGGCACTTACTTAAAAAACTACTTATTTACCTTTTTAATAAAAATATGTTTTTAACATATTCTTTTCTGAATTTTATTATACATTTTATTATAGTCCATATCAATAAAAATATATGACTCTCTGACCCTACACTAATGCACCAAAACTTTCACTTCTTTTTTTCAGATGTTGGGTCTTCATATATACCCACTGGTATGTTCTGGCTCTGTTTCCCTGCACAAATCTTGTATCAGTTGTAATCCTCCTACCCCCTTCCCCCCGGTGCTGTTCTTCTGGTAGGGTTCTCATGAGAGCTGGCTGTTTAAAAGTGTGTGGCACCTCCCTACTCTCTCTCCTCCTGCTCATGCTGTGTAAGATGGCTGCTCCTCCTGCTCATGCTGTGTAAGATGGCTGCTCCTGCTTTGCCTTCTACCATGAGTGAAAGCTCCCTGAGGGTCCCCTGAAGCCATGCTTCCTGTACAACTTGAGGAACTGTGAGCCAGTTGAACATCTTTTCTTTATAAATTACCTAGTCTCAGGTATTTTTTAGTTTTTCTGAGATGGTGTCTTGCTCTGCTGCCCAGGCTGGAGTGCAGTGGTATGATCTTGGCTCACTGCAACCTCTGCTTCCTGGATTCAAGTGATTCTCCTGTCTCAGCCTCCGGAGTACCTGGTATTAGAGGCACATGCCACCAGACCCGGCTAATTTTTATATTTTTAGTAGAGATGGTGTTTCATCATGTTGACCAGTCTGATCTTGAACTCCTGACCTAGGGTGAACTGCCCACCTCAGTCTCCCAAAGTGCTGGGATTAACAGGAGTGAGCCACGGTGCCCAGCCTCATGTATTTCTTTATAGCAGTGTGATAATAAATTAATACACTTGTATTAACCATCTTGTTTGAACACTGCTTATATTGGCTCTCTTGCTGCTTACAATCTACCATGGAAACCAGGTTCTCAAATGTGTCAGCTATCTGTACATGATAAACAGAAATGGATTTGGATTTAGTGCCATGTGTGAAACATTCATGAATGTTTGTGTTTGGGTACTATGATATATATTTGGATTTCTCAGACTCTCTCAGTACATTTTCTCAGTTTATTGTATCAGCTAGTTGTACATCCAGAAATTTGAGGTTTCCAAATACCTATTTGAAAATTCCAATATTCCAGTGTTTCAAATTCCTGGATAGGTGAGACTTCCATTCTGCTAATTAATATTAAGTGCTCTTTCACATATATTATCTCTTTTTCTAAGGCCCCAGTTTTTCCTTGTCAAGCTTCAAAGGGTTTACAATTTTAGGCTATACACAAGGTATTGCAGGCAACGAAGATTAAGAACATTTACAAAGGAGTAGGCATTTAAAGATCTTAATAGAACATTTATAGGTTCTCACATGGGAGAAATTACCAGAAGGAAGTATTGTACCCACAGGACTGAAGAGAAATCAAGATAAGAGGGCTCTCAAGGGGACAGGAAGTGAGAAGAAATTATAAAAGTAGGAAAGGGCTCATGGAAGTGGGAGAGGAGGGATGAACGCCTAGGGACTAAGACTAAATCCTAAAAAACTCACCTGGGCAAGGGCTGGGAAAGTGTTAGGAAAGGAGTTGCAGGACCCTGGAGAAGCAGGAGAGTGTGGTATTCTTGCCTGTCAATCAATCATCTCTGTGTTTTCTGCTTCATTCTTTTGGTTGGATGATTCAAATGTGTTATTTTCACAAACAAAGCACAGTTAAGATTGTGCTTTGTTCCCTCCCCATCATGTCTGGGATAGGGCTACAGCTAATTCTGGGGCAACTAGATGCAAATTAGACAGTCCCCTAAGCCACCTGTATATTCCCTAATGGCCTCATCACCTTTTTTACAACCCCCACCCCCAACCACTAGCATGGCCTCTGTTACCTTTGAATGTTCCCAGCTGTCAGATTCCTCTTTGGCAGGGATCCAGTCTGATACTTCTCATGGTGTTATTCCTAAGGATATGATATTACTAAGGATAAAGATATTCCTGCATCCTTGGTGCCCTTGCACCACATTCAGGTAGAATTGTACTTGATACTCATATGTAGGAAGATCGATTTAGCCAAATCATATTAAATTACCAATATTCAACCAATTTTAACTTATGAAATTTTTCATAACATTCAATCTAATATTTTTTGTCCCTACTCCCTGTGAAAGAAATCACTATATACTACTGTCTTGGTCCACTGGTATGTGATTTCATTAGCCACTCATTTAAAAAAGAGCTCACGAGGTGAGCTGTTTTGCAATTCAGTGTTTCTTCAACTATATTCCAAGTTTATCAGAGTTTATTTTCTCTTGGAAAAAAACCCTCCATTTTATCTTTCTCAATGTGTGTATTTTCCTTTTTGCCTGCAACAACTTCCTGATGTTGTAGCAGCAAGGGCATTAGGGTTTGTGAAATTAAGGAAACCACTACATAAATAATCACATTTCTTAGGTATATGCTCATGAAATCCTTTAAAATAGCTTTCTTTAAGGATCTAAAATTTCAATTTTTGTCATTATTTGCAATAAAAAATTTGTTTAGTACTTTGGAGTTCAACAAATGGTAGCTATTACAAAATAGTGATTTACAAGTAGGATTAACAAAGTCCATGCTGCATACAGTGAAACAGCTGTTTCCTTTAAAGCAAAGATTGCCTCTTCCAAAGGTGGAAATGCTAAAACACATTCCTCTAAGATATCATCCAAAGAGTACGTTTTCAAAAATTACTTAAAATCACAGAATTTTTAAAATGAAAATGGTTAGAGGCCACTGAATCTTTCTATTGTTTAGAATAGAAAACAGACTTAAATAAATGTATCCAGTTGGTAGAACTGGAACTATAATCTGAATTTCTTAAATTTTAGTCAAATTTACTGCCAAATCTATTGACTGAAAGATTGATTCATGACAAAGCCGGAATGGTGACTGACTACACACAGTGCCCAGTGATCCTCAAGCTCGCTGAACTGCACACTGGCAGCCATCACATCGAGGGATATAACGTTCCTGTGTTCCTTTTTCTTTTACAGAGTTTCATAGGAATTGGTGTTCTCCAGGAACTCCGTTCATCTGCTGCCAACCAAAGCTGATTTTCAATTAGTTTCCTGAAACAGCAAGTAACCAAAGGTGGGAGATATGACTATGTTAAGTATGGAGTTGGATTCTGAAAATTGGTTACTCAAAGGAGATTCCTATGGGAGGGAGAATTTGGTGTTTGCCCACAGTGAAAAAGATGACACTCTGTTGTCGAAATTGATACTGTTCAGCTACCACCATGTGCACCTCAACAGAATGAAGTGCCATCTGGAAAAAGGGTTCCTACCTTGTCTCTTCAGGGCATCAGAAGTCCCTGGAATTTCCTGGATTTTCAGTGCATGTAAGATTAGTCCCAGGAAGCTTTCTGAGCTCAGAGTGTTTCCAGTTCAAATAAGAATATAAAGCTCTAAGGCAGCCTGGAAGCAGGGGGAACTTGGGGGTTTCATTCATATCAACCTTCCAGGATGTTTCTCTTTCAATTCAATTTGAATCCATAAGGTGAATGGCTAAAGCTGATTTTCTTAGAATTAAATGGAACTTAAATTTACCCTTATGCGAATCTGGACCGGCTCAAGTTCAAGGCTTGGTTCTTCAGCTGACACATACAGGTGAAATGCATAGTGGTTCTAAAAAAAAAAAAAAAAACTTACCCCTAAGTATAAATATAAAGGAAGAAGTTACCAAAATTATGCAGGTTTGATTACTTTTTTGTTATTAAAATATGTTCTTTCACTTTCTCTTCACCATGGATGTACGGTATGACTTGAGAAGTTGGCCGGGCACGGTGGCTCACACTTGTAATCCCAGCACTTTGGGAGACTGAAGCCAGCAGATCACGAGGTCAAGAGATTGAGACCATCCTGGCCAACATGGTGAAATCCCATCTCTACTAAAAATACAAAAATTAGCTGGATGTGGTGGCACCTGCCTATAATCCCAAGGGGTGGCCGAGACAGGAGAATTGCTTGAACCAGGAAGGTGGAGATTGCAATGAGCTGAGATCGTACCACTGCACTCCAGTCTGGTGACAGAGCAGGACTCAATCTCAAAAAAAAAAAAAAAAAAAAAAAAGAAAGAAAGAAAGATTGATAATAAATATCATTTTATTTAAAGAAATCATTATCTTGTGTCCTATGAAGAGTTGGATTTACAACTTGATACCATCACAGAACTATATGCTATTGAAAATGGGTAAGAGTAAGAATTTAATTTTAAAGAATTTGAATGATTTAAAAACTTTCATTTCAAGAGATTAGAGGGGTTGCTATCTGCCATCATTCATTCACAGGTTGCTTTATCAGTAAGAATCAGCTAGTTGCCCCAAATACATCCTCCCCCTTTTGCTTTCTATTATGGCCCTAGTACTAGTTGAACACTGACAAATGACAACATTTTATGCCTCCTCGGCAGCAAGGAATGGCCATGTTACTGAGTTTTGGCAAATAAGTTAAAAATAGAACTATCGTGTGCTGTTTTGAGAAAATTTATTTAATAAGAAGCATGAAAATGCTCTTTTCCACTTCTTTTTTTCTTTCTTCAGCATTTAATATGGATCTCATGTAATGGCTGGGGCTTCAGAAGCTGTCTTGTGCCATGTGGAAGACAGCGGGCAGAGCAAAAACAGAAAGAAGCCAGACTTTGGATAATTAATGCACCTGCAAAGTTAGCCTGGATTACAGGCCTCTGGATGCCTTTTGCATGAGAGAGAAATTAGCTTCCTTCTTGCTTAAGCCATCATTGTTTTCTGTTTTCTTTTTTTAAATCACATGAGTTCAACATAACTCTTAAACAGTACAACCATCTAATGATCAGTGATGATTTGCTCTGTGGAACTTATCTGAGAACTGACTGATAATATTACATGTGGCAGGAGCGAGCAACTGTACTTTCTGCCTCTGCCCACAGCAGAAGCAGCCTACACTTGTGCTCGGAAAGTAAACTTCAGCAAGGAAGTAAATCGAGAGTCTAATATTCCCTTGTATCACACAGGAAGTTTTATCCATTCATAAACTTGTTTTTCACCTCCCATAATATGTTCTATTTCTTAACTGGCTTTGATTTGGGGCAGGTGGCTGTTTTGTGGAAGGGAGTAATTACCCATCATCCTCAAACCCCAATAATAAGGATCACTAAGAGAATTCATCAGATTTTTCTAAGATATTTTAATAGTCCTTTTATTAATGATGTCATGTAGCAAAGGCAACATCACTGCTATTGGATTACTCCTGGAAGATAATTAATGGAAAGAAAATTCATATTTCTAATTTTAAAGTCACCTTAAGTAAATTGTGTTCCATTTTTATTTCATAGAATTATTTTTTATGCTCTAGAAAAAATATTCACTAAGTTTTATAAAGAGGCCATTATAGAGATATTTCTTAAATCCAGAATTATACAAACATAGCATACAGGAACATCATTACAAAGATTTTTTTTGGTGGGGGGGATGGAGCCTTGCTCTGTCTCTTAGGCTTGAGTACTGAATGGCGCAATCTCGGCTCACTGCAACCTTCACCTCCAGGGTTCAAGTGACTCTCCTGCCTCAGCCTCCCAAGTAGCTGGGATTACATGTGCCTGCCACCATTTCCAGCTAGTTTTTGTATTTTTTAGTAGAGACAGAGTTTTCCCATGTTGGCCAGGCTGGTCTTGCCGAACTCCTGACCTCAGGTGATCCACCCACCTCAGCTTCCCAAAGTGCTGGATTACAGGCAAGACCCACCACACCTGGCTCAAAGTTTTTAATCATCTAGTCATTTTGTTGAAGAGCCACAACCTAGCATAATAATTGTTTCCATAAATAGACTGCAAACCACAATGTGGGACCTTTATGACGTAATTGTAAACAGTTTGGATTTCAAAACAATTTACCAAATTCCTCTCTTTGAAACCACTGTATATTTTGCTAAAAATAGAGAAAACATAAACTTCTCAAAGTCCTTACTTGAGACTCTTTATTTTGCTAAACGGCCATTATTCTGAACCTAGTTTGAAAAGAGAATTTCTGAGAAATGGGTGTTTAATCTAATTAAATGCCATTATGATAAAATTGAGAAATTTGTATAGTGTTTCCTCCAAGACTGAGGTGCCACACCAATGACTCCAGGGATTCACCATCCCTGTTTTTCTCAAATAAATAAATAATGATCAAGGTTTATGATTTACTATATATGGATGCATTCTGTTAGCTAATATTTTAAGTGAGACTTTCATTCTAAATATCCCTAACTGAAGTTTCCCTGGTTTTCTATGTTTCTTGTGGGATTTTTGTTTTTTGCTTTTATTTTTTTTTGTTTTGGCACTAAAAAGGATTTTAGGTAGAAATATTTTTTGTATGTTTGCTTTGTTAGGCTGAGTTGTGAATCATACCACTTTCTATGGTCTGAAACAATTTAATAGTACATAAATTAAATGTTCCATGAAATATTTAAATAAGTCACTTGTAGAAAGCCAAAATATTTTATGTAGACTATTTGATATGTTTTTAAATTTGACACTTGGTTATTCTCTACACATATTATATGCTTCATACTGAATCAATTTGATAGTTTTCAAAAATACTTATTTTATTGTGACTTTTAAATTTAACATACCATGGGGCATAATATTTAGTGATGATAATAAGCTTCTTTAAGTATTTAAGTTCTTAATTTTTTAAAACTTGTGGTTAGATTTTCCAAAGTTTGTTCACTTTGTTTTACTTCTGATTTTATAATCAGCTCTTCAGGATGATCTTTAGTCCCATAATTAATTAGATTAATTAATTCCATAATTTTTCTATTACAATAACTCTTTTTGAATTAAGAAAGATGCCTAGATTTAGACAGCTATTTAAAATAGATGTGGAAGGAAAATTTTAAGTGATGTTAAAAATCAGAGTAATTTATTTTAATACTGTTTCCAATTGTTTAGAGTCTTCAATGTATCATTAAACTCTTAATCTTCTATTGCTTACTATAAAGGAGATTCCAGTCAGGAAGGGAAGACAAACACAGAAGCAGTTAAATATGACATAGACTCACAAACAGATACTTAGGCTATTGGCTAGTACGTACATTCTAGAGATATACTTAGAGTATTATAGAAACACAGACCTCACTGTAGTTATCCAGCTAGATCCTGGGGCATCAGTAAAGACCTCTTGGACAAAGTGATACTTGAGCCTGGTGTTAAAGAATGTGTAGGAAAATTCAAACAAAGTTGGGGGAAGGGAGAGGAAATTCCAGGCAGAGAAGAGAGTAGGGACAAAGGCACAGAAATGCAGCAAGGCATGGCCTGTGCTGGGAACCACGGCTGTTCGGGACTGCTGGCGTGTCACCATCGAGGTCAGGGGGAGAGGCATGGCCACATACACCTTGGTCAAGAATTGGACTCTATCGTAAGAGACAAACAGGTTTAAATACAGAAGGAAAAATTAAATTTGAGGTTGGGCAATTTCACCTTTTTGCCACATGGAGGATATATTTGAGAGACACAGGAATGGGAAACAGATTAGGCAAAGTTAGAGAGTCGAATAAGAGAGAAGAAAGTAAAGGTAAGAAAGTATTGATAGTTTCAAGAAGGTTTAAGAAGCTTGCAGTGTAAGAACAAGGGTTCTTGTAACGAGTGATGTGGGGTTTCTGGGAGGTGTTTGTTGGGATCCACGAGGGTTCAGAGGGTTTTTTTCATAGGATGGAAACATATTTCTACCCATTCATGCTGAGGAGAAGAAACTGATAGAGAAGGAGGGTGCATAGAAAAGGAAGATAAGGGCGAGGATGGATCAGGTCCTGGAGGAGGCTGAAGGTTTGGAATCAAGTTCATGGGTAGAGTTGGGGGCGTGATGGAAGAGTTCATCTTTGACGAGAGTAGAAGCTCATTTCCTGAGCTTGGAGGAGCAGTGCAAGGGTCTCCCCTCATAAGCTGTAAGCTCTCTGAGGCCTGAGATGCTGAATCTCAGCAGATGGTAAACACTATATCTGCTGGTGCGTGAAAGGATGAGATGGAAGTAGAAGTCATAAGGAGGGGTGAGTAAAAAATTAAGTATGATCATCCCCACAGGCTCAAATTGCTTAATGAAATGTATAGGTCATATTTACAAGTGATTTGCATGCATTCATTTTGTTCAACATCTGTCATTTCTTCAGTGGAAGCATCAGGACCCTTCCTTTTCCCAGGGCTCCACACTGGCCGACCTGCTATGCCTTCACTGAATATTTTCACTGAACCTTTCCTGGCAACCTGGTTTTTATTAGACCCTGGTAATGAATAGGCCCTTCTGCAGAGTGTGGGCTTGGCAGCTGGATATCCCAGGACCAGCTGAGAATGTCATGAGTAGGGGCTGTTAAAGAAACTTAAACCACCCTTCCCCCAACTTAAATAGCATGTGTATCATTTTAACTCCAAGAAAAGTCAGCGTTAGCATTTCTGTGATGCTCAGCATTTGCCTTTCCACCCAGTCAACTTTGCCCCATGAGGCAATGGCTTCCTGACTGTCAGCAGCCTGGTCCTCACATATTTACAAGGCCCGGATGGTACATTCCCAAGAGCTCATGTCCAAGTCGTATTTACTTCCATGGACTCAATGCTTAATCCAATACTGGGCATCATGTAATTGTATCAAGTAGTGAATAAATGAACGGTCAGATTTGTTTAAAAATGTGTACCTCCTTTGAACACCACTGACCAACCTGAAAGCTCCTTCTTGCACTGCCGCCTCCTCCTCCCTCGCCCCAGCTCCCTCCTCCCCTTCCTTGCCTTAGATGTCAACTCCAAGCCATCAGTTCTTAACTTTACCTGCACTTCCGTAACCTCTGGTGATTTAAAACTATAGATGTCTTGGTCCTGCTCCTAGAGATTTTGATTTGGTTGATCACGGGTGTGATTGTTTTAAAACACCCCACAGGATCCTACTGTGCAGTCCATGTTGAAAACGATGTCTTCCTCACTCTGACTGAGGACCTCTGTTCTGACATCTGCCTCAGTACCTGCTTGCCACCTGCTTTTCACCTCTGTAATCTGCACCACCTTATCAGGAGCTGCTTGTTCTGGCCGGAAGCAGGCCTAATACAAGCTGCTTGTGTGCACATCAGTGCCATGCGTGCCAGCAGTGAGCGGCTCAGTCCCTCCATCCCAGATTGTCTGAGAGACAGCTTTCAAGTCGCGCTTCCCAATGCACGGGGCTGCCTGGAATGGTTTCATGTAACCACTTACAATAGGAAGCTGTTCTTCTCCAGGACGGCCTCTCCTGGCGGGGACAGTAGTCCCATCTTCTCTCAGGCTGGGCTTGTTTCTCCCTGTCCTCGCCCCATACCACCCTCACTCCTTTAAAGCAGAGATAATGTGTGAATTCTGTAAATTACGCTTAAAACCAGTCATCGTCAGGGTGAAAGCAGATTTCTCCTTAGGATATGGGTACTTAGATTGTGCCACTGGCTTTGTATCATAAGGAGAAACAGTTGTGCGCCTGTTTGTTCCTCGTATTACAAAGAGTGTGCCGTCTTAGCCGCGGCTCTGCTGCCACCGCCTGGTCACCGTCAGAATAACAGCTTTTCAGCTCTTGCTAAGTAGCTTCTGTTTTGGACATCATCACTTTGTTTTGCGTTTCTTTCTCATTTCCCTTCTCCTTATGTTCTCACCACTACTCTTGTAGACTGGTTGGCTATTTAATGGCTCTTACAGATTCATGTTGCAAAGCTGAGAATTTATATTTTATTATAGGGTTGGCCAAGTCAGAAAAACCAACTATACCAGTTATTTGGGAATCACACACACACACACACACACACACACACACACACACACCGCCCGAGAGAGATTGAGAGAGAGAGAGAGAGAGAGAGAGAGAGAGAGAGAGAGAGAATGAATTAGCCACTTGCACTTTGCTGCCAATTAAGCAGGCACTCGATATCCCTAAGCAATGCGCCAGCTTGCCCCACCGTGCTTGAATCAGCCAGGCTAGCAGCATCCTCCACCTGGCCAGCATCCCCATGTGTATTATTTGTCCATTCTTGCATTGGTATAAAGAAATACCTGAGGCTGGGTAATGTGTATAATTCTGCAGGCTGTGTGGGAAGCATAGTGGCTTCTGCTTCTGGGAAGGCCTCAGGAAACTTACAATCATGGTGGAAGGTGAAGGGGAAGCAGACACATCTTACAGCTGGAACAGGAGCAAGAGAGTGAGGGGGAGGTGCTATACACTTTTAAACCACCAGATCTCATGAGAACCCTATCACGAGAACAGTGCTAGAGGGATGGTGCTAATGCATTAGAAACCACCTCCCTCGTCCAATCGCTGCCCACAATACTTCACCTTGGGTATTTATTTTCTCTCTTTTCCTTTTCTTTCTTTCTTTCTTTTTTTTTTTTTAAGACAGAGTCTCCTGATCTCCTGGAGCTTTAAGCAAACCTCCCACCTCAGCCTCCAGAGTAGCTGAAACGACAGGTGTGTGTGACCACACCTGGCTATTTTTTTTTTTTTGAGATATAGTTTTATTTCCCTGTATTGCCCAGACTGGTATGAAACTCATGACATCTTGTGATACACCTGCCTCTACTTTCCGAAGTGCTGAGATTACGGGTGTAAGCCACCATACCTGGCCCTGGGGATTACATTTCAACATGAGATTTGGATGAGGACACAGATCCAAACCATATCACCATGGTAACCATGGTTTTATTATCAAAGGCAGTATTAAATACCGTAGCAAATGAGCTTTTCAGTGAATTCCTACCTTCATCTTTTAAGTCATTTTTATGATAGATATTAATTTTTTAATATTTTGTGATAATTACTAATGTTTGTTTATCAGTAGAAGCTAACATTACTACTCTCCAATATGAAGAAAGATTTCTTTAAAAACACAAATTGAGATACTTTTACTTTTTAGCCTATATTTTTTTCTCAATGAAACAGTATTTTTGCGGCCCACTGACATCTCGCTTTGTGCCATTGAACTATGTAACCAGTTTAAACCAATGTTTTGGATTAAAGATGGTAAAATATTTTTTTTCTAAGAGTAAAGTGTCCCTTGGTACATATAAGGTTTGGGTCATTTGGTGGATTTTGAGAAAGTAAATGCAAACTTAAAATGCTTAGTTCAATTTCCCTAATCAGCCACATGATGGCAGCATATCCACATTTTATCAACTGAACACGCAAGGGAAAGGAAATCACCTCTACTTAGTACTGCTAAATAGGAATTTCCTGTGATTAGCAGCAAATAATTTCAGTCTTCAAAGTCTTTTAATACTAATACTGTAATGTTTTATATTTTAAACATAAAACTGAATAATTGCTGAGACCACAACTTTAATTTACCTACAGGTGAGCTGCATTTTGACTGTATGGCTCCTTCCTTGGGCAATAACAGACCAATAAATTATTTTCTAGATTAGCCATGCCCAATAGAACTTTCTGTGATATATCTGTGCTATTCAATATGGTAGCCACTAGGATCATAACCAAATGTGGCTATTGAGCACTTGAAATGTGTTGGTGCTACTATTACTATTCATAAGTAGTGTCACTAGTGCTGCGGAGGAACTAAGTTTTAACTTTATTTACTTTCAATTAATTTACATATAATCATGTATTGTAGTAGCTATTGTTACTGGAGAACACAGTGCTAGTCGATACAAATGACTTAGCCTACAAGTCAACATGTTTTTCAAACTGACTTACTGCCACTTGGTGGGTTAAAGCTTACTCAACTACTTAAGGATATCTAATCAGAGAAGGCTGTTAAAATTAAACCTTTAATGGGAACTCCCAGTCTTGTTCCTGACTCAGCTCTTGATCAGAGTCTCTCCAATCCCACTAGTTCTTTCTAAAGCTTACCTCCAGCGCCACCCCTCAACCCCCATGCCTTCCTCTCTCTTCTCTGAGCTGATGGATACTTTTTTTGTCCTTTGTGGACCTCCCTTTTATGAGCCACCTCTGACCATGGGCTTATGAATTCCACAAATTCTCCCTTGGTTATCCCACTCATTTCAGTTTTAATTTCTCTCTTTGGGCTGTTGATCTTTGAATCTGTAGCAGCAGCAGCAGCCCTGACCTGGACAATACTTCTCAAGGCCAGATCCAGCTGCTTCATGGACATCTTCACTGGTGCAGCTCCCACGTGAAATATCCATAATTGAACTTACATTCTTCTAAATCTATTTATCCTGTGAGCTCTATTTTCATTACAGCCCATCAGTTACTCAAGTCAGATGCTGGGTCCATCATCTCAACTTTTTTCCTTCACTTTCACACATTCTACTGATTTTAGTTCCTGATAGTTTCCAAATTCATCTCCCATCTCTCCATTCTTATAGCAATGTCTTGTTCAATCTGTCATCATCTCTCTCCTATTGCAATGGTTCCCTTGATGGTTTTCTTATTTTGCTTTTTCTGCTTCAAATCCTCTCTCCCCTTAGCCACGTCTTTCTAAAGACATCTTTGCCACTGAACACTCTCCCATGGCTCCTGCATGGCCTAAGGATTAAGACCAGAGCTCTTGAAATGTTCTCCATGACCTGCTTCAAGCAATGGCCCAGCCTCAACCTCCACCCCTCCAGTCTCTCACTATGCCCTGTCATGCTTTCACCTGCTTGTGACTCCCTGTACACACTGCTGTGTTTCCCATCTCTCTTTTCATAACTCTGGGGTTTTATTCATTTCGCTCCATTCACTAGAAATATTCTCTGACCACCCTCCCTTCTTTCCTGGATAAGAACTATTTATTCAGGCACAATTCAAGGGCAATTCCTCTAGAAAGTATCCATTCAATTCCGAGACTAGACAAAATCACCTTACACATTCTTTTTGCATATCTTTCTCACTGTAATTATAATTGTTGATTTTCTCACTTAGCCACCGCTTGAATGCAAGGACTTTCTCTTATTCAATGATTGTACCCAAGTGATGCTCAAAATTTTTATCGAACTTTTGCATGAAATTCACATCAAATTGTAAGAACTATTTCTCCATTGCAGTAGGTGTATAGAAAAGTAAAAAGTGTGTGTTTATAGAAGAAAATTGTGAGCAGCTCTGGATAGGGATTTTCTATATTCAAATTCTTCCAAACTCTACACAAACTTTCCAATCAGTACGGAATTTTAAAAATATCATCCCAAGTGACCTGTAGCTCATCTCAAATGCCAGCTTTAAAAATGAACATGTAAAGATAATGCTACAAAATAATGCCAATGAGAGAGCATCAAAGAAACACTAAAAAAGAATAATGTTCGAAGTTTGCCCTTATCAATGTTGTTCAAAGCCTGACTATGAGAACTTAATCTTGGCCTCCCTGTTCTTTGTCAGACTTGTCAGTTCTTTAGTAGATGGATCCTTGTGATCAGAACTAAACCTGGCACATGGATCATTGAGCCAGCTCAGTGTCTGCAGCCTCTTGGCCTGCCTGCGCTCTTCACACTGCTCCCTGGGTGCTAAACATCTCATCCAAGCCTGAAATCGACACTCCACACTGAGAAGTCCATCTTTCTGGACCACTTTCACTATGCAAAAATAATCAGCTGCTTGCAAAAATGTCTTGATCTGGTGAGTGATGAATGGAGCAGCCAATTTCTCTTTTAGATTAAAAGTCAAAATAGTTAAGATTTTGCTAACCTTAAGGCATTGCATTTAGGTAATCTGCTCTTCAAGATGGGAGCATGATGGTTAAAAGGGAAATGCCATTTTCCATCAATTTCATTTCATTGAATTGAATTTTCCCTCAGGTGTGGGGCTTTCAAATGTATAAACTCTTAGACCCTTCACATTTTAGAGTCACACTGCAACTACAAGCTAGCATTTTACTTAATGATGTCACTGCATGACTAGCATTATACCCATCATTTTAAAGGAACCCTAGATAAAAATCACTGATATTGTAGAAAGTCGTTCTAGAGTAGAGACATACACATATATACAAGAAATAGTTACAAATTATTTTGAATCAGAAAACTTGTCAAAAATTAAAATAATCTAGCCAATTTGTATAGTATTCTTGTCTTAGTTCATCCATGGGGCTATAACAAATTACCTGAGACTGAGTCACTTACAAACAACAGAAATTTATTTCTCACAGTATTGGAGGCTGGGCATTCTGAGATCAAGGCACTGGTAAGTTGACGGTTGGTGAGGGCTGCCCTCTCTGCTTCCAGGATATAACGCTGTTGCTGCATCCTTCAGCGGGGATAAATACTGTATCCTCACATGGCAGAAACTCTTTAATAAGGCACTGATCCATTAGCCCACACGGTCTAACCCCTTCTGAAGGCCCCACCTTTTTATTCTGTTGCATTGGGTATTAAATTTCAACACAAATTTTGAATGAGGCACAAACATTTAAACCATAGCAATTATCTTTGATTTATTTTTTTTTGTAGGCTACTTATAAATGTGTAAGGCTCCTTAGTATTCACACTAAGGAGCTTTTATCAAGGAGTTTTTATCATACATAATTCTACAAAATTGGAATGCCATGAGGCAGAACTCTCATAAAGTCATTTCTTTCCAATGTGATATATATTTAGAGGCAGATGGATTACAGTTGATAAATTTGCAACACTAATCTCTCATTTAAAAACTCAGAAACTGAGAAGAACATTATTTAGCATAAATATTCACTGAAGTTGCCCTCTTTCAAAGGAGAAAAGCTAGCTTTGACTCCATGTAGCTTTCTGCTCCACCCATCTATAGTTGTAAAAGGGAGAGGCACAAAGCAGAATCAGTTATTGTTCCTTGCAGGAAACTAGAAATTCTTTCTACTTGCCCCGCTTCACCCACTTATTAAGTTGCAACTGGGACTACAGGTGTGTGTCATCATGCAGAGCTAATTTATTTTTTGTAGGGAAGGTGTCTCACTATGTTGCCCAGGATGGTTTCAAAATCCTCTCCTTAAACAATCCTCTCATCTTAGCCTTCCAAAACACTGGGATCACAGGCAGCAGCCACTGTGCCTAGTTGAAAAGTTCCTATTTCTTAAGGTGCTTTCCTTGTAAGTGCTGGACACAACTTTTAAAAGCATATTTAAATAGCATGCATACACAGGAGGCTCTCCACATGTTAGATGAGTAAGTCACATATGTCATGGAAAGAGATTAATAAAAATATTTTCTTCTTCTTTGCAAGGGAAAACCCCAATGCTGCTATTTCTTTTCTTTTCTTTTCTTTTCTTTTTTTTTTTTGAGGTGGAGTCTTGCTGTGTCGCCAGGCTGGAGTGCAGTGACGCAATCTTGGCTCACTGCAACCTTAGCCTCCTGGGTTCAAGCAATTCTTCTGCCTCAGCCTCCCAAGTAGCTGGGACCACAGGCGAGTGCCTCCACACCCGGCTAATTTTTGTATTTTTCGTAGACATGGGGTTTCACCATGTTGGCCAGGATGGTCTCAATCTCTTGACCTTGTGATCTGCCCGCCTCAGCCTCCCATAGTGCTGGGATTACAGACGTTGAGTCACTGCGCCCGGCCCTCTTTTTTCTTTTTTCTCTGTTGCCCAGGCTGGGGTGCGGTGGTGCAATCTTGGCTCCCTGCAACCTCTGCCTCCCGGGTTCTAGCGATTCTTGTGTCTCAGTCTCCTAAGTAGCTGGGATTACAGGTGCCTGCCACCATGCCTGGCTAATTTTTGCATTTTCAGTAGAGACGGGGTTTTGCTATGTTGGCGGGGCTGGTCGCAAACTCCTGACTTCAGGTTTTCTGCCCACCTTGGCTTCCTATAATGTTTGGATCACACCTATGAGCCACCGCACCCAGCTGCTGCTGTTTCTCTCCACATGAAGGAGCTCAGTTGGTGTAATTCCAAGCCTGAGCCTCCCTCTTTTCCTTTGCGCAGTTTGTCCCTAAGAGGTGGAAGACTCTTTGACTACTAGTGTCAACTCTGAGGAAGATACATTTCGGGAAAGATGAAGGGAGCTTGCTTGGCTCAGCTCTGCCCTCTTTCTCTTGGAAAACCTCCCATTTCCTTCTGCAGCCCAAAGCTCTGCCACTGCCTGTGAGCCCAGCCTCCACAAGCTGTTCATTTGTCCTCCAAACTAAGCTTTAGTATCCAACTTAGCTTTCCCATAATATATTTTATGTCTTGCTTCATGTTTCATTTCTCAGCCAGTTCAGATCTCCATCTGAGCTAAAAGTGTTTGTTTTTATTTTAGGACCTGTCTCGTACCTCAATACTTAGTGCATGAACAAAGAACACTGACAAATATAAAGACAAGAAGGAAATTTGGGGAAGACAGCCTGTTAGTGTGAGCAAGGTTTTGTGGCTTTAGACATTGGACTTCAATGTATAAACAGTAATTGACCTTCACACTTGCTACAGGGTCATATGAGGTCAGACGAGCTTTTAAAATTGTGCAGTGGTCTATGGTGAGTTATTTTATTTTATGTTAAGTTCTAGAATACCTGTGCAGAACATGCAGGTTTGTTACATAAGTACACTTGTGCCATGGTGGTTTGCTGCGCCTACCAACCCATAGCCTAGGTCTTAAGTCCCCCATGCATTAGCTATTTATCCTGATGCTTTTCCTCCCCCCGCCCCCACCCCCAACAGACAGATCCAGATGTGTTTTTCTCCTCCCTGTGTCCATGTGTTCTCATTGTTCAGCTCCCAATTATAAGTGAGAACATGCAGTGCTTGGTTTTCTGTTCCTGTGTTAGTTTGCTGAGGATAATTCACAATAGCAAATATATGGAATGAACCCAAATGCCCATCAGTGATAGACTGGATAAAGAAAATGTGATATATATACACCATGGAATTACCATGCAGTCATAAAAAGGAAAGAAATCATGTCCTTTGCAGGGACATGAATGGAGCTGGAAGCTATAACGAAGTTTTTATCATACTGGGTAACCTCAACTTACAACAACTGTTTGTGCAAGCCATGGCTGTTTGTGTAGATGGGGGAGTGTACTTTGAGGACTCAAGAAAATGGTGCTCAGAACTTACTAAACCTACAAGATCTGGGGCCTCAGCAAGGAGTGGAGAAGAACTTGGTTCTCCAATGGCCCCAACTGCAAGGGACCCAGCTTCAGTGCAAGCCTCCAGCGAGCACAGGAAGAACCAGGTACAGGCTCATCCCGCAGCTCATCAAGCAGTCATTGCTGAGGAGAAGATGCAACCACAGAGCAAAGAGGCATTCTTTACTTGTTAAAATGTTGGGGAGACAACAATTTTTACTGCTTTTCCTGTCTGCCTAGCTGGGGCTGCTAAGGCAACTCAGTCCTACGCTTGCTACATAATGCTTCTTTAAGTGATTAACAGCTAGACAGAAAAGACTAGATTGGCTGCCCAAAATTCCGTCTGCAAGCAGGACCAAGGAGGAAATTGGAGAGATTGTTTTGGAATTCACTTGGCTTATGCATAGACTCTGGTTTCAAAATCTCAAATCATTTCTAGGTGGGAACACAGTTACTACAGGTGTCTGTAGGTATGCCTGGAGGGAGAGCATGTGACAAAGACAAAGAATTCAAGAGAAAAACTATACTAAGATCCTTATATTTGAGATATGTTTCTCTCTTATCCCCTTGGACAGTGCTTCTTAAGCGTTTAGGATGTATTCAGATCACCTAGAGGGTGTGTTAAAACCAGAGCTGCTGAGCCTCAGCTCCATTTTCCAGTTCTGTGGGGCTGGGTGGGGTCTGAGAGTCAGCATTCCTAAAAAGTTCTCAGTGAGGCTGCTAGTTCTGGTCCAGGGACCACACTTTAAGAACCATGGCCCCGGGTAAGCAGGCATCAGAAGCATCAATAGCAGCTTCAGTTTAAGTGCCTGGCTGGGGTGATTTTCCAGCAGAACTGAATCTGAGTTAGAAGGGAAAAATATTTTCCAGGCAGTGGGTTGATTAGGGCTAAGCAATAACATGATAAATCCATTGAAACTCTATAATAGATGATAGTTTCTTGACCTATTAAATGACCTCAAATTTTTAATTAAAAAAGCAGAAAAACATTTGTCTTTTATTCTGTTAAAATAATAAGTTTATTCCCATATTTTTCTGTTTCCTGGAAAATGAAATAAACAGATGGTTGGCATCTTACATGTTGCTCCAGGTGAGAATATATTTTCGTTCACATTTGCTCACTAACCACTTTTTTAACTTTTATTTTAGGTTCAGGGGTACATTTGCAGGTGTGTAATATAGGCACATTGCATGTCCCAGGGTTTTGGTGTAAAGATTATTTTGTCATGCAGGTAATCAGCATAGTACCTGATGGGTAGTTTTTTGATCCTGGCCCTCTTCCCACCCTCCACCTTCCAGTAGGCCCCAGTGTCTGTTGTTTTTTGTGTGTCCATGTGTACTTTATGTGGTTTAGCTCTGTGTCCCCATTCAAATCTCATGCCAAACTGTAATCCCTAATGTTGGAAGAGGAGGCTGGTAGAAGGTAACTGAATCATAGAACTGGTATCTAATGGTTTAGCACCATCCCCCTAGTGCTGTCTCATGATAGAGTTTTCATGAGATCTGGTTGTTTGAAAGTGTGTATCACCTCTTGCCACCCTCCTGCGGCCATGTGAAGATGTGCTTGCTTCCCCTTTGCCTTTCACCACGATTGTAAGTTTCCTGAGGACTTCCTAGAAGCAGAAAGCTGTCTAGCCTGCAGAACCATGAGCCAATTATACATGTTTTGCTTATAAATTACCCAGTTTCAGGTTGTTCTTTGTAGCAGTACAAGAATGGATTAGTACAGTACTTAATGTTTAGTTCCCACTGATAAGGAAGAAAATGTGGTATTTGGTTTTCTGTTCCTGCATTTATTCACTTAAGAAATGGCCTCCAGCTACATCCATGTTCCTGCAACGGACATAATCTCATTCTTTTATATGGCTGTGTAGCATTCCATAGACATATCAATTTTCTTTATCCAGTCTACTTTTGATGGGCATTTAGGTTCATTTCATATCTTTGCTTTTGTGAATAATGCTGCAATGAACTTATTCATATTCATATTCAGGTGTCTGAATATGCATGTTCAGCTGTCTTTGTGAAACAATTTATATTTCTTTGGGTATATACCCAATAATGGAATTGCTGGGTCTAATGGTAATTCTGCTTTAAGTTCCTTGAGAAGTTGTCAAACACCTTTCCATAAATGCTGAACTAATTTACATTTTCATCAGCAGTTTATAAATATTCCCTTTTCTCTGCAACCTCATCAGCATCTATTATTTTTTTACTTTTTAATAATAGCCATTCCCACTGATGTGAGATGGTATCTCACTGTGGCTTTGATTTTAATTTCTCTGTTTCTTGGTGATGTTGAGCATTTTTTCATATATTAGTATATGAAAAAATGCCGTGTCTTCTTTTCAAAAGAATGTGGCAAAAAAATGCCACATGTCTTCTTTTGAAAAGTGTCTGTTTGGGTGCTTTGCCCACTGTTCAATGGGGTTGTTTGTTTTTTGCTTGTGAATTTAAGTTTCTGATAGATTCTGGGCATTAGACCTTTGTCAGATGCACAGTTTGGATATATTTTCTCCCATTCAATAGGTTGTTTGCTTATTCTATTGATAGTTTCTTTTGCTGCACAGGAGCTCTTTCGTTTAATTAGGTCCCATTCCTCTGTTTTTGTTTTTGTTGCAACTGATTTTGGTGTCTTCATCATAAAGGCTTTGACAGGGCCTATATCCAGATAATATTTCCTAGGTTATCTTTTAAGGGATTTATAGTTTTGGATTTTAAATTTAAGTACTAAATCCATCTTGAGTTGATTTTTGTACATGACATGAAAAAGGGGTCCAGTTTCAGTCTTCAGCATGTAGCTACACAGTTATCCCAGCACCATTTATTGAATAGGGAGTTGGTTCCTCATTACTGTGTTTTTCATAGACTTTGTTGAAGATCAGATGGTTGTAGGTGGTGGCTTTATTTATGGGCTCTTTATTCTGTTCCATTGGTCCGTGTCTGTTTTCATACCAGTGCCATTGCTGTTTTGGTTACTGTAGCTTGCATTATAAAGTCAGGTAATGTGATGGCTTAAGTTTGTTCTTTTGCTTAGGATAGCCTTGGCTATTCAGGCTTCTTTTTTTTTTTTTTTTTTTTTTTTTTTGCTTTCATGTGAATTTTAAAATAGTTTGTTCTAATTCTATGAAGAATGTCATTGGTAATTTGATAGGAATAGCATGAATCTATAAATCTCTTTGGACAATATGGCCATTTAAACAATACTGATTATTCATATCTATGAGCATGGAATGTTTTCTTCATCTGTGTCATCTCTGACTTCTTTGAGCAGTGTTTTATAATTCTCATTGTAGAGATCTTTCACCTTCCTGGGTAGTTGTATTCCTAGATATTTTACTCTTTGTGGCTACTGTGAATGAGATTGCCTTACTTGCTTGGATGTTGTTGGTTTACAGAAATGTTGCTAGGTTTTGTACATTGATATTGTACCCTGAAACTTTGCTGAAGTTTTTTATCACTTCCAGGAGCTCTGGGGCAGAGTCTATAGGATTTTCTAGGTAGAGAAACATACCATCTGCAAAGAGAAATAGTTTGACTTTCTGTCTTCCTACCTTGGTGACTTTTATTTCTATTTCTTGCCTAATTACTCTAGCTAGGACTTCCAGCGCTATGTTGAATAAGAGTGGTGAGAGGCGCCTCCTTTTCTTGTTGATGTTCTCAAGGGAGATGCTTCCAGCTTTTGTCCATTCAGGATGGTGTTAACTGTGTGTTTGTCATAGATGGTTCTTGTTATTTTGAAGTACGCTTCTTCAATGTCTAGTTTGTTAACAATTTTTAATATGAATGAATGCTGAATTTTATTGAAAACATTTTCTGCCTCTATTGAGATGATGATGTGGATTTTGTTTTCAATTCAGTTTATGTGGTGAATCATATTTATTGTCTTATGTATGTTAAACCAACCTTACATACCAGAGATAAAGCCTACTTGATCATGGTGAATTAGCTTTTTGATGTGCTGCTGGATTTGGCTTGCTAGTATTTTGCTGAAGATTTCTGCAACTATGTTCACTGAGGATATTGGCCTGAAGTTTTCTTTTTTCTTGTGTATCTGCCACGTTTTGGTATCAGGATAATGCTGGCCACATAGAATGAGTTAGGGAAGAGTTCCGCCTCCTCAGTTACTTGGATTAGGTTTAATAGGAATGATACCAGCTCTTTATACATCTGGCAGAATTCAGCTGTGAGTCCATCTGGTCCTGGGCTTATTCTGGTTCATAGGTTTTCCATTACTGATCCAATTTCAGAAGTCGTTATTGGTCTATTTAAGGATTCAATTTATTCCTGGTTCAATCTTGGGAGGTTATATGTTTATAGAAGTTTATCCATTTCTTCTAGGTTTTCCAGTTTGTGAGCGTAGAGGGGTTCATAGCAGCATTTGAGGGATTTTTTGTATTTCTGTGGGCCGGATGGTAATGTCCTCATTATAACTTCTTATTGTGTTTATTTGGATCTTCTCTCTTTTCTTCCTTATTAGTGTTACTAACAATCTATTGATCATATTTATTCTTTCAGAAAACAAACTCCTGGATTCATTGATTTTTTTTGTATGATTTTCTCCATCTTAATTTCCAGCAGTCCAGCTCTGATTTTTGCTATTTCTTTTATTCTGCTAGCTTTAGATTTGGTTTAGTCTTCCTTTTCTAATTTCTCTAGGTATGATACTATGTTGTTAATTTAATTTGAGATAGTTTTAACTTTTTGATTTAGGTATTTAGCATACACACTTCCTCTTAACACCGTTTTAGCTGTGCCCCAGAGATTCTGGTATGTTTTGTTTTCATTAGTTTCAAAGAATTTCTTGATTTTTGCCTTAAATTTATTGTTTACCCAAAAGTCATTCTGGAGAAGGTTGTTTAATTTCCATGCAATTGTTTGATTTTGAGTAAGTTTCTTAGTATTGATTCTTATTTTTTATTGTGCTATAGTCTGACAGTGTGGTTGGTTTTCTGTGTGTGTGTGTGTGTTTTAATTTGCCGGGGATTGTTTTATAGCTGATTTTGTTGTTGATTTTAGAGCATATGCAATGTGCAGATGAGATGAATGTATATTCTTTTGTTGTTGGGTGGAGAATTCTGTAAATGCCTGTGAGGTCTATTTGGTCAAGTGTTAAGGTCTATTTGTTAGTGTTTTGCCTTGATGATCTATCTAATAATACTGTCTGTGGAGTATTGAAGTCTTCCACTATTATTGGGTGGTTATCGAAGTCTCTATAGATCTCTAAAACCTTGCTTTAGGAATCTGAGTGCTCCTGTGCTGGGTCCATATATATTCAAGATAATTAGGACTTCCTGTTGAATTGAACTCTTTATCATTATGTAATGCCCTTCTTTTTCTTTTTTGATCATTGTTGGTTTAAAGTCTGTTTTATTTGAAATTAGAAGAGCAATCCTTCCTTTTTTTCTGTTTTCCATTTTCTTGATAGAGGGAAATAAGGCATTGTGGCTTTTTGAGTTGTCCAAGTTCTCATGCTGGTTCTTTCTCATCTGTGTGGGCTGATGCTCTTTAATCTTTGAAGTTACTGTCCTTTGGGTGGGTTTCTTTATTTGTATTTCTTTGATGCCCTTGGGAGTTTGATTGTGGTATAAGGTGGATTCAGTCAACTGGCCTCATTTCCGGAAGAATTTAGGGGGCCATGGCTCAGCTCAGGACTACTGGACTGTATACTCTAACCCAAGAGGGCGGGTGGCAGGCCCTGGCTTCGTTCTCTGGCCCTCTGAGAAACCTTCTGAGCCGAGGTGGTACGGTGTTCCTGGTCTGCTGACCACAACACTCTGATGGGTGGTGCCAGCTAAAGTGCTTCATCTGGGCAGTGGCAGCACGACTCATGCTCATTTGCACACGAGTTCGTGGCTATGGAAGTGCAGCAGGATGCACAGGTGTTGACTGGGACAGGGACCCAGGAGTGGGGCTGTGTCGTTACTGTGCACACTTGTGCCAGTGGCTAGAGTTGCAGGCAAGCAGCCGGGGCAAAGTTGCTGGAGTTCATGTTTGCACTTGTGCTGGCAGGGACAGCTGCGGGGACTGGACAGTGGCGGGCATGACGCTAGTGGCCTCCATGCACATGTTCACAGTGGTGGCAGTGGCAGCACAAGATGGAGGCGAGGCCACCAGCAAGCAGCGTCCATTCGCACATTCACAGCGGCAGCAGTGTGAGTGTGGGGAGTGGGGTGGCGTTGCTTGCATCTGTGTGAGTGTTGGTGCCAGCAGTGGCAGTGCAGCCAGGTGCCTGCTCATCAGGGATGCAGGGGGAGCCGGGTGTGCTCACCCAGGCACAGTACACATGCACACACACACACACCAGTGGGGGAGAAGTGATCTCTGCCTGTGTGCATTCCGGCAAAGCAGTGGGGGTATGACAGTGAGTGCGTGCGTGCTGGCAGTGCAAGCATGGAGGCTGCAGTGGGAGAGGGTGTGGAATCACCTGTGCAAGATTCCAGCTTGCTTGTCCGTGTTTTCAACTCAATTTCTCAGATTGATTTTTGTGAGGAAAAAAATGATTTGGGGACTGCATTTTGCTAAAAGGGAAACCCTGCGGAGGACCCTTTTACCCTATCTGCCTAAATAATTTCTTTCTAACTCCTGTATCAACTAGGTGCTTGGTTTGGAAATGTCCAGACCAATGTAATCTAGGCATTGAGCTTCAGTTTCCTCATCTATTAGAAAGGGAATATATTAGTTATTCTCTTATAGGGTACTTATGATTTATTTTATGTGAAATGCTTAGAATGGACCATGCAGTGATGCACTGCAGTCGGTTTGTACTGGCTCACAATGATTGAGAGTGACCTTTTTCTAACGCTGCCAATATCCTCATCCCCACATCCAGTGATGTCATGTTAACTGGCCATGGGAGAATACACCACAGAAATTGGCAAATGCTATACATCAGGGGCTAGCCGATGTATATCAGCTAAATACTAAGCATCAGGGGGATGGATGCTTGTGATGGAAGCGTTTTGTATCTTGACTATGGTGGTAATCACATGAATCTACATACAGGGCTGGGCGTGGTGGCTCGTGCCTATAATCCAAGCACTTTGTGAGGCTGATGAGGGAGGATCACGAGCCCTGGAGTTTGACACCAGCCTGGCAACATAGTGAGACCCCATCTCTATTTAAAACAACTACAAAAAAAGAATCTACACACATGATAACATTGCACAGGACCAAATACACACTTTGTGTCAGGGTACCTATAACCTTTCAGGGACAATCTTGTTGGCCTGTTCCCACAAAGTCCTCTAAAGATGATCAATATATGCTTCAGATCAACTTTTCACACTATGCAGAGAAGCCACTTCTTCATTAAAAAAAAAAAAAAAAAAAAAAACTCTTGATAAACCACAATCTCTAGCTTAAATGGGCTTGGAAATCACAGAAGGAAATAAAAAGCTAACATACAGCTACTGGTATTTTTGTCTCTCTGTATTTTTGTAAGTTAAGATAAAAGATAAATCAAATCTTCCTAGCTTAAATTCGGTCAGATCAGAAGGAATAAAGCAGATTATGTAACAAACACTTGCTCCTGACACCTGCAGTTTCTAAAAATATTAGGAATATATTTATTAAATTCAGAGGAAGTAAAACTACAAACAAATACATGACTTTTTGCAAAAGGCCATTTTGTGATAAAGTACATACATATAGTGTTCATGGTTTATTTGAAGTGCTAGATTGTCTCTGGCTGAATCCTCTATTGCTTTAAAAGGTCTTTCAACGCAACTCCAGCACTGTTATCAGGTAACACTGGCAAAGGTGCAAATGTGGGCCAAACATCTGAGATGGGTTTCAAAAGGTGATGTCGGGGCTCACCAGGTCCAAGTCCCCAAGTCCAGCTGGGTTAATAAGAGGCACAGCTGCTGAGCCAGGAGCTAAAAATGGATTGACATCTGTTCTTTTACCAGACCTGGATTCTGCTGTATCTTTAAAGCTTTCTGGTGCATTTGTATCTAGTGTTCTCCTTCCCAGTGAATCTAGAGGTTTCATATCATGAACAGAAGGCTCTGGTGGTAGAACAGATGAAGGAGATTGTTTCTAGAAATTTGACAAAAAGTTCTGAAAAAGAACTATGAAGCACAGATTGCTAATTTGATTTCAAAGGTGTGTTGGGAACACTTTCTGATACTCCTCCAAGCCACCCAGTCAACCACCTGGTAACACCGCCCTGATTGTCATGAAACAACTGCTCCATCTCCTCCCTTCTCACACCCAGGATGCTCCCCATCAACCGTAACACTTCATGACGCTGATTTTTCGGTGCCTGGAAATGACCAATGAAGAGGTTTCTCATTAGGACTTTGTCCACTTTTCCTTCTGAGGTGTTTGCTAAGTTTTATCAGTTTCTTTTGTACATCATCCAGCATTTCTGGTCGGACCTCATTTTGTTTTTTAAGTTCTTCAATTTGTTCTGTAAGTCTTGATGCTGAATCCAATGCAGCATTTGCTTTATCCAAATGTTCCTGTAATGATAACACTTTTCTTTCCAGATGTTCCTCCTTTTTCTTCCACTTCAGCTCTAAGATGTTTTTGCTTTTCTAGCTCAGCAGAATACATAGCTTTTTCCTCTTGTTGGAAATGCTGTAGTACCATCTGCAGGTTGGCCAGTGACAGAGCATACTGCTTTACTTCTTCCTGAGAGGCAGAAAACTGCAGCACACTTTCATCCCTTTGCTTGGAGACTACATTCAGTTGTTCTTGACAATGATTCTACCTGGCTTGATGGCTTGCATTTTCCATTGCATCAGAGGATGAAACTAGCTTTTCCTCCAATACTGTGACTTACTTTCTTAGTTTAGCCTCTCTGTCTTCTGCAGCCAAAGCCTCATGGGTATAAGAATCTTCTGATTCTAGAAGATGATTATGCAATCTCTCTAGCTCCTGGTTTGACTGAAATTTGTTGTCACATAAACGCTGAACCTCATTCTGTAGGGCAGTGTTTTCCATTTGCTTTTGTTTCAGGGACAACATGACTTGGTCTCTCTCCTGTTGAAACACAACTATCTTCTCCTGCATTGATTTAACTGCATTTACAAGCTGATTTAACTCTCCAATCTTGCCCTGTTCTTTTTCTTTCAATAGCTCTTCAAAAGCAAGAGCCTTCTCCTTCATTGAATGGCACTCAAACTCTTTTTCTTGCAGCATCATAGAAAATTTCATGTTAGTCTCTTGCAAGGCTTGATATTCTGTTTCCTTTTCTCTGGACGTTTCTACTATTTTTTCATTTTCTCCTTTTAGTTTGCCAATGTCCGTCTCTAGAATTAATATTCTTTCCTTCAGGTTTGTTACTTCCTGTCTCAAAAGTTTGTTTTCATTTACTTTGTTAGTGAAATTTTCATTGGAAGAAAGTAATTGATCACTTTTGGCTTTGATTAAGATGTCTTTTCCTTTAAGTAACTTTTGCAAAACATCTTGTTTCTCCTTTAGCTGCTTAATTTGTGAATCGGTTTTTTGGTGTTCTTTTCTTTCTAGCTCTGAGGTGGCAGCAATTGAATCAGACAATCTCTGATTATTTGCCTGGAGTGTTCTAATTGTTGCATCTTTTTCCTGTAGTGATTTTCTGAGCTCTTCTAGCTCTTGCTGTAGCAATTCAGAAGATTCATTCAATACAGCAGACTTACTTGCTCTAAGAGACTCTGCTGACTGGGAAGTCAGCAATGATGCTGAAGACAGCTGGCGTGAAATAATACCAAGTTTTCCTAAAAGAAGATCCTTGGTATTGCAAAGCTTCCCAATGCTGTGCTGAACTTGTGCTAATTCCTGCCTCAAATTTTTGAGTTTGGTTTCGTTCTGCTCATAACTTTGGATCAGGCCAGTATAGTCCACTTGTAATTTAGAATTATTATCACTGTCAACCAAAACTTGTGCCTGAAGTTGGTGAAGTTCTTCCTGAAGCTGGGCGGACTCATGTTGCATATTTTGTACTGTGGTCATCACCTGCTGTTTCCACTCTTCCATTTTCTTTACTTGCTGTTTTAACTTGTCACGTTCCTGTAAGAGCTCCTCAAATTGATTACTATTAACACCTCCAACCTCATTACCAGTGCTGGATGTTTGTAAAACTGCCAATAAGGTCTGACATTTTTGACTTAGTGCCTCTATTTCGATGTCTTTCTCTCGAATGAGACGTGATAAATTCTGAAGAGTTTCTCTAAACATATCTTGGCCACTACTTTCAAATCTAGTGGACAATTTTTTATTTTCATCTTGCAGTTTGATGAGAGCTGTTTCTTTGGCAGCAATGATATCCATCATTTTGTGATATTCTCTTTTTAGATGGCTATTTTCCCTAGCCTTCTCATTCAAAACAGTGAATAGCTGTTCTCTTTCCATAGCATAGGCCTGCAGTTGCTGTTGAAGGTAAACAACGTCTTGAGTATAGGAAGTTAAAGGCATTCTAGCCTGAAGAGCTTGTATCTCCAAATCTTTCTGCTGAATGATCTGAGTTAGTTTACCAACTTCATGTTTGGACAACTGATCAATCTGTTTAGTTAAAGCTATATTCTTTTCATTTATAAGTTTAATCTCCAGTTCTCGCTCTTTGATTCCTTTCACTAATCTTTCCATTTCAGCTTTGGATAAATCATGCTCACTTCCTTTTTTTATATTAAGGCTCTGAACTTTGGTTTCTTGAAAAACATCAGAGCTATCTGTTTGAATCTTCTGCTTTTCTTCATAAAACTGGGTTTTGATTGGTTCAATTGTTTTTTGCAAACACTTAACTTCCTCACTGTTCTCTAAACAGAGCTGGCTGTGCGTGGCGTTCCATTGTTCATGCTGGTGTCTCAACTCATCCATGTCCTTCTGCTTTTGTAAAGACTGAAGTAGTTGCATCTTACTCTGGTTTTGATCTTCAGTTATCTTTGAATAGTGTTCAGTTTCCTCTTCAAGATGATCCTTGATCATGTTCAGTTGAGATACCTCAGATTCTAGTTCAGTAACACTATCAAGGGTTTTTGGATCAGCCACACGTGCAGTTTGACTCTGCTGTTCCCCGAGCCGTTCCAGTTTTTCTTGCAGATGATTATTTTCTTCTTTCATGGATCCAGGACTTCTGTCCCTTTCCCTTATGGTCTGTCTTAAAATTCCATGTTTTCTTAAGGCCTGAGAATATTTATCCAATTCCTCCTGCAACTTTGAACTTTTTTCTTGAAGATTTTCAGTAAAAATTTCTTTCTCGTTTAAAAGTTGTGTCATTTGCTTCTGCTCTTCTAGACTAGACGATAAAATGTCCTTAATTTCTTTATGATCAGTATCCATTTGTCCAATATTCTTTTTGAGTTCTGCTATTTCAATGTCTTTCTTTTGATTGCGTTTAATTAAATGCTTATGTTCCAGCTGCAAGGCAGAGGTATTCAAGTTACATGCATTTGACAATTCTTCAATGGTTTTCTCATGCTTGTTTGCTTCTTCCAGTAGCTCCTTATTAGCCTGACACAATTCTGCTTCTATCTCTCCTTTTTCCATTTTTAGAGACTCCACAATGGTGTTTTTTTCAAGAGAAAGCTGATTGCTATTAGCAATATATTCTTCCAGCTGACGCCTCACATCTTCACATGCTGAAACTAACCTTTCATTTTCCATTTTGACATTAAAAGCAACTTTCTTTAAATTTTCATTGAGCTGCTCTAATTCTGAAAGACTTCGCTTTAAGTTTCTAACTCTGGCTTCTTTTTCTTTAATTAAGTTGTCCTTGAAATTACTATTAGAGTCTTGGTTTAAAGAGTGAGTTAACTCATTCCTGACTCTAGAAAGCTCCTCGTCATTTTGTCTAATATGCTCTTTAAGTTCCACATTCTCCTTCCGGATGCTTACATTACTTTTTTGTGATTTATTTAGCTGATCTACTAAATCTTCTATTTTTTCCTCAAGTTTCTGCTTGGTTAAATGTAAATCATTTAGGGCCACTTCACTTTGAAGTAATGTTTCTTTTTGTACATATAACTCTTCAGTAATGTCCATTTTATCAACTTCAAGTTGATGGACTTTCTTTTTTTCATCATTTAGATCTTGTTTCAGTTTACTGATGATGTTATCTCCTTCATTTTGTTGTTTTGATAGCTGATCTTTTATCAAAAGCATGTGCATCTTAGCATCTTGATTCTGTCTGTCCAATTTTTCTATCTTAGCTATCAGGATTTTCTTTTCACTAATACTCCGATTGAGTTCTTGTTCCTTTGCTTCCAAATTAAGTCTTAAATTATATAATTCTGAATCCAAACTTATGTCTCTTGTAGCTGTACTTTTAAGTAGTTCATATTCATTGTTTGATTTTAAAAGTGATATCTGAAGTTCTTCTTTTTCTTGACTCAGTAATGACTTCTCTTTTTCTAGGTCTTCAATATGCATTTTAAGTTTCAGATTGTCTTCAACAAGACTGTTATCCTGGTTTAAACTATTCAATCTCATTATTTCATTTTTGGCATCAGACAGTGTTTGTTGTAGTCTGAACACTTCTTCCATTGATGCACTCTGTGCAATAATTCTTTCTTTTTCTGTCACAGTATCACTTTGCTTCATACCATAGGGCTGCAATTCACTACACTCCAAGTTTTCACATTCTTCTATTATTTGTCTCTTTTCCACATTTAGCTGTTTTTGT
Source organism: Saimiri boliviensis (assembly GCF_048565385.1). Taxonomy (NCBI): domain Eukaryota; kingdom Metazoa; phylum Chordata; class Mammalia; order Primates; family Cebidae; genus Saimiri; species Saimiri boliviensis. The sequence goes on from NC_133463.1 coordinate 24,347,609, forward strand.
TGTTTCCTCAACATATCTCTATCTTTTTCTGCAGAAGATAATGTTTTATTCATATCTTTTATTTTATCCTCAAGTTCTTCAATTTTTTTGGTAGACTCCACTTTTTCTGCTTGTAGAAATTGAATAGTTTTTTGCATCTCATAGATTTTAGAGTGATCGGTTTCTGTAGCTCCAAGGCCACCTTGTTGTAACAGATTTGTGAGTTCTTCAATTTGTTCTTCATAGACAACTTCAGACTCAAGTCTTGAAACGTCAGTTGGGAGTTGGTTTATTTCTTGTCGGGACAAAATTATATCATTAAAGTCCATGTCATCATCATGGAAAGCTGAAGGTTGATGACTAATCCCATAAGCGAAAGAAGATGCAGTGGTTGCTGGTACACCGCCAGCTCCTGAAGGTACTGACTGAGCAGCCAACTGCAGTTTCAGCATCTGGTCCTGAAACACAGTATGTCTGGCTTTAAGATGGTGGATTTTTACCTCTTTTTGTTGAAGTTGATTTTGGTAACTTGTAGATTGCTGTTTTCGTTTGAAGCTCTGATGCTTCATGTTTCTCTTCATGTAAGAAATACAAAGTTTCTTATGCCTTTTATTCTCTAATTTCAAGATTTCATGAATGGCTTCAATTTCCTTTGTCATAAAATCATGTAATTCTGCTTCCACTTCCTCCGTACCCCCAGTCAGTATACACTTTGTAAAGTTTGAAATCTGGCCAGCGAGGGAACCCAGGCTGCCTCTGACTTGACCCAGAGACTGGCCCCATCTGGAGCCGAGGCCCCCAAACCAGGACGACATCGCGGTGAGTTTAGCAGCCGACCTGGTCCACTCGGAAAAAAAAGCATTTAGCGCCGTCGGACGATCCGACCAAATATCCTTGAACGCCTCCCTTCACAAGGCTGGTTCAAATGCGCAGGATTCCATAACAAAACGGGGTTCCCAGGCAACGTGGGTTCCAGGTTCTGCTGAGGAACACAGAGGCCTGGCCTGGGACTTTACCAGGGGCCCTCCTCTAGTGATGCCGTCACCCCTGCGGGGCCTTCTGCTCATTCCCACCATCCAGATTGGGCCAGTTCTGTCTCTGTTTTAGTGACTCGCCCCAGTTCCGTGGGCAATTCCTGCCAACTCACCAGCCGCCATGACACTCGCCAACAATTTTTTTTTTTTTTTAAGTTCTGGAATCCATGTGCAAAATGTATTTCACTTCTTGAGGCTGGCTTTTTTTCACTCGGCATAACTTCCTTGAGATCCATCCAAATTTTTGGATGTATCATTGTTTTTTCCTTTTTATTGTTGAGCATATACTCCAGATATATCACTTAGTTTTAAAAGCTAAGTATCTATTTAAATATATCATCTTAAAACTAAACGTTTCCTTACATAAATTCATACAACTTTCATGTAAGTGTTAAACCGTAAGCTGTATCTACATAAGTATACTTAGCAACATCACTGAACATGCCACTTCCTGATATATGAGGTACAGCAATCCCAGAATTAACTATTCTCATGATGGTGGCCACTGAGGGCAATGAAACCACTTTGAAAGCACAAGCACCCAGATGTCTGAAACTTAAGAGACTATTTCTTTAATTTTTTAATAAACCCATCATAAAAAAGTCCTTACTTGAAACTTAACTGTATCTGGATGTTCATATTTTTATTTGTTGAACTTGTACATTTAAAAAGACATTTTTTGAAAATTTTGTAAATTGTAATATGTTTTTAAAATAGAAACATTTATAGATAAACTGAAAGAAAGCTGATTAAACATTCAGCAAATGCCTAGGGTACAATTGCTTTATAAATGTTACTATTGTTCTCAAAGTATCTCTTTAAGTATTGATCCCTTACTTGACGGAAAATTATTCTAGACATAAAACATGTTCTATTTATCTTTGTATTCATGGCACCTGGCCCAGGGCCTGGTACATAATACATGGTTAGTAAGTGTTCATCTAACCAAATTGAGTAATACTTCCAAAGACTTGGCTTGGTTCCTCTTGGTACCTTTAGAGAGTAGCAAATTTACAATATTCCAAGATGCAGAAGCAGTTGCTAATATAAGTGGAGAGCGTTCTTCAGAATCAATGCTATTAATGTCTGCTCCCTAAAAATCAAACAAGCCATTCAACAAGGAGCTTACAAACTGCAAACAGATAAATCAGCATACACTGCAATCTCTAAATAAGGTTAATTCATTGATACAGAGTGTCTATATTATGGGGAGCACTAAAATATACAACTTATTACAGAACAATTTGAAATATCTCCATAATTCATATGTTATATCATCAGAAATCAAAGCATTCTTTAATAATTTCAACAAAAAATGATTCTCACTTGTTAGGCTTCATATTGACACCTGGCAATAGCTCTAGTTACTACTTAAACCATAAAAATAATATCCTTTTACCTAGATCAATAGTTTAGTTTCCACTGTAAGAAATAATTTTTAAATGTGTATAATTGTAAAAGTCTTCCAAATTTATTACATATATGATTAAGAAAAATTAACAAAAACATTCCCTTTGTAAAAAATTCTATTTTAACTGAAATAGATGAACTGAAGTAACTGAATTGACATCACTCAAATTCTAAAGTACAATTTTAGCCAAACATTTATTTGATAAAATTTATATTTAAAAATCACATTAAACATATATTGTTAAAATGAATAAGTCAATGTTAACCATTATGTATTATAATATTTGATATGACAAGAAATCAAAGGCCTTTTAAAATCTCATGGAAAAAATTCTATACTTTACACAGAGTAATAAAAAATATTAATAGCTTAAACTCCAAGTGTGGATATTTCTGTGTTCATTTGGGACCCACTGAATATAAATGACAATGGGGGCAGCATCCCCTTGGCAAGCTCCATGGTGGTCAGTGAAACTACAGTTCTCTTGCCCAGTGAAGAGATGGCAGCCTTTGCATGAAAACATGAATGACCAAGGTTTAAGGTTTATGGTATATAATGCATAGTTTATGATATATAAGTCTCCCCAGTACTCTTCTAGGTAAGTGTCACAATTTCAATAGTTGTTGTTGACAATACAAAATGTTCAATACTACCAATGGAAATCCGTCATTGCTGATACGGTGTGCTTAAATAAATTCGCCACACATTTATCTGCATAATGGGCTTATAAAAGCTTAACTCAAAAGCTGACTGATTCCACTTCTTAGAGTGTAAATGATCTCATGTTTCATGTTTTCACTTGTAATAAACCTTTGACAATAATTTTTAGTTTCTCAGTTTTTCATTGTTTGAAAGGGGGCACTGAAGCAGCTGGGATAGGAGCTTCCCCAGTGCTGCCTGTCCTGCCTCCACCTTAAAGCCACTCGGGAGGAAGAAGCATCACTGCCCAAGCTCACACTCCTCTAGGACCCTCTAACAGAACATGGGAACAGCTTTCCTTACAATGTACCTGCAAACTTCCTGCATTAAAAACACCGATACGGATATCCAAAAGTGCTCTTTGGCACTTCGAACTTCACAGTAATGTTTGGCCATTACCTATTCATACGCAATATACTCTGCTTCCAAGTGTGTCAATCATTCTTTGTACACTTTTTTTTTTGCTGATAAGAAATTAAAATTTGATTTTTGAAAATTATGTAATTATATAATTTTTCAACTATAAATAATAATAAAAATAAACCAGTAAATGGAATAGTTACCACTGAAATTAGTCTGCTAGTTCATGGTGATCAAATGTAGCTCTGAAAAAACAGAATTATAAATGTTATAATTATAGTACTATTGATGTAAATATAAATGTATTTAATAAAGCTACTATATTTAGAAAGTGAATTTAACTAATCATAGAATAACATGATAGAATGTTGGAGAATTAGTAAGCTTTCAAAATTTGTAATTTGATTCTTATTACAGTAGCAGTTTCAAAGTAATAGTAAGAGGAAAACACCAAATACATCACAATATTTTCTTCCTCATCTTTTAGTAAACCCATTTTCTCCTATAAAATCACCATGACCATGTTTTGAAGTATGTAGTAACATCTGTACCAAGGCAGAAAAGACAAGGAAATCGCTGGTATTGCTATGATTATGGGGAATAGCAACAGCTACATACAAGGTATGTCTCAAATCACCTTTGGGGTTCAAAAAGCCCCTCTTTGGGAGACTTCTCTTTGGCAAAAGTTAAAAGGCAGTGTTAACTTCTGAGTTTTTATGAAGCCAAAAATGATTATGGAGAGAATTGAAAATGTTTTAGCATCATCTCACAGTCAGTCATACGGATAATGTTAATTAACACAGCAAGTAAAAGTTTTCAATCTACATTAAAGCACCACCTTAACACATGTCAATACTAATGATTTAAACCTTTATGTTTCCTATGGCAAATATCATTTCTTTGTTTCAAGATTGTCTCAACTATTCTTGGCCTTCTATACACAAATTTCAGAATCGGTTTGCTAATTTTCACCTCACATATGACAAGAGGTTGCATTATATATAAAATATGTTAATTATATTTAGTAATTTTAGGGAATAAAATATAACATTAAGGACCCATCTACCTAAGATAATTTCCTCTCATGTATATAAATATATTAAGGTTGTGTTCTAAAGACACACTTTAAAAATAACCAAATCATTGGGTTTCTAAATTGGCTACACATTGGAATCAAAGAGGTTATTTCTTTTTCATTCCTGTCACTCATCACGAAGATTTTATATATTCAAGGGTATTAATTGGCACTTGGATTTTATGAGCTACTCACATGATTCTAATGTGCAACAGTTTGAGAATCTCTGGTCTAGAGATTATATTGAGTTTTCATTTCATTTCACTGGCTCTTTTTTAACTTTTTTATTTTACTAGATCATTTTCATATCACCAATCCTGGATTCATATATTACAATCTGTTTTTACAATTCTATGTTGTCTTACTTTTACATAACTGATTAACCTCCTTTAAATTTTTTAAGGTCTCAAATATCTTTATTTGAAAATTCTTTTCAGATTGCCCTATTATGTCTATTTTCTTGGAAATAAATTGGTTTTTGTTGACTTTGTTTGTTTCATAAGTTTTCTTTTATGCTATACAATTTTAGTTTGTAGATTCATCCTAAGTGGGAGTTTCTTTCTTTTCACACATATCCTATCATGGTTGGTGGTTTTGCAAATGTGTACATTCATTAGAAATAGAACTTATATTGGTAGCTAGAGTTTCTTTTTTTCTAACAGATATTTAGATAGATAGATTTCCAGGTCTGGTTACCTATTGAAAATATATTGGCAGCTCTGAGACACTGAGACACACATACACATACACACACACACACACACAGAGAGAGAGAGAGAGAGAGAGAGAGCCTCTGTGTGTGTGTGTGTGTGTGTGTGTGTGTGTGTGTGTGTGTATGTGTCCGAGACAGTGAAGGGTCAACTCAGACAACTCTTTCACCCACATGGGCAGCATCTGATACTTGTCTTTACAAAGTCTACAATGCTTGTAGACTGTCTACAACGCTTGTTTAATTAATTTCCAGTTTACAATGTTTGTTTAATTAATTTCCAGTCCTGTCCTAGTACCTATTAAGCCTACAGTTTAATACACTTTCCCTGATGTGTATTTCTGTCAAACTTCACAGAAATTTTTTATCACTTTTGGCAACTTGGTTATAATTTCCTAAAACTATGTTTGAAACCATTTATCTATAATTGTGGGGTTAGCAGAAGGGATTAGAGTGGGAAATGTGAAATATCCATATGTATCTGCTCCATTATTGTCACTGAAAATGGGGATAAAATAAATATGAGAAATTGGAACAGACTACAAAGGGCTTGGAAGACCTTGTATGTAGACTTTTTTAGCATACAGAAAATCAATCTTAATCCTATATCTGCTGGACTCCATTCAGAATATGCCACAGGAGATTTTATTCTGTGAAATTTATTTAATGTTGTACTTCCATTCCCTGGGAACACAAGCAATTCCAGTAAATACACAGGGTCTTTGCTACTTTTCTCTTTTGAACAACATAATCTTTGCTTCCATTTGTGCTAACTGCTCTTTGCAATTTCTAATTCAACATATGAAGACTAAAGCTCTGTATTCAGAATGGTAGGTAGGAAACTTGCCTGTGAAGCACAGTCTGATGGCTTTCATCAGCCGCATTAACAAGATCCATGCCACCAGAATAGGATGATATCAACAATTTAACAATCTCAGTCTCTCCATAATGGGCAACAAAATGAACGGCTGTGCACTTTGCCTTCTGTAAAAGGTTTTAATACTAGAATCAATATTTAAATCCCAATTTCAGAATATAACTCAAATTCAGCTGTGAGTTTTTTTGTCCCAGGTAAATAAAATCAAGGAATATGTATCACATTTCAGATGATTAATTTCAGTTTCATCTGATCACCATTAATCATCTGAAATGTGGCAGATATTCCTTGATTTTATAGACCTACAAAGAAAAAAACTGTAGCTAACAGTTGTGCTTATTTCTAATAAAGTAACTCTTGGCATATACTTCCACCATCATCATCTGGGTGCCATTCTTTCCCCCAGGAACATGAGAACAGTGTCTCATTCATTGCTGTAAGTACTCAGTGTATGAAGTGACTTCAGACTCCATACCACCAATGGCTGCTCTTTATTTCTATGTTGAAGGGACTTAGGATCAGTGTCCAGAAGCTACATGAGATTAATCACCAATCTCCTCCTCCAGAAAGCACAGGACTTTGCAAAATCTTGGAGGGGAGCTTGTTACCACCTAAAACTCAGACATTGAAGAAAAGGGGGCCGGAACTCTCCACTTTTGGTCAGAGATGCCTGGCATAAGGTCAGATCCCAAACACAGTCAACATGTTTATATATGTATTCTTAGAAATTAGTTAAGTGGTCCTTAATTTTAAAAATGATAACTCTTCCAAACTGAACTAAAGGCAAAGACATTCATGATTGGGCCTTTATATTCCTGGCTGAATGTTATCATCTTCTGAGGGTAGGCCTTAACTTATTTAATGGCAGTTGAACAAGATATATTCTTTATTCTATGTGTATCTGTGTCTTCAGTTGTTTTGGGGAGGTCTCAAAAGTCTTTACATAGATTGAAACTTGAGGTATTCTCTTGTTCTGCTTCTGCATAAGCCAAAGAAAATAATATCTATTTCTTGTATGTATTTCAGTGTAAACCATAAAAGAGCTATAAAGCATTTTACATGCTTATGACAATTCTAAGATAAAGATATCATACAGAATATGAAAAGTTACCTCCACTAGGTCTATTTGTGCACCATTGTCCAGGCACATTTTGACAATTTCCAAATCACCATTTTGCACAGCCAGGTGGAGAGGACTGGCTTTCTCATTATTCACACAGTTGATGTGTAACTGTCTACTGTACCCATGCTCTTCACCTGTAGAAGAAAATAACATTCAACATAGCAGAATATAGAAAATGAATAATAGGGAGAATAAGGAAAGAAAAAATGGCCACTGAGACACACAAAAGCCTGTCTCAAATTCTCTTAAATATTTTTTTAAATTAATACCATCCACCAGAATATACTTATTTACAGTGTATATATGAAAAATCCTCTACTCACCAAACTTTAATATTATTTCCATGCATTCTTTGGAACCTGAAAGTACCGCCTGATGAATAGGAAAACATCCAAATTTATTTGATTTACGTGGCTGAGCTCCTTTGTTAAGCTGGAAGAAAAGACAAAACTAAAAAGTCCCATCAGTTAAACTCCAAATCACAAATTACATTATATGTCTATGTAAAAGTAAAGTATGTAGAAAGCTTCATATATTATGAAATCTAAGCATGAAGGTAATTTTGAACTAAGTAGAGATTCTGAAATAGGGACATTTTATATCTTCCAAAGAAGTAGCAACATAGACACGAAAACAGCAATCTTGATATCCCAGAAAACTAAAGTCAACATATTTTTAAATAAAATTTTTAGACATTGTCATGACTTCTATACCCATTTTCAATTTCTTACATAAATATAGTGACAATATTTCTCAGATACTTTTCCCTTTATGTAAAATTAATAAGTGAATATGCCACCACTCTTGTTAAGCCATGAAAATCAAGTATTTTCACTAACAATAGTTCTTCACTAAAAAGATGTTAGAAGAACTAAATGTTATATTACATTGATATCTGAGCCAATCAAAGTACCATTTTCTATAAATCATTAGCCTTAAGTTTTAAGTACTTTTAATTCAAAAGAAAATATTTTGAGTAAACAGAAATTTATGTAGAATCAAATACTACCTGTAATCTCAGCTTTTAGAGATAGTATTAGTTTACTTTATATATTAAGTAGTCCAGAATTGTATATATAATATAGTCCAGAAATGGCAGATGTACTTTATAAAATCACATTATTAAATAATATTGCTAAGCAAAAGCTTTTTGAACAATATTGTCACATAGTATACACATAAAAATTAAATTTGCAAGGAAATCAGAATTTTAAAATGTTTTCTGTAGGACTTTCAAATTTAGTATTTCTTTTGTTTAAGGCTCTTTGCCTAAATTCTTGTTTTGACTGTTAGTTGATTTATTTTTATTCTCTTTATCATTTATTCTCTTTTTGGTCCAATCATGAGAGCTTAGAGTATGTACATGTCTCTAAGTACAACTAGTAAAGGTGCTAAAACATATTTGTATGGTACATTTAAACATTAGGCAAATACTTTTAAATTATTTAATGTCATTTTCTTACTCTTTGGGATGGTAAAGAGGCAAAATCAAGTGGTGAAAATATAGACCCTGGCCTGGATAATATGCAAGTGATTAAGGAATATTTGAAAAACGGCTACTTGCTCAGAAGGAGCGCTGCCGGGAGCAGGAGGAAGTCATGTGGATGGGAATCTCCATCACCTCACTGGACCACACCAGGAAGCCTCACCAGATACAAGGCTGGCTCTACCATCAGGCATGTGGCTAAGAAACTTCATCATTACATCACTCAGGGCTCTGTTTTTGAGAAAACATGGCAATAATTTCTTCAGGTCTTCAGGAGTGGCTGTGTTTCCTTTGGCTTTTATCGTATGAGCCCAATAAGTCTGCAACTGACTATATTCATCTTTCTTTTGACTATTCAGAAGCTCAAAATCAAACGTAAAATCCATCTTTATAACATACAGGCCATTAACTTTGTATTTTGCATTCTAGCTTGAACACCAGCTTCATCTCAATCTTTTCTGCCTGTGTTTTCTTTTCACTTTGAATTTCTCATAGTTCTCATTACTGCTTTACTATTAGTCTTTTGTCTTCTATAAGCAATCTCAGCTCCACTTAAGGTGGGGAGTGCATATACAAAAATACAAAAACAACTTCTTTTCCTAACACAGTTTCTGTATTTTATGTTTTTCTATGGAGAAAAACTTAACAGCTTTTGTAAATAATAATAAATCATGTTGTGTTCATGAACAGATAAAGCAAGCAGAAAGATATGACAAATATGCAAACCAAAATCTGCAGTGCTTCACTATTATTTTTGGTGCATGCGATCATCACAGCTGTGTTTCCATTTTCTCCTTCCAAATTAACATCAGTACTGCTATGCTCAAGCAAGACCTACAGAAAAGGAAGGAATAACTGTCAAATAGTTTACAGATTTCCCAGTAAGGTTCTTGTCATCCACTGGATTTTAAGTTATTATTTCATGCCAGGGATCATGTCAATTTATGTGTTTTCATCCTTCTCCCACATAATCTGGCACAAAATTCTGTACGTTGTGGGCACAAAGTAAATTTCTCAAATAGATGAAACAATCATGATTTCAGTGTCACATCAAGGTAATAATGAGTTGTGGCACTGTAAATAAAGAACTGTAGATACTAGTTATCATAGCTTCACTTAATACTTTTGATTTGCTTTAAGTGAAGCTGCGTTAACTAATGTTTTCAGAAAAACATATTTGTGGAGCCATTTAAAATGTGTTCACGGTGAAGGAGGAAGACAGGGAAGAAGGAAGAAGGTAAGAGAGAGAGAAAAGGAAGAAGGGAGGGAGGGAGGCAGGAAGGGAATGGTTTCTTTTTTCCTTCTAGCTATTTTTCTTTTACCTAGATTGCAAGCATCCTGGGGAATGTCAATAGAAACTCTATTCTATTCAGTAAACAAAACAGAGTTTTGCATAACATTTTGGTATGGCTTAACTCAATTAATTCAAATTTGTCCTGGAACACAATCATTTTCTACAATGCAAGAAATTAGCATCCTGGCCAGCACAGTGGCTCACGCCTGTAATCCCAGCACTTTGGGAAGTCAAGGGGGGCAGATTACTTGGGGTCAGGAGTTCAAAACAAGCCTGGCCAACATGGCAAAACCCTTTCTCTACTAAAAATACAAAAATTAGCTGGGCATGGTGGCACACGCCTTTAGGCCCAGGTACTTGGGATGGTGAGGCAGAAGAATTGCTTGAACCCGGGAGGCGAAGGTTGAAGTGAGCTGAGATCACACCACTCACCGTACTCCAGACTGGGAGACAGAGGAAAGGGAAGGGGAGGGGAGGGGAAGAGAAGGGAGGAGAGACAGAGGGAAGGGAGTGGAGGAGAGACAGAGGAAAGGGAAGGGGAGGGGAGGGGAGACAAGAAAGGGAAAGGGAGGGGAGGGGAGACAGAATAAAGGGAAGGGGAGGGAAGGGAGGGGAGGGTAGACAGAGGAAGGGGAGGGGAGGGGAGGGGAGGGGAGGGTAGACAGAGGAAGGGGAGGGGAGGGAAGGGGAGGGGAGGGTAGACAGAGGAAGGGGGGAGGGGAGGGGAGGGGAGAGGAGACAGAGGAAAGGAAAGGGGAGGGAAGGGGAGGGGAGGGTGAGGAGGAGAGACAGAGGAAAGAGAAAGAGGGGAGGAGAGGGGAGGGAGGGGAGGGGAGGGAAGGGGAGAAAGAGAGAAAGAGGGAGGGAGGGAGGGTGGGAAGAAAGAAAAGAAGAAAAAAGAAAAGAAAAAAAATTAGCATACTGATAAAATGGTCAGATAATTTTTCTGACGGAATTTCATTGAAGACCTGTTTCCTCCTCACCCGGCTGACTACGAGCTGATTATTGCCCGCTAAGGATCTCTGACTAGTCTTTTCTTACATTCAATTTAACAAAATTATCTCATCTAAATGTCTTATCAAATCTTTGAATTGGCCTAGTGGAGGCTTTTTTCTCTTGCAGAATGACTATGATAAACAATGACATGTCCTTATAATTAATAATGTTAAATGGGTTTATTAAATAAGCTGTTTCTTAAAAGCATTGACTTCTTTAAACAACTATGCAACCTCTTACCAGGGCCTCTTGTTAACAAAATGTGCCCTATGTGTCAACACATGAATTAGGTTTACTAATTGGCTATGCTCATAAAAGAAACTTAAACTGACATTTTAGTATATAAAAATATGTGGGAAAATGATTGATGGATTAAGGGAAATGAGAACACAAGATTCCTTCCATGGACTTTAGACACCTTTGCATTCTTTTCTTAAGAAGATCTAGATTCACATATAAAATAACCTACCAAAGTCTTCAAGAAGAGACTTTTCTCTCTTTGCCCTCTTAGAATCATAGATCATAAATTTGTAACATTTATTAGGCTGTTATTATTGTACCACCAAAAGCACAATCTTTCAAAAAGCTGTGTTCAATTACATGTGGCAGGGATCCCAAAGAGAGCAACTAAACTGTATACCTACTTCAAATTCAGTCATGACCAGGCAAGTTTGGAAGGTTCAGAGGTGAGCTCTCTGCAGGCCCCTTTGATGAGAATCCAGAAAGTCTCATGGAAGGGCCAAACAAAGGATACTTTGAAGTGAAGCCCCAAGGATGAGGGCCTGCAGGCCACTGAGAAACAAAATCACCTCCTAATCCCCAGGCCAGTGTGTCCCAGGGAATAATATACATGTCATAGGTCATTTGTGCAAACACTTGATGCACAAGTGATGCACAGATGACAGTTTTTTACTTTACAGCCATTATAGGCAGTGGGGGGAAGTTTGGGGGAAGGCTAGTGGAGCAGTCAATGGAGCAGGGGCTGGGTAGGTACGGGCTGGACCATAGGCCTAACTGGGAGAGGCAGGTGGAGAGAACTGCTGTTTGCAAGCATGAGGGGAGACACTCCAAAACACCTCCCCCTGATTCTATTTCTGTCATCTCTGGTGAACCAGAGTAGTTTGAAAATATTTTTAGACATAGTTGTGGTTGGTAAGACCAAGTAACGGACAGTCAGTCAATTTTACTTAGAACTCTATATTTCTGCATGTTCTGGTGTCACCAGGAAAATTCGTTTTATGTCTACCAATGATTTTATGAATCATTTAGACACTGGATACCTACCTTTCTGTATTTGTTGTTCTGGGGATTTCTGCTTTCTAATTAACAATAGTTTTTCAACAGTTATCTGTCTTCATATTCCCAAACCACAGTTTAAGAGCCAATATTAATTGAGTTAATAGGTATTTGTTCTTGAAAAGAGCCTCCAGAGGGAGCAGAGCTCCATGAGGAAATATGTGACATCTTTGGGAATATTCCCTGCAGTCACTAGTGGCCCAATCTAGATGATATGGAAACAGCACTTGGCTCATGAATAATGCAGATATTTAATAAAACAACCCCCCCCCCCCCGCGAAAACAAAAAAAAACCAGCTTGTTGGCAGAGGACTTTCTAGCAACTTGTTCAGGGAGCCACCCTGATCCGTTTCATAGGCACTGAGACTTCCGCTCTCCCCTTCTTTGTCAGCCAGAACTCCCATTGACTCATTCATTCATTCATTCATTCACTCACTCCCATCTACTCACTCATTCATCATTTGCCATCACAGTGCTGAGGAATAAGAGATACTTGGATTAGTAGGACACCACCCTCCACAAGGATAATTACTCAGTGGGCAAAAAAAAAGCACATGAATATTTGATCCCAATATCATGTGTTAAGGATTTGGATATCCAAGTTACAGTATGAAAGCAGAAAGTGGCTCCCCTCACACCCTTTATGCCAAACATAAAGGAGCCGAGGTTCAGAAGGCTGAGATCAACGTTTCTGAGCTAAAGAGAGCCTGAAACCCATGCATCTCTTTGGTGATTTATAGAGAAGTAGGTTTTCTTGTGGCTTACCATAATAGCCAAATCGTCATTTGCAATAATATTTCTAAAGGAAAATTTATTGTAAGTTCGAAATAGACTACCCTAGAATGAACTTTTGGAACATGATCCATTTGTAAACTGCATTCTTCTATGGTTAAGCATGTTTGTATTCTAGTGTGTCTGAGGGACTCTGAGAAGTAGTTTAAAAGCCATGGCATAATTCTTACCTTTTAGTAGTTTTCCAGGATTTCCTCTATTTTCCCAAGAGCTTAATCTTACTGCATGAAAACCAATAAGATGTCTCCCAATGGTGTCCTCCTGTCTTCAGCTAACTAATCTCTCTGACAGGGCATCCACTCTAACTAAAACAGCAAATCATAATTGTTTGCTGCTCTCACTGAGGCTCTCATTACTTTCTTCCTTTGTCATTAAGCCAGTCAGGTAAAAGTGATAAAGGCTGAACTTGAAAACATAAAGTTTTTCAGCTAGGCATAACCAGACAAATGTTCAGAAGGAGGAAGATGTTGAGGTCCAGAGAGGGTAAAAATCTTGCCAACATCACAGAGCCAGTAAGGAGGCATGAAAGTTCCTATGCCTCTCTGAACCTCAGCTTTCTCATATTCAAAACTGATTAAACAAAAACAAAGACAAATACAAAACATATATTCATATGCCTAGATACACACACACACACACACACACACACACACAAACACACACACCCCTTGAAATGTTGCAGTGTTATTGGGACAATAATAGAAAATCATGTCTTTAAAGATACTAGAGGAGTGCTTGGCCTGTAGCAATGTTTCAAAAATAGAAATGAGAAAAAAACATTACTAACAAACCGCAGGACTAGAATTCAAACTTCAGCCCCTGATGCCACATGTAGTTTTCACATATTTCTACAATACAATATATAGCACTACTTACCTTTCAGCTCAGCATACAAGCAATATGTCCTTTCATCCTGCAAAGCTCTATAGCTATTTTAAAATAGACCTTTTAATTAGTGGCAGTATATCTTTATGTCCATAAAAGGAGAAAAAGTATTTGCATATAAATATGATTTGGGGATGATTCATGGTACTTGGAACCATATAGCCATGTTTTCTGTTTCTCTCCAGTTTAAAATGTATCTCTCCACTATTTTCTTTCATTCATTTAAGTGCTTCATTCTAAACAACACACACACATGCATGTGCACACACATACACATCTCTTGACTGTTCTGTCTGATCAAGAAGAATCATTCCATTCATCATTCCATTTGGCACCACATTTAAACAGGGAACTATATTTACAACTCCTATTCACTAATTAAATAACTTGAATTTTGCTTTTATCCTCATCACTTATCAGAAATCATTTTTACAGGGTTCACTGGAGCCTTCTAAGGTAGGGGCTTTATTATGGTCACCTTCCTACTTGATCTCTTTGTGGCAAGAGCTCCTTCTAACCCTTCTATTCCAGCAACTTCTCCCATGGCTTGTGTATCATCAATCTTTTATCCACCACTCTCTTCATCTTTCTCTGGCCTTTCCTCTGCCATCTGTCTCTTGATGTTTGTACTCTGCTCTTAGCTACCTTAACTAGCAATTTTGTGATCCCCTAAAGTATTTCACACATTTCCACTGTCTCATTGACTTCCTATGCAATCATGCTCCTGTAGGGCGGCCCCATTCCTTCTACATTTCTGGATATTTCCACATATTGTAGAAGTTGCAGATATTGTCTGCTGGATAGTTCCAAGTTGATGTCTCCTGGGCCTTTCAAACTCATTGTGACCAAATCTCACACCTTCACACTCAGTTCCTTTCTACTTTCTCATATTCTTCCTTTTGGGGGATGATTATATTATTAGCCTAATCTCCTAAATTTAAGGATTTCAAAGTCAGTTTCAACTCCCTGCCCCTTTCTCTTCCCATTTACTCTCTGTCATGCACTGTTGACTTTACACGCAATATCTCTTGAATCTCTTCCTGTCTCCTTATTGTACCCTCACAACCCTAGTGAACTCTTATCCTCTCTTTACTACCAAAATAGCTTTTTAGCTGGGATTTCACTTCTAATCCATCTTCCACAATACCAACAGAATAATCTTATATAGCGAAGGTCTTATCTTATCACCACTTCACTGCCTCCATCTCTGTGGCATCTACCTTCCTCGTGGCCTGCAGTTGAATTATTTGAACAAGGCAGAGAGTACAAGGCTGGCATCTGGAAAACATCACTGTGGGGGGATGGTACACCTTCTTGAAGTGTCAATTTTCTTCAATGATAATTATTTAGATGTAGAATAACCTCAATGGAAATAGTATAGAAAAGTACATAGATGTATATGCATTCTTATAATCTATCTGAAAATTCAAATAAAGTCTGTGCTTCTTGTGGGGTGTCCTAAATTTGTGCACTATGCTTTGCAGTATTTCAGTAGAAGTTGAGTAGTGCTGGTATGTAGGACAACCCACACTTCTAAGTGAAGTATCCAGGCTTTTTATAATTGGCACTAATTACCCTTAAGAATCACTTCATTCCACTTCTCCCAGTGAATTGAATGGGATGAAGAATTTCTACAAGATGCATTATAATGTTTTGTTACCTTTGTAAAGTAAATGTTCAGACATGATCTCCATCCACAAAAATTGACCTTCTCCTTTGCATCTTGCAAAGGGAAGGCATTCGTATTGTCACAATCGTTTAATATCTTTTGTTCCTTAAAGTTTTGTAATCCATATGCACCTTCTTCAAAATCCACCTAGAGGTAATTAAACACTGTTACACCAAACAAACATATGGAAAACTTATAACTATAAAGTTAATCATTTTATAGTCTTAAATAATTTTTTATTATCAAAAATTCTTTACCATGCTTATAAACAGAGTAAAAGATTTTCTTGAAATACACAACATGTTTACAGATACAAAGAAGGTATGAGAAAATGCCCCCAAATTGTTCAGTACATGAAATAAATGTTTTTATTTTTTGATCATAAACTCATATATGCTTAGAAATAAAGGCCTTCTTCCTTGTTGCCAAAGAAATGGAGAAATCTTCCCCAGACAAATGAATCAGATACTTGCTTATTTCTACCATTGACCATAACTAGTCACATATGATCCATAATATATGTGTTCAAACTCTGGTTTGTCATTTTAAGAATAACTAGAGCATTTCTCACCACTGAGAAGAAACACTATCAATTAAAATGATGTATTAAAGTATTGAATATATCTTAATACAGCTAAGAAATGACTTAGAATATGAGGATTCATTCAGTAAATGTCAGATTTACTTTGGATTTTGCTGCTGGGATCACAGAACAGTACCTAACAAATCATTCTTCTATGGTAGTCTCTTAAACTGAGATGTTTTACTTTTTAACTAAAAAAATAAATTACATACAAGCTACATATAACTTTAGTGACTATAGGATATGACAATGAGCATCCAGCCACTTCTGAATTTACACATATACAGCAATAAATTTTAAATGGGATTATTGTAGAAATAGGGTTTTCTCCACGTCTCATGCTGTCAAAGAAAGTGTTGATCTAAACCGATCTGGAAGCATTTTGGCACTTGAATTTGATATGCTCTTTGGGTAATAAAGGGATTATGCTGCCCACTCCCTAGTGCCAGAATGAGCAGGTTGGGAGGTCTGTTCAGCGATGCGCTGTCAACAATAACCCAATTATTCCACAGTCTTTAAAGGAAGTACTAGGTTCAGATGCTCACAAGGTACTATTGAATTCACATGTACTATTGGCTTTAACATGACAAAACAGCACCTAAATACTTTACATAAGCATATCAGAGGTGCTAGATCATCTCAACCAGTACCTGACATGTTGTCAGGCTTTGAAGAGATTTTTTAAAGTTCTGAAAGTAAGCCAAGGATCTCATTTAGACAAATTATATATTCATTTAATGTAGTTTCATGTTGTCACAGAGTCACTTCAGATTCCTTAGGACTGTGAACTATGTGACTAGATTCAGAACATAATAGACAAGATCACTTTTAGATAAGGTAATTATAACTAAACCCCTCAAAACAGAGATATCAAATACCTCTGTTTGAGGTTGATTTAATGAAATACATATAAGTAGCAATGTGTCCAAAAGGTGGGAAACTAAGGTAAGAAATCAAATGCTAAAGTATTCACTGTCTTGAAAGAAAATAATTGGAAATGGCCAAAAGCATCAGTCCAGCGGTTCTTTCTCCACGCTTCTCATCTTGTAAGTTTTCTGTGATCCTTCAGTTTGGTTAGTGTTCCTCAGATACTGTGTGTGTACTGGAGAAAATATGTTATTTTCTTTTAAATTAGGAAATTAAATTAGCTTTGCTTTTAAATTAGGAAACCACCAAAAACCCTCCAGATTTTAAAAAACTCTTCACAGTATTATATGTGTTCCTTTGTAATGAGTCCAACCACTGAGATTTTCACAAAATGATCTGTAAGTACCACAGTTATTGAAATAAAATATATAATCCCTCAATCAATGAACTCTAATGTAGCTTCAAGAAGCATTAAATAACATGAGTGGTTCTACTTAGGCAATAAATCTAAATAAGGACAATTAGAAACATGAAGAAAAATAATTTTGAGACTTAGTGTTAAGAAATCCCTCAGCAAACATCTCTAGACAATAAAACCACAGGCCAGGTGAGAGGGCTCACGCCTGTAATCCCAGCACTTTGGGAGGTTGAGGCAAGCAGATCATGAGGTCAAGAGACCAAAATCATGCTAGTAAACATGGTGAAACCTGTCTCTACTAAAAATACAAAATTTAGCTGGGCATGGTGATGCACACCTGTAGTCCCAGCTACTTGGGAAACTGAGGCAGGAGAATCACTTGAACCAGGAACACAGAGGTTGCAGTGAACCAAGATTGTACCATTGCACTTCAGCCTAGCGACAGAGTGAGACTCCATTAAAAACAAAACAAAACAAAAAAAACGAGTGATACTAGAAATTTAAAATCTTCCTGTCCCTTAATTCATTGTAAAGATACTCTCCTAGAGGGTGAAATCTATTCATGACTCAGTTTTCCGGAGTAAGTCAAAAGGCCAGTTACTTTGCTAATATTAAGGACAAAAAATGTGTGTGATCTAGCTGGACAGGCCAACAGACTCACCTTGGGAGGACCGGCTACTTGGTGTGTGATATACTATACATGCCTGATTCACACACACAGCTGGCAACAGTGCTAATTTGTGCAGCCTATTTAGAGAGAAATTTGTCAATTTCTACCAAACTTAGGGCTGTAGGTACCTCTTGACCCTGCTAGCTAGAACTTTAACATACAGATACTCCTGTAAAGGCACCAATGGACAGACAGAATTGCCACATCTACACTCACACACTCTGTCACATGTGTAACAGCAAAACAAAGTAAACACAAAACAGCCTAAGTGTCCATTAGTGCAAGACTGGTTAAATAAATCATGATCTATTCATACAGTGGCATATTATGAAGCTGGTAAAAACAACACGGTAAATCTACAAGTGCCGATTTGAAATGTATTCTAAAATATTTTGTGAGTAAATCAAAGTGGGAAGCTGTGAGTTCATACTTTTGCAAATAAAAAAAAAGATATACTGACATGCTTGTATTTGTATAGGCATTATTTTCACCTGGAAAAGACGTAAGAAACTGTTAACACGGTTCCACTGTGGGAAAAGATTTGTGATGAGGGTTTGGAGAAGCTTTTTAAATGTCGTCTCAGCATTTTAAAAGAGCCCCTTTCTCCTGCGGGCAGTCTGATGAAATCCAATGTTGAGTTCTGAGCACCCAACCGCCTCTATCCCTTAGAAGAGGCCATCAGGTAGTAGCTAGCGCTGCCTTTTGGTCCCGGGAACTGCCTAAGAAGCAGAAGTACCCACCCTAGAGCCTCAGGCCACCCACCCATCTTCAAAAGGTCACCTCCTCCACGGCGTTTCCTGATGTCCCCACCCCCTGAAGAAGGAATTCGCCAGTCTGTCTCCGTTTTACAGAGGACATTTTCTCTGGTTTCTCTGTTTCACTGTTAGACCAGAAGGCTTCTCAATTCCCCCACCCTCACAACCAGAGATAGTCATTCGGCTATTTGGTTCTAAACAAAATCTACAAAATGCTCCAAGTGAAACGGCTCAGAGTCCAAACTGTCCTGATTTTAGGCAGCTGCCCGATCTTGTACCAAGTGATGCAGATACTTTTGACGCAGGTTTCCCTGGACGGCAGTTGCCCATCTAGGAGCAAGAACAGACTGGACAAACAAGCAAACAAAACAGATAAAGCTGGCGCTGTGCCGGCGCGTCCTCAGCGGGGTCTCCTCTCGGATTGTGCACACACCCCAAAGCTTGCACCCCCCACCCCCGCCGCGGCCCCCCCCCCCACGCTTCCTCCAAACCCAGGGCTGCCCGCAAGGAAACCTCGAGCCGACTCCCACCCGCCCCGAGGTCGGAAGCCGTCCCGACCCCCGAGCGCCCAGGGTACCTTAAGCGGTTCCTTGCAGTCGTCCGCGTCGTCCGGCACATCCTCATAGAGCACGCCCTGGGGCTCCTTCTTCTCCCCAGGGCGCCACATCCTCTTCAGGCTGCGCTTCATCGACACCACCTCGGACGCCACCTGGTGCAGCTTCTCCCCACGCGCGCCGGCGCCTGGGGCGAGAGGGCGCAGTCAGAGCGCCGGGCGCCGAGTCCGCCCGAGCCCGAGCGCTCCCGCGCCGCGCCGCAGGCAGCGAGAAGCCCCCTCTGCCGGAGCGCCGGGGAACTTCTGCACGGAGTGCTCGGGCCCGCGCTACTTATAGTGCAGGGCGCAGGCGCGGCGCGGAGCGCGGAGAGACGCGGACCGCCTTCGCGGAGAGCGCGGCGGGGTCGGCTGCGCCCGGAACTCGCCGCTGCAGGGACAAGGCGCCCCGCGCGTCCCGCGGTCCTGCAGCTGCGGCAGCGCACTCCCAGAGTCACGCGTGCCAGGTAGTGGTGAGAGACCCCTTGCCTCACCCTGCCCCCAACTCTGTGTGAGTGTGTGTGTGTGTGTGTGTGTGTGTGTGTGAGAGAGAGAGAGAGAGAGAGAGAGAGAGAGAGAGAGAGGCTAGGTACATTGGAGTTAGTTTTCAGGATTTTTTTTTCCTACTAAAATTCTGTATACCTGTGTTTCCCTCCAGGTGCACCTCCTTCCTCCTTCTCAGGGTGTCTTTGATATGAAAATGAGGTTTTAAGCAAAACATCTCATTACAAACCTCTGAGAGTAGCAGCTAAATCCTAGCACTGGTTTCAGGGACCAGATTAAGTCCTCGTGAATTCAGGTCTCATTTCCTGTGGCTAATAATATTGATCCTCCTCATGCTTTGGTGTTTAAGGGTGGTTAGTAAAACGGTTACGTTTAGCTGGGGGTGGTGGCGCTCACCTGTAGTCCCAGCTACTCGGGAGGCTGAGGCAGGAGAATCGTTTGTACCTGGGAGGCAGAGGTTGCACTGAGCCAACAGAGCGAGACTCAGACGTTAGATTAAACGTAAGCCACTGACTGGTGTGTTTATTTGCCCCCAGCTTTTGTTTGAGAAATTTCTTTTCATAGGTCTGCTCTGCATAGGTGTCAATTGTGTAGAATAAACGGTGTTCCCTCTCAATTGAAGAGGCTGATTCTCTGTTTATGTACAGACAAGGGAGCCTCTGAAACTTGCCGGTATGCTCAAGTTTACAAGTTAAAAAGCAACAAACCTTTCCAAGACTGACTATAGTTTGCATGGGACAGGAAGTAGCTTTGACAGTCTTTTGCTTTGACAGACTGTACTCCCTGAAAGCCCTGGATTGTCATAATCACCCTCTCATCTCCAGCATCTAACACAATACCCCGGTGGCTCCAGGACCTGGCATAGGGACACTCACTAACGATTTGTGGACTGTCTGATCTAGGGGCTACGGTGGGCTGAACTTAGGGGTAGGCAGAGTGGGCGTGATGATGTTGAGGAGCCATGAAAGGTCACCCCCAAATCTTCAAATGGATATGGCAGGTTGCCATCAATTCCACCCCTCGAGTGGAATTCCTTGGAAGGATAATATTGAACTTACCTCATCATGAATCCATGAATGGCTTGCTGAAGGTTACGGGTGTTCAACTTCACCCTTGCACACTTTTCCCACCAGTATCTTTGTTCAGGGTGTGCAGAACAGGAATCAGTTGCACAGCTTGCTGTGATTTGGTTGAAGGAGATAATGCATTTGGAGTAACTAGTGAAGAAAAGAATCAGAGGGATGGTGAAGAGAATAACTCTCATTGACCCACTGCTGTCTACCTGACATTTTCCATATACCAGGTTCATGTTTTAAAATGGAAACACCTCAGAATATTAAGACTTTTTTATTCTTTATTATTGATTACTTTGATCAATAGCTTTTCTCATAACACTTAGCTGAAAAGGGTCACTAAGCCAAAAAGGGAATAAAGAGGAGGTTCAAGTGATCATTTTGGAAGCTGGGGCCGAGGGCATGTCATCAGGTGGCCCTGTTGGCCCTTAGAGACAGGGGGCGGGGGCAGAGGTGGGGGGCGGTGCAGGGAACTCCAGCAATGGAGGGTGGAGGGGAATGCTGGGAGAAGGGTGGCTCCAGGCCAACAGCACCCCTCCTTTGTAACATTCTCTGGGGTCAGCTGGCAGCACAGAATGATTCATTCTGCATTCTTCTTTTTGCACCCCACTGGCATCCTCAAGGCATGTCTTCTTTTAAATTTCTCTTCTTCAGCTTTAACAATGACAAATATAGGTGGTTAGTATTATAGAACTTAATTTTTCCCTGCTTTCTGCTTATAAAAGCATAGATTAAATGCTAGTTTAATTTTTAAAAATATTTTGGGTGACTTGTTTATTTTAGGCACTTTTCAGGAAGTGTCTTCCTAAGACCTCTCAGGAATTCCTATGACTGTTTCTTCTTAATTATTAAATTATTTCCTACCCATCAAAAATGTCTTTTTCATAGGTAGGCCAGGCAGCTTCCTTTTTAAATGAACTGCAAGTCTTGGTCTTAGAATGTATAATGTAGACAGGAACAAGATGGAATCTACCTATTTGCAATCAGGATCTTATTTCTTTTGAAATTTAATTATTAATAGCAATAAAGTATAATCTTTTATATCAATTATACTTTTAGAATAATGATAATTATTAGAGAAAAGGAATCTTCATAGAAATTTCCTGAAGGTGATTTTTATTATCAAACTATAATTTAACATTATACAAGACCTTATTCAAGAAAATAAGAGTACCTCTTCTCCAAATGATCACAAAACCTCTCCAGCAAGGGCACAGAACTGGACAGAGGATGAGATGGGTGAACTGACAGAAGTAGGCTTCAGAAGGTGAGTAATAAAACTCCACTGAGGTAAAAAAATAAAAATAAAAATAAGTGTGTTCGAACCTAATGAAAAGAAGCTAAGAACCATGATAAAAGGCTACAGGAGCTGCTAACTGGAATAACCAGTTTAGAGAAGAACATAAATGACCTGATGGAACTGAAAAACACAGCAGGACAATTTTGTGAGAGAAATACAAGTATCAATAGCCTAACTGATCAAGTGGAAAAAGAATATCAGACCTTGAAGATTATCTTGCTGAAATCAGGCAGGCAGCAGACAAGATTAGAAAAACAAGAATGAAAAGGAATGAGCAAAATTTCTGATAACTATGGGACTATGTAAAAAGACAGTACCTGAAAGAGAGAGAGAGAATAAAAACAAGTTGGAAAACACCTTTCAGGATATCCTTCAGGCAAACCACCCCAATCTAGCCAGACAGAACAACTTTCAAATTCAGGAAATAAAGCTAATGCCAGTAAGATACTCCATGAGATGATCAGCCTCAAGACACATAATTATCAGATTATCCAAGTTTGAAATGGGAAAAAAAAAAAGTTAAGAATAGCCAGAGAATAGCCAGGACACCTACAACAGTAAGCACATCAAACTAACAGTGGAACTCTCAGCAGAAACCCTGCAAGCCAGAAGAGAGTGGGGGCAAATATTCAACATTCTTAAAGAAACTGCATCCGGGGCTTAATACCTAGGTGATGGGTTGACAGAAGCAGCAACCCACCATGGCACGTGATTACCTGTGTAACAGACATGCACGTTCGGCACATGTACCCCAAACCTTAAAATAAAACATTTTAAAAAGAAACAAACATATAAGACAATACTAATAAAGACGGTTTAGTACTTCCTTTCCCAAATGTATGTCTTTAATTTTTATCCACCCCAAATAGTGATTAGAAGCTCCAGGACATGCTAGATAGAAGTTGAGAGAGTGACTATCGTTTTTCCTAGTCTGAGAAGGAAAGCAATATCTTTCACCATGAAATAGGACATTAAAGTGTGATTTTCACAGAAGCCTATTATCAGGTTGAAAAAGACTCTTTTTATTCTTTATTTTTATCAAGAGCTGGTATTGAATTTTGTCTGATGCTTTCTCTACAACTATT
Organism: Saimiri boliviensis; assembly: GCF_048565385.1. Lineage (NCBI taxonomy): Eukaryota > Metazoa > Chordata > Mammalia > Primates > Cebidae > Saimiri > Saimiri boliviensis. Next base: position 24,371,138 of record NC_133463.1, read on the forward strand.
AAGATGATCGTGTATTTTTTCTCCCTATTCTTTTATGTTAATAAATTTTCTAATATTAAATCAACTTTTTCATATGTTATTAGATTCAAGTTACTAATATTTTATCAAAGATTTTGTGTTTAGCCTCGTGAATATTAGTCTGTAGTTACCTCTTTTGTGATAATTTTATATAGCTTTGCTATTAGTATAACAATTGGCTCCCTGAATAAGTTGAAAAATATCTTCTATTTTCTGAAGTAGTTCATATAATATTGGTATCATTTTTTAAAAAGGTTTAATAGACTTGACCAGTGCAGGTCTTTGGGAAGATATTTAATTCGTAATTCCATTTTTTATCTTTTATAAAAATATTTTGATTTAATATTTCTGCTTGAGTAAATTTTGATAATTTATTGAGAAATTTGTCTATTTTATCTTTTTTTAATGTATTTGTTGACATAAAGTTATTCATAGAATTCCTTCTCAATCAATTTAGTCAGTCAGTTTCTTATAAGGTCTGTAATAACACCCTTTCATTCTTGTTTTTTGTATTTTATGTCATCTCTGTTTTCTAGCTAATAGTTTATAAGTTTTGTCCAGTGGTTTTTAAAGAACCAGTTTTGACTTCACTGATTTCTTCTTTTGGTTTTTCTACTTTTGGTTTCATAGTTTCTCTTTCTCTGATTTTTCTTCATAATTATTTGGGTTTGATTTGCTCTGTTTCCTCTACCTCCTTGAGGTAGAACACTCAGTTGTTGATTTCAGATCTTTCTTTCCTCTAATATAATTATTTAAGGTTACAAAATACTTGCTAAGCTTTACATTAGATGCATCTCATAAATTTCGACTTGGTATGTTTTCATTTGTGGTTTCTTGTTCAATTCACAAATTACTTTTGAAACTCTATTTCTTAATTTTTAAGTATGTGAGATTTTCCCGAATTTCTTTCCGTTGTTAATATTCAATTCAATCTGGTTACGGTCAGGGAACATACTTTGTATAATTTCAATTCATGTAAATTTAAACGTAGAATTGTTGAAACATATTTTGTGGTTAATATATGATCTATCTTGTGTATTGTTTTACATACACTTGAAAATAATGTGTATCCTGCTATCATTTGGTAAAGTTTCTGAGTATGTTATTGGGTATACTAGGGTGACAGTGTTGTTCAACTTTTCTACATGCATAGTGATTTTCTATTTATTACGTTATCAGCTACTGAGAATATTAAAATCTTAAATTACAATTGTTAAATTGTATATTTTTTCCTGCAATTCTGTCAGGGTTTATATTCCATTGAGATGGTGTCTCTGTTCTTAGATTCATGCACACTCATAATTGTTGTCTTCCCGCAATATTTTCCTTTTCAGCATTATGAAATTTTCTTTATGGTATTTAGTAATATTTCTTGTTTTAAAGTCTATTTTGTCTTATATCATTATTGCAGATTAGTTATGCTTACTGTTCATGTGATAGATCTTTTTCCATCCTTTTAATTTTAATCTACTTGTCTTTAAAGTGTTTTTGTTTGTTTGTTTTTTGGTTTTGTCGTTGTTGTTGTTGTTTTGAGATAGAGTCTTGCTCTGTCACCCAGGCTAAAGTACAGTGGTGTGATCTCAGCTGACTGCAGCCTTTGCCTCTCAAGTTCAAGTAATTATCCTGCCTCAGCCTCCCAAGTAGCTGGAACTGCAAGTGCATGCAACCACACCAGGTTAATTTGTGTATCTTTAGTAGAGAAGGGGTTTCACCATGTTTCTCAGGCTGGTCTTGAACTCCTGACCACAGGTTATTCACCAGCCTTGGCCTCCCAGAGTGCTGAGATTACAGGTGTTAGCCACCATGCCTGGCCTACAAAGCGTTTCTTATAAATAGCATATAGTTGAATATTTCTCTTTTATACAGGTTGATAGTCTCTCCCTTTTTATTACAATATTTATTCATTATCTCATTGATATTTAACATAATTGTTGATATGGTACTGCCATTTCAATATTTGTTTTTTTTCTATTGCACCTTTTTCTCTCCAATGTTTCCGTGCTGCCATCTTTTGTATTCAACAATTATTTTAACATATATTTTAATTCATTGGTAGAGTTTTTAGATGTTTTAAAGCTATTTTCATAGTCTAGTGATTTTTATACAGTGTTCATCTTTAACTTATTAAAGTCTACTTTAGGCTAATTCTTATTTAATTTAGTAAACTACAGCAACTTTGCTACAGTGTATCACCATTTCCTCCCCCATTTTATGTTATTATGGTCATATTGAAATGGCCTTATTCATCCTGGGTAAATATCTGAGATTCATTGTCTCACAGCCATAAAAACCTTGGACACAGGCACACTGGAGGGAAGTTAAGAGTAGAAACTTAATAACTGAAAGAAAAAGAAGAACTCTCTGTGGCAGAGAGGGGTCCTGGAGAAAATGGTTGCCACTTCTATGGTGAAGTGCAGGAAGTTTTATAGATGAGCTTGAGAAAGTTGTGTCTGATTTACATTGGGTATGAATCATTGATTGTCCCAGGTTTGCCATTTGCACAGAGCATGAAAAGCTGTCTGTTTCTGCCCTAATCTTTTATTATGAAGATGAGTTCTCTGCCTGGCTGGTACCATGTTGCCTGCTTCCTTACTGTACACATGGTGACAAAAAAAAAGGGAAGTTGGAGCCTCAGTGTTGAACATACCTGGCCCCACGGTAGCCTTTTCTTATTGGCATGGTTGTCAACATTCACTTGTGCAAGCTTTCAGCTTGCTTATCTATGTTTGCAGCTTGATTTTTCAGGCTGTTCTTTGATAGAAAAAATGATTTGGGGGGGTGGTTTTTGTAAAAGGGAAGGTCTGCTGAGGATTCTCTTACCCTCACTATCTGCCTAAATAATTTATTTCTATCTCCTGTATTATATTTTCCCCCTCAGCAATGGTAATCCTAACTGTTGCTAGGGAGTGTTGGACGATGAGAGTGGTATTGTATTGGGGACAGCAGTTAGAGGTCCTCCTGGAGTTGATTTAAGGGACCTCAGAAAAAAGATGTGTCCATGCATTATTCCATCTGCAGTACCATTTGAAGTTTAATAGTTTCTAGGTAGGAGGCTATAAATTTTAAATTTTATAAGAAGTTTATAATATGAATTCCAAATATGAGTATTAAGATTACTACTATTCATGGAAGTACTATAGGCCACATGACACTAGAATTTAAAACCATTCTGGTGAGTTATATTACTGGTTTGCCTCCACCAGATGTTGCTGTACTTTACCAGAAATGTTAATAAAAAAGTAACATTTTTATTAGGATAAGTGGCATTTGATTGAATGGCTACATTAACTTTACTGTTAACCTTGGCTAAGTCCCTCCTGTAATTATTAATTTTTCACGACTTATGCAGACCATCTATGATGTGATTAAACTTTATGACTTGTCCTAAACATCTCTTTCTCTTTAAACAACCAGTTATTTCTTTAGGACAAGAATTTACCATATACAGTTCTTTCCTATATAAAATCACTCTTCTTTTTAACCTTCTTTCCAGGTGCATGGTTTATATCATATGTGCTAAAAGGTGACATATTACCAAACCCAATAAAAAGTCCTAGTAGACTCAGTGATAGTAAAACTTTCATGTTTACTTTTTGTCAGTGAGTATTATCCCTGCTATAAGGATAATAATTAAGGAAAATATAACAGCAATTGAGATATTTTTGTCCAATATTCCACTTTGAGGGTGCTATATTATATAGTAGAATGAGTAAACCAATTCCTGCAAGGGTGGTGTAGTAGATAATTTTCATCTAAAATTTTATTCATCAAGATATAGAATTTTGGGGTTCTATGAAGTTATAAATATAATTCCATGGATAATCCAAATCTTTCTGCAAGTATACATCAAGAGGAGGTTTTAATATCTGATAGCAAATTTCAAGATAAATGGTAGAAATGACAAAGTATCTGGTAAGTTTGGGGTGGAAACTGAGTAGGATGAGTAGCCATTACTCATTTAATTATCTTTTATGATTTTTAGCTTAAGGTATATTATTTCTTTGCATTGATATCTAGGAAGCTCCCCTAGGCTCTCTGGGGTTGCTCTCTTAGCTTTCCAGGCTTTGACTTGACTGTGATGTATCTAGGAGTCCATTCATGTACTTTTAATCACTGAGAGGGTTAAAAGGAGAACAGTGTAGGGCCCTTCCATTCCTGAGCTTAGGGAAGGAGAGAGAGGGCAGAAATTTTACTGACACCAAATCTCTTGGGTTAAATAAAGGTGGTCCTATTTATTGAGGTTTGGCTTTTACTAGTTGCATTAATTCCTGTTGAAAGTGACCAAGAGAGATTACATGCTTAACAAATTCGGAGATTTCTTTGTCTAATAGAAAGTCATTGGTAAGGAAAGGCCATCCGTACAGCATTTTCAAAGGGCTCAGACCTAACTTTGAAGAGATATTTTTTACGCTCAGTAAACAATGGAAAAAAGAGTGATCTAAGTAAGGTGAGTTTCTTGGGACAATTTTGTGAGGTGTCTTTTGAGAATATCATTTATATTCTCTACCTTTTCTGAGGCCTGGGGTCTCCAAGAACAATGGAGATAATACTGTATGCCTAGTGACTTTGAGATACCTTGTGTGACAGCTGCCTTTCATGAGGAGCCATTGTCACTTTTTAGGAACTTAGGTAGACTAAAGCAGGGAGTTATTTATTAACAATTTTCTTACATTAGTGGTCTTTTCTCTACAGCCTGGAAATGTTTCTACCCTGTTAGTGAAAGTTTCTGTTCATCCTGAGTAGGATGAGTAGCCATCACTCATTTAATTATCTTTTATGATTTTTAGCTTAAGAGATATTATTTCTTTGCATTAATATCCAGGAGGTTCCCCTAGGCTGTCTTGGGACAACTCTTGATCTTTGGCATGTGGGTAAAGTCTATCTGCTATTCCTCCCTGGATAGCTTCCCATCCTTTGTGTTTGAGGAGGAAGGAGCCACCTGTTGAGGGGATTTTTTTTTTTTTTTTTAAGACAGAGTCTTGCTCTGTCACCAGGCACTAGGCTGGAGTGCAGTGGCCTGACCTCTGCTCACTGCAACCTCCGCCTCCCAGGTTCCAGCAATTCCCTTGCCTCAGCCTCCCGAGTAGCTGGGACTACAGGTGTGTGCCAACACGCCCAGCTAATTTTTGTATTTTCAATGGAGACAGGGTTTCAGCATGTTGGCCAGGATGATCTCAATCTCTTGACCTTGTGATCCACCCACCTCGGCCTCCCAAAGTGCTGGGATTACAGGCGTGAGCCACCGTGCCTGGCAGAGGGAATTATTTTTAAGAGAGACTTCACAAGTATTAATAACCTATTTTACTATTTTTGGTAAATTCTCTCCTGAAAACAATCTGTGGGCACGCTGATAAGTTTTATCCTTTTTTGAGTAAAAAGCTCGGTTTAGGATCTTAAGGAATTCACACTGGTTGAAGGCTGGCAAGTGGAGCTTGCCATCCTCTGACTGTAGATATCCTGAGCGCTAGAAATTGTACCCTTGACAGATAGTGAATATCCTTTCTTCAGGTGAGTACAGGGGCTTAATTTCTTTTATGAAGCCTTCCCAAATTAGAGGGACTTTAAGTGTGTTGAGGCCCTAAGGCTTCCTTGCCACTGACATGGCTGCCTGATCAGCTAACTTGTTTTCTTTGACTATTTTATCTCTTCCCTTCTGATGTCCCATTTAATATATCAGTGCTTCCTCTTGTGGATGGAAAACTGAGGATAATAATTGATAAATTTCCTGAAAGTATTTTATAGATCCATTAGTATTAAGCAAGTATCTTTTTTCTTTCTTTCTTTCTTTCTTTCTTTCTTTCTTTCTTTTTTTTTTGAGACAGATCATCACTCTATCACCACGTCAGAGTGCAGTGGCATGATCTCAGCTCACTTCAGCCTTTGCCTCCTGGGTTCAAGTGATTCTCCTGCCTAAACCTCCCAAGTAGCTGAGATTGCAGGCATGAGCCATCACACCAGCTAATTTTTGTATTTTTGTAGAGCTAGGGTTTCAACATGTTGGTCAGGCTGGTCTCGAACTCCTGACCTCATGATCCACTCACCTCAGCCTTCCAAAGTTCTGGGATTATAGATGTAAGCCACCATGCCCAGCCAAAAGTGTCTTTTTCTCTAAATGGCAGCACGAGCATGAAGAAGTAAGAAAGCATATTTGGAGTCAGTGTAAATGTTAGTTACGTTATCACATTTCCTTTGCTTAACTCAAGTGCTTTTCTAAGAGCTATCAGTTCAGCTAGTTGAGTGCTTGTGCCTGGAGAGAGAGGTGCACATTCAGTAACATCATTCAGAAGGACTACTGCACATCCTGCCTTATGGACCTCTTGTTCCACAAAGGAACTTCCATCTGGGAAGAGGTTCCAGGCTGGATTTTCTAGAGAAATTTCCCTAATGTCCTTCCTGACTGCATAGGTTTGTAACATGACTCATTCACAGTCATGTTCAGGTTTCCATTTCGTTGGGGAGGAAAGTGACTGGGTTTAAGCAGGAACAAGTTTTTAACTAAACTGCTGACCTCTCAAAGAGCAGAGGCTGATGTTTAAGCAGCCATTTTTCTATCAGCCAAAGGCTTCCCAGAGAAGACAGCAATTCTACTACATTATGTGGGGCATAAGCAGTTAAGACATTTCCCAGGGTTAATTTGATGGCCTCTGGTAACTGCAGGACCACTCCAGCAATTGCTCAGAGGCATGTTGGCCATGCTTTAGCCACCAAATCAAGTTCCTTGCTCAAGTAGCCAGTGGCTGTTAAGCTGCTCCTGGAGCTTGAGTTATAACTCAACGGGCATTTGCTTCTTTTCTGATACATAAAGATGGAAGACCTTCCCTACAATGAGACTGAGGGCTGGTGCCTTAAGCAAGGTTTGTTTTAGCTTGTTAAAAGCATTTTGAGCCTCAGATTCCCAGGTTAGGAAATGACTTTTAGTTACTTGAGTTTCTTTTATGAAGTGATATAAAATATAGAATGCCTATTTCACCATACCCAGGTATCCATAGTCTGAAAAATCCTGTAATGTCCAAAAACTCTCTTGTTTCGTTGAAGACTTTATGGAGGGGTATGGAGGAAATGGGCTTAATTCTTTCTTCCCCTAATGCTCTGGTCCTTCAGACAATACTAAACCTAGGTACTTCACTGAGGTTTGGCAAAACTGGGCCTTGGATTTTGAAACCTTATATCCTGTCAGGTAAGAAATTAAGAGCTTCAGTGCCTTCTGGAGAGGCTTCCTCACTAGGGGTGCAGAACAGAAGGTCATCTACATATTGCAAGACCCTGACCTGAGGATGGGAAAACACAGAGGGGTCCTTTGATAGCGGCTGTCCAAACAAGTGAGGACTGTCTTGAAATCTCTGAGGCAGCACCATCCATGCTAACTGCATGGTTTGGCTGGAGGGATCTTTGAAGGCAAACAGATATTGAGATTCATAATGGCATACAGAAAAAGGAATCCATTAGATCTAGGACACTGAACCATTTAGTTCTGTCAGATTTCTGGGTTAGCAAAGTATAAGGCCTATGGACCACCAGATGAATTGGGACTACAGCCACATTAATGAGTCAGAGGTTTCAAACTAGTCTCCATCTCCTATTGGGTTTTTGTAATCCTAATATTGGGATATTGCAGGGGCTGTTACTGTTACAGGGTTTGAGGAAGCCCTGCATTTCAGGTTATTAATAATGGCTTCTAGCCCTTTCCTAGCTTCTGGCTTTACGGGACATTGTCTCTGGTTAGGGAAAGAAGTGTAATCCTTAAGATGGATTCAGAGTCTCTCAGCAGTTACAGCTCAACCTATTCTTCCTTGAGTTGTCCACACTTCTGGATTAATATTAGCTTCCACCAGTGGGAAACAAAGAGTTTATACTCAGGCTATAAGGATGCTGGTCCCCACATGAGCTAAAATGTCTCTACCTAATAAAGGAGTGGGACTTTCAGGCATGATTAGGATGGCAAATAATAGGTAAACAATAGGTCTTCCCAGTTACAACAAAGGGATTAAGAAAAGCATTGAGTTAAAATCTTTCTTGAGATGCCTATTACAGTTGTACTACAAGAAGAAGGGAGACCTCAATAAGAGAGAAAAAAAGATTGGCTCCAGTGTTCAAAACGGTATCTACCCTCCTTCCTTCAATTTCCAGAATCACCTAGGACTCCTGAGCAATAATGGCAGTTTGAGCCAGTGGAGCCAGGAGTTTGAATCCCAGGACCCATCAGTCCTATTGGACCATCTGTGAGACTGGTTCTGAGCCCAGTGACTTCCGTATATGGGGACAGTCCAATCTCCAGTGGTCCCTGCCACAGGCTGGACATGGTTGTGGTGGTTTCTTTTTTGCTGTCTGAGCACTCCTTAAAATTCCCTAACTAGCCACACTGGTAGCAACTAGCAGGTGCATTTTGGGGATCCTGGATTTTACAAGCCTGCAAAGCAGCTACTAGAGCCTTTGTCCTTATCTTGTGTTTCCTGTCTTTCTCCATGGCCTTCTCTTTGTCCCTATTGTAAACACAGAGATAGTTACCTTCAGCAGGTTTTCCAAGGCGCTATTTGGTCCTATGTCATCCTTCTATAGTTTTCTTCTAATATCAGGAGCTTCCTGTGTAATAAACGTGTTCTTCAGGATTAGCTGTTCCTCGACTGACACAGGACATGAGGAGAGTGTTTTATTGGTGCCTTTCTTGGCCTTTCCATAAAGACTGTGGGATTCTCATCTGGCTTTTGAATTATCCTGGACAGTTTAATTAAGAGGTTTGGCCCTCATTCCTCATAGGCCCTGCAATATGCAGATTAAAGCATGTTTTCTTTCTTTCTTTCTTTCTTTTTTTTTTTTTTTTATCTCTGAAGACACTGTGGTTCCAATCAGGGTTGTCAAGAGGCACTACCTCTTTTTTATTCAGAAGGTGATTTCTATATTTCTTCACCTTCTCTAAATTCTCTTTTCCGTTTTGGCCCACTGTGGGAGACATATTGCTCTCTCCAAACTTCTTTCCTGTCTACAGAGCTGCCTGTCTCTCAGCTGTGATTAAGGTTTGGCTTATGAGCAGCATAACGTCGCTCCCTAAGAGATCAAACACCTGAGTAAAGTTTGGAAAGCTTCTATATACCTATTGAGGGTCAAAAAATCAGCCAAAGTCTCCCTTTATTTTCCTAAGATCCTAAAATGAGAATGAAACTGGAATAGTGACATCACCTCCACTGGGCATTTCCTATAAGGGTGAAGCTGGGTTGACTATACAACTCTTGCAAAGGTTTAGTAAGAAGGCCATACCCTTGCGCAAAAAAAATAAAAATAAAAATAAAAGAGCAACTTTTTTCCCAAGTGTTTGTGTTTAAGGTGTTCTAGTGCTTCAGAATGCACTGCAGAGGAGTGCAGGCCAAAGATGGTTTGTTTCTCATCTAAAAAGAGAAGCGAGAAAAAGGAGTTTCTTTAATATCCCTTCTTTCCTTAGAAATGAACCACGGTGGGGGGAAGACAGTAGGGGCATCCCCCCATCTGTTTTCCCTCCTTGGTTTCCTGAGCTCAGCGTCCATTAAAGATGCTACCCATGGATGCAGACTTGACCCTAAGCCATGGAACCAGAGGAGCTAAGCAATTTGGATTAGTTGCCTTCACCCACGTGAATCTAGTCCTCTGCTGGTGATTTCCCTTTGACTTCCTAGGCTTGTGTAATCTGTGTGGCTCTCTGATGCATGGATCTTGAAAGAGACTATGTAGCAGTTGTGGTTGGGCAAGGCCCCTTAATGGAGGGAGTGTGTTGGGTTTGAGCTCTATATTCTGCTATTATGGACTGGACTAAAGTATTTACTCTTAGGCAGTGGTTCTGGTTAACTTTCAAAAATAAAATAGAGGCAAAATAAGTGCCTTAAAGAATGTAGAGACCAAATGGAAGTTCTCCTGCTGATGGGACAGTACTGAGATTAAATTTGGCTTTGGAGGACATTTTCCTCCTCATTGTTGAAGTCCACCATTCACAGAAGGAAACTTAGGGCCTGACAAATGTCTATTACAAAGAAGAGGGCTTTGGGTGGTAACTTTGAGGGATCACAACCTAGTAATAAATTTTTAATATCTGCTCAGCTCAGTCCCTAATGAGACTCAGTGGATCTGGAATCCCAAGGACCACAGCATGGGTACTGGCTAAAAGCAGATGCAAATTTCTTAAGGAAGGAAAATAATGCTACCAAGAGCCTCAAATTATGTATTGCTTTTTATATTCAAAAATAATTTTAAAATACACTAAGTTGAAAGTTCATGTAATGTTAATAAATCCAGGCTTATATTGTTTGCATGATGTTTAAATTGAATTGGCACCCAGTAGGTTACACCTCCCTAAACTAAATATTATGTATTATTTTCATCATCGTTGGTGATTACCAAGAAAAAATTAAACAGCAACTGTTTGGGATTTTACATACTTTCCATGAAAAATATCTAGAGTTTGAATGCTAAACTTTTTTTTAAGGCGTTATCAAGTTGTCCTTACACAAAGACCAAATATTTCTAATTTGTAGTTTTAGTTATTAAGTGTCTTTGCTTTTAATAAACATTTTATACAAATTAGTGCAGATTTTTAAACATATTTTTGAATTATCACTCTTTAACAGTTATCTTTTGTAGATACCACAGTGTAGAAAAATAGAATTAAACTGACTAAAGCTTCATAGAGTTCCCAGAATATGTGTTGAGTTGATGATTGGGCTGGGTCATTTCCTGAGGCTCTGAGATATCAATCTTGACCTCCTGCAGTAGAAACTGGTTGGAAACTAGAACTGAGTGGGAGGGATCTGAGGAGATCTTAGAAGTTTCAGGGAGAGGAGTTTGGTCCATTTTTATTGTTTAATTGGATTTAAGTTCTAAATTAAGGTGGAAGTCACCTTTTCTCAAACAAGAGAACATGGAAAGACATGAAATCTTTAAAAAAAAAAGTGGCAAAATTATGATACCCACATAGGGGAATACTTAGGAAATCAGGAATCTAAGTGAAGATTCTGTACTGATCATGCTTGCTTTGGACTTGTATAGAAATACCACACATAACAATATATGCTGTTAAACATATCCTTTCCAGCCTGTTTTTTGTATTATAGTTTGTGAAAATGTTAAATTGCCTCCAAGAGGCTTTGAGGAAATGAGAAAAATAAGTTGCTGTCCTTGGGTTAGTTATTTTGAGTAGGAACAGTGAATTAGGGGAGCCAGCCTTAGAAGGAACCCTGGGAGTCATTATGAGAAAATTCTGCAGTAGGTATAAAAGAGAACAGAGCAGGAAGCTGGGTCTGTACCTAAATCTGCCCCATTCCATCCAGAGATTCCCTTGTGCACTGGCTGGTTTAAACTAAGAGTTATTGAATTCCGCCTGAATAAGGAATCCTTACCTTAAACCAATGTGGAATACTTACTGAGAATGGTTTTTATGAAAGTAAATATTGTATTATTTCTTCTGAAGCATTTGAATATAATTTAACATAGGGAGAAAGGACTTTTTTGGTTTCTTGGAACACCTGGTTTGCTTCAAATGATGAAATATTATACTAGTAGTACCTCACAATTGTACAGTTGCCACTGTTAAATGGCATTCCTTCAGTAATTTAGGGGGATCTCATTCTAGTCTTAACCAACTAAAAAAGTCTCTCCCCCTACCATTATTATTGCTGTTGAACACTTGTAAGAAAACCACTTTTCTATTTCTCTAATGTATTCTCTTCCAATTCCTGTGGCTGTTTTGTTGTTTCCCAGGAGAGTTTCTACATTATTACTACGTAACAGGCCTGAGGTTTTCCTCAGCACTTTTCTGAACAGGAAATTTTAGTTCACTGTAAGAAGCTTAATAATAATACAATATTGCTTTTAGACAGCACTTTTAATCTTTCTCATGCTTAATGTTGCCTGTCAGGGTTCTCAGTAATGACGTTTTAAAAACCCATTAGCTTTCCAAGAGCATTTCCTTTTCTTTCTTGTATTCAGATCATTTTCACACCATTATATTCTTGGAGTAGCACCAGTAACAAGGGAATCAGCAGCTCTTAACTGAGTTCTTGAAATTAAGTTTATTAGAAAGACTCTTCTCCCAGTAAACCTTAATCCCATATCCAATTCTTTCTTTGTGTGTGTGAAGCATTTTTTTTAAATTGTACTTTAGGTTCTGGGGTACATGTGCAGATCATGCAGGATTGTTGCATAGGTACACACATGGCAATGTGGTTTGCTGCTTTCATTCCCCTGTCACCTACATCTGGCATTTCTCCCCAGGTTATCCCTCCTCGACCTCCCCATCCCTCTGCTGTCATCCCTCCCTTGCCACCCCAACAACAGATCCCAGTGATGCTCCCCTCCCTGTGTCTTTATGTTCTCATTGTTCAACACCTGCCTATGAGTGAGAACCTGTGGTGTTTGATTTTCTGTTCTTGTGTGTTTGCTGAGAATGATGGCTCCCAGATTCATCCATGTTCCTACAAAGGACACAAACTCATCATTTTTTATGGCTGCATAGTGTTCCATGGTGTATATGTGCCACATTTTCCTTGTCCAGTCTATCATCAGTGAGCATTTGGGTTGGTTCGAGGTCTTTGCTTTTGTAAACAGTGCCACTATGAACATACATGTGCATGTGTCTTTATAATAGAGTGGTTTCTAATCCTTTGGGTATATGACCAGTAATGGGATTGCTGGGTCAAACGGAATTTCTATGTCTAGGTCCTTGAGGAAGTGCCACACTGTCTTCTACAATGGTTAAACTAATTTACACTCCCACCAGCAGTGTAAAAATGTTCCTGTTTCTCCACATCCTCTCCAGCATCTGTCTCCAGATTTTTTAATGATAGCCATTCTAACTGGCATGAGATATTATCTCAATGTGGTTTTGATTTGCATTTCTTTAATAATCAGAGATCATGAACATTTCTTCATGTTTGTTGGCCTCATGTATGTCTCTCTTGAAAAGTGTCTGTTCATATCCTTCTCCCAATTTTGGATATATGTGGGTTTTTTTGTTTTTTTTTTTTTTTGTAAATCTCTTTTAGTTCTTTGTAGATTCTGGATATCAGCCCTTTGTCAGATAAGTAGATTGCAAAATTTTTTTTCCCATTCTCTTGGTTGCCAGTTCACTCTAATGATTGTTTCTTTTGCTGTACAGAAGCTCTGGATTTTAATTAGGTCCCATTTGTCTATTTTTGCTTTTGTTACCAATGCTTTTGGTGTTTTAGTCGTGACATCCTTGCCTATGCCTATGTCCTGAATGGTTTTGCCTCGGTTTTCTTCTAGGGTTTTTATGGCATTAGGGCTTATGTTGAAGTCTTTAATCCATGTGGAGTTAATTTTAGTGTAAGGTGTCAGGAAGGTGTCCTCTTTCTGCTTTCTGTATGCTACTAGCCAGTTCTCCCAACACCATTTACGGAATCCTTTCCCTATTGCTTGTTTTTGTCAGGTTTGTCAAAGATCAGATGGTTGTAGATGTGTGGCGTTGTCTCCAAGGCGTCTGTTCTGTTCCATTGGTCTATATCTCTGTTTTGGTGCCAGTACCATGTTGTTTTGATTACTGTAGCTTTGTAGTATAGTTTGAAGTCAGGTAGTGTGCTACCTCCGGTTTTGTTCTTTTTGCTTAGGATTGTCTTGGCTATGCTGACTCTCTTTTGTTTCTTTCTATATGAAGTTTAAGGTGGTTTTTCCAGTTCTGTGAAGAAGGTCATTGTTAGCATTGAATCTATAACTTACTTTAGGCAGTATGGCCATTTTCACGATATTGATTCTTCCTAACCATGAGCATGGAATGTTTCTCCATTTGTTTTTGTCCTCTCTTATTTTGTTGAGCAGTGGTTTGTAGTTCTCCTTGAAGAGGTTCTTTACATCCTTTGTTAGTTGTATTCCTAGGTATTTTATTCTCTTTGTGGCAATTGTGAATGGGAGTTTGCTCATGATTTGGCTCTCTTTAAGTCTGTTATTGGTGTATAGAAATGCTTGTGATTTCTGCGCATTGATTTTTGTATCCCGAGACTTTGCTGAAGTTGCTTATCAGCTTAAGGATATTTTGGGCTGAGATGATAGGGTCTTCTATCATACACAATCATGTCATCTGCACATAGAGACAATTTGACTTCCTCTTTTCCTAATTGAATACGCTTTTTATTTTCTTGCCTAATTCCTCTGGCTAGAACTTCCAGTACAATATTAAATAGGAATGGTGACAGATGGCATCCTTGTCTAGTGCCAGATTTCAAAGGGAATGCTTCCAGTTTTTGCCCATTCAGTATGATATTGGCTGTAGGTTCATTGTAAATAACTTTTATTATTTTGAGATATGTTCTTTTAACACCTAGGTTATTGAGAGTTTTTCGCATAAAGGGCTAAATTTTGTTAAATTTTGTCTAAGGTCTTCTCTGCATCTATTGAGATAATCATGTGGTTTTCGTCTTTGGTTCTGTTTATGTGGTGGATTACATTCACAGACTTGTGTATGTTGAACCAACCTTGCATCCCCAGAATGAAGCCTACTTGATCGTGATGGATAAGCTTTTTGATGTGCTGCTGAAATAGGTTTGCCAGTATTTTATTGAAGATTTTTGCATCTATGTTCATCATGCATATTGACCTGAAGTTTTCTTTTTTTGTTGAGTCTCTGCCGGGTTTTGATATCAGGATGATGTTGGTCTTATAAAATGATTTGGGAAGGATTCCCTCTTTTTGTATTGTTTGGAATAATTTCAGAAGAATGATACCAGCTCCTCTTTGTACATCTGGTAGAATTCAGCTGTGAACCCATCTGGACCTGGACTTTTTTTGGTTGGTAGGCTATTAATTGCTGCCTCAACTTCAGCCCTTGTTATTGGTCTGTTCAAGGTTTCAACTTTTTCTTGGTTTAGGCTTCGGAGAGTGCAAGTGTCCAGGAATTTATCCATTTATTCCAGGTTTACTGGTTTATGTGCATAGAGTTGTTTGTAGTAATCTCTGATTGTGGTTTGTATTTCTGTGGAGTAAGTGGTGACATCCCCTTTATCATTTTTTATTGCATCTATTTGATTCTTCTCCCTTTTCTTTTTTATTAATCTGGCTAGCAGTCTGTCTATTTTGTTGATCTTTTCAAAAAACCAGCTCCTGGATTTATTGATTTTTTGAAGGGCTTTTTTTTTAGGTCTCTATCTCCTTCAGTTCTGCTCTGATCTTAGGTATTTCTTGTCTTCTGCTAGCTTTTGAGTTTCTTTTATCTTGCTCCTCTAGCTCTTTCAATTTTGACAATAGGGTGTCGATTTTAGATCTTTCCTCACTTCTTATGTGGGCATTTATTGCTATAAATTTCCCTCTAGACACTGCTTTAAATGTATTCCAGAGATTCTGGTACATTGTGTCTTCATTCTCACTGGTTTCAAAGAACATCTTTATTTCTGCCTTCATTTCATTGTTTATCCAGTCGACATTCAGAAACCAGTTGTTCAGTTTCCATGAAGTTGTGCAGTTCTGAGTTAGTTTCTTAATTCTGAGTTCTAATTTGATTGCACTGTGGTCTGAGAGACTGCTATGATTTTCATTCTTTTGCATTTGCTGAACAGTGATCTACTTCCAATTTTGTGGTCAATTTTAGAGTAGGTGCCATGCAGTGCTGAGAAGAATGTATATTCTGAGGATTTGGGGTGGAGAGTTCTGTAGATGTCTATTAGGTCTGCTTGATCCAGATCTGAGTTCAAGTCCTGGATATCCAGGTTAATTTTCTGTCTCATTGATCTGTCTAATATTGACAGTGGAGTGTTAAAGTCTTCCATTATTATTGTGTGGGAGTCTAAGTCTCTGTGTAGGTCATTAAGAACATGGTTTACGTACCTGGGTGCTCCTGTATTGGGTGCGTATATATTTAGGATTGTTAGTTCTTCTTAGTGCATTAATCATTTTACCATTACGTAATGCCCTTCATTGTCTCTTTTGATCTTTGTTGGTTTAAAGTCCATTTTATCAGAGACTAGGATTGTAACTCCCCCCTTTTTTTTTTTTTTTTTGCCCTCCATTTACTTGATAAATCTTCCTCCATCCCTTTATTTTTAGCCTATGTGTGTCCTTGCATGTGAGATGGGTTTCCTGAATACAGCACACCAATGGGTTTTGACTTTTTATCCAATTTGCCAGTCTGCGTCTTTTGATTGGGGCATTTAGTCCATTTACATTTAAGGTTAATATTGTTATGTGTGAATTTGATCCTGCCATTTTGATGCTAGCTGGCTGTTTTCCCTGTTAGTTGACACATATTCTTCATTGTGTCGATGGTGTTTACCATTTGGTACTTTTTTGCATTGACTGGTACTGGTTGTTTCTTTCCTTGTTTAGTGCTTCTTTCAGTAGCTCTTGTAAGGCTGGCTGGTGGTGACAAAATCTCTCAGCAATTGCTTGTCCATAAAGGATTTTCTTTCTCCTTCACTTATGAAGCTTAGTTTGGCTGGATATGAAATTCTGGGTTGAAAGTTCTTTTCTTTAAGGATGTTGAATATTGCCCCCCACTCTCTTCTGGCTTGTAGGGTTTCTGTGGAGAGATCCACTGTAAGTCTGATGGGCTTCCCTTTGCGGGTAACCCGACCTTTCTCTGTGGCTGCCCTTAGCATTTTTTCCTTCATTTCAACCCTGGTGAATCTGATGATTATGTGTCTTGGGGTTACTCTTGTTAAGGAATATCTTTGTGGTGTCCTCTGTATTTCCTGGACTTGAATGTTGGCCCGCCTTGCTAGGTTGGGGAAGTTCTCCTGGATAATATCCAGAAGAGTGTAGCAGAATTTCTTTTCTACAGGTAGCCTCTGGCTAACAGACAGCTGACTCCCTAAATACCAGGCTCTGATTTTAGTAGGGTCTATAATTCAATTAAAAATGTGTTCCTACCTCAACCTAGCCACTTTCCTCCCTGAAGAAAGTGAGGAACCTGAATATGACTGTGAACAAATTGTGGTATTGACCTATTCAGCCAGGTAGAATCTCAGGAAAATGCCCTTAGAAAATCCAGACTGGATTATCTTCAAAGATGGAAGTTCCTTTGCGGAGCAAGGTGTCAGTAAGGCAGAATATGCAATAGCCACTCTGAGTGATTATATTGAAAGTGCTCTCTTCTTTCCAGGAACAAGTGCTCAATTCTAAGAACTGATAGCTCTTACAAGAGGACTTCAAAGAAGCAAGGGAAAGATGGGTAACATTTACCCTGACTTTTTATATACTTTCTTAATTCTTCATGCTCAGACTGCCATTAGAAAGAAAAGACACTTTCTTACCACTAATGGATTCCCTATAAAATATCATCAGGAAATTAACATGTTTGTATCCTCAATTTTCCTTCCAGGAGATTAGCAGAAACATCAGAAGAAAACAGATGAAATAGCAAAGAAAAACAAATTAGCTGATGAGGCAGCCAAGTCATTGCCAAGAAGGCCTAAGGGCCTCAACACTCTTAAAGTCCCTCTAATCAGGATATGATCTCTAAGAGAAATTAAGCCTCAGCACATCCCTACAGGGATAGAATGGGCCACTTCTCAGGGGTACATTTTTTACCCCTTAGGATAGCTATAGTCA
Organism: Saimiri boliviensis; assembly: GCF_048565385.1. Lineage (NCBI taxonomy): Eukaryota > Metazoa > Chordata > Mammalia > Primates > Cebidae > Saimiri > Saimiri boliviensis. The sequence continues at coordinate 24,388,667 of NC_133463.1, forward strand.
GAGGAGGGCAAACCCCACTTGCCAGCCTCTAGCAAGTAGAAAGTCCTTAAGATCCTTCACCAAGTTTTTCACTTGTGAAAGGATAAAACTTAGTATGTCCAGAATTGTTTTCAGGAGAGAAATTATTGAAAAGAGTCCAACAGATTGTTAATGCTTGTGAAATCTGTCTTAAAAATAATCTTTTTAACAGGCAGCTCCTTCCTTGTCAAACACAAATGATAGAATTCCATCCAGTAGAGAATGGGCAGATAGACTTTACCCACATGACAAAGATGAAGGCCATTTAATACCTCCTTATAAAGGTAGATACCTTCACTAACTGGGTAGAAGCATTTCCATGCTGTACAGAAAAGGTCTCTGAGGTATTAAAGTATTAGTCAATGAAATAACTCCTCACTTTGCTATACCTAAGTGCCTCCAAGATGGCAATGACAACCATCACACATGGGGTCTCAACAGCACTAGGCAAACATTACCATCTCTATTGTGCTTGGAGATCCCGGTCTTCAGGAAAGGTTGAGAAGACAAATTATATTATCAAGTGACACCTCAAGAAAACTGTCCCAAGAAACTCACTTTCCTTGGGTCAATCTTTTTCCCCTGGCTTTACTGCAGGTAAGAAATATCCCTTCAAAGTTAGTCTGGGCTGTTTTGAAATCCTGTATGGATGGCCTTTTTTAACAAATGTTTTTTCCAAAAGACAAAGAAGACCTCCGAATTAGTTAAGCATGTAACCTCACTAACTTACTTCTAACAGGAATTAATACAGTAAGCATGTAACCTCATTAGCTCACTTCTATCAGGAATTAATACAAGTAGCAAAGTACAACTATGAGAAATAGAACAACCTTTTACTAAACCAGAAAATTTAGTATTGATAAAGGCTTTCCTCTCCATAGCTTCTTCCCTTAGCCCAAGCTGGGAAAGGCCTTACACTGTTCTTTCAACCCCATCAATTGTAAAATTTATAGAAATTGACTCCTGAATACATTACACTAGAGTCAAATCTTGGAAAGCTGAGGGAGTAGCCCTGGATGGCCCAGAGGAATATCTTGGATATCAATGTGTAGAGGTAGGGGATCAAAAGCTGTAAACAAAAGAAGCAAATTCCAGAACCATCTGAGACAGCTATTGAGTGTCCCACTCTTCCTGTTCCCCTTACTTGGGGCCCCCTCCAATCATGCCGTCAGTTCCTCCAGTTTCACCACCTCCAAACCTCCCCACTTCCCCAGCTTCACTGTTAGCCCTACAGGAAATGACCAATGCAGGTGATCCCACTAGGGTTCAATTTGCTTTCTTTTTGCAGCACCTTAGGTAAATAAAGGGAGACTTGGGCCAGTTTTCTGATGACCTTGATAGATATATACCTTTCCAAAATTTAACTCAAGTGTTTGACCTTACATGGAGGGATGTTATGCTATTCCTAAGCCAAACCCTAACCTCTGCTAAAAAATAGACAGCTCTGCAGGCAACAGAAAAATACAGAGACTAGCATTATGTCTCCTATAGTAGGCCAAGAAGAAAAAAATGAATATAGAAAATGCAAAGAAATAGGGGAGCTGAATCCTCATTCCTGATAGGAAAAGAGGGTACCACTTGACAACCCTAATTGGAACCCCAATGACTCCATAGATGAATGGAAAAGAAAACACTTTGTACTGTGCATATGGAAGGGCCTACGGAAAACTAGGGTCATACAATTTTATTACTCTAAACTTTTCATAATAAATCAAAAACTAGGTGAGAAATAGAATCTCTCAGCCTTTATGGAAAGGCTATGAGACACATGCTTCTTTATCTCCTGATTCAGTTGAAAGGTGGCTAATTCTAAAGGATAAGTTTATTATATAGGCAGCTCCTGATATTAGAAGGAAAATGCAAAGGCAGGCTATAGGACCAGATAGTACCTTGGAAAACCTCCTGAGGGTAGCCACCTTGGTATTTCATAATGGAAACCAGGAGGAGGCCCAGCAGAAAGAGAGAAAACACAAGAGAATGGCAGAGGCCACAGTGGCTGCTTTACAGGCTTTCAAAGTCCAGGAACTCTGAAGTGCATCTGCTAGTTGCTACCAGTAATGCAAGTCAGGGTATTTTAAGAAAGATTGCCCAGGCAGCAAGAAGCCACCTGGACCCTGTCCAGCCTGGAGCGTGAACCACTAGAGACTGGACTGCCTGCAGAGGTGGAAGGACTGGGTTCAGAATCAGTCTCAAAGATGATCCGACAGGACTGATAGGTCCTGGGGCTCTAACCCCCAGCTCCAGCATCTCAAACTACCATTACTTCTCAGGAGCTGTGGTTGATTCTGGAAATTGAAGGAAGAAGGATAGACCTCCTTCTGGACACTACAGTCAGTCTCTCTCTTTTCTCTAATCCAGGCCTCCCCTATTCCCATAGCACTACTCCGATGAGCATCTAAGGAAAGATTTTGACCCAATAATTTTCTCAACCCTTTAGTTATAGTTGGGGAGACTTACTTGCTATTTACACATGCCTTCTTAATCATGCTGAAAGTCCTACTCCTTCATTAGGAAGGAACATTTTAGCTCAAGTGAGGGCCAGCATCTTTATAGCCCCGGGACAAACTCATTATCTTTCCCAGTGAGTGAATATTTATCCAGAAGTGTGACCAAGTCAAGGAAACATAGGTGGAGTTATAACTACTAAGCCAGTCTTGATCTACCTTAAAAGTACCACTTCTTTTCCTAACGCAAGACAATATTCCCTGAAGCCAGAGGCTAGGAAAAGGACAGAAGCCATTATTAAATACCTGAAAATGCAGGGCCTCCTCAAACCCTTACAACATTCTAATATTAGGGATGCAAAAACCCAATGGGGAATGGAGACTAGTCAGGACCTCCACCTCGCTAATGAGGTCATAGTTCCAATTCATCCAGTGGTCCCTAATTTTTATACTTTGCTAACTCAAATACCCAAGAGAACCAAATGGATCATAGTCCTAGGTCAATTTAAAGGATGTTCTGTATACCATCCTGACTCTCCTGATTCCCAATACCTGTTTGCCTTTGAAGATGCCTCTGACCAAACCATCCAGTTAACATGGATGGTTAACTCACAGATTTTGAGACAGTTCTCACATGTTTTGAAAGGCACCATCAAAGGGACTCTCTAAGTATTCTCAACATTGGGTCAGGGTGTTACAATATGTAGATGACATTCTCTGTGCCACAATTGAGGATGCATCTCAGGAAGGCATTGAAACTCTTCTTAATGTCTTAGCTGACAGAGAATATGAGGTTTCAAAACCCAAGGCCCAGATTTGCCAAACTTCAGTACAGTACCTGGGTTTAATGTTGTCTGAAGGGACCAGAGCATTAGAGGAAGAAACGATTAAGCCCATTTCTTCCTTTTCTCTCCCTGAAGCCCTCATGCAACTAAGAGGATTTGGGGGTATTACAGGATTTTGCAGACTATATATACCTGGGTACAGTGAGATAGTTCACCTGTTATATCATCTCATAAAACAAACTCAAGCAGCTAAAACTCGTTTTCTAACCTGGAAACCTGAAGCCTGAAGGACCTTTAACCAGCTAAAACAAGCCGTATTAAGGCACCAGCCCTTACCCTTCCTATAGGGTGGGCCTTCAATCTTTATGTATCAGAAAGGAACGGCCCTTGGAGTTATAGCTCAAGCCCAAAGACCAGCTCCACAGCCAGTGGGCTACCTGAGTAAGAAACCTAATTTGTTGGCTAAAGGATGGCCAGCACACCTCTGAGCAATTGCTGAAGTGGTCCTATTGGTACCAGGGGCCCACCACATTAACCCTGGAAAATGGCTCAACTGTTCACACCCCCACATAATGTTGCAGAATTGCTGTCCTCTAGGGGGAGCCTTTGGCTAACTGACAGCTGCCTCCTTGAATATCAGGCTCTGCTCTTAGATAGGTCTACAATTCAATTAAAAACTGATTATCACCTTAACCCAGACACTTTCCTCCCTGAGGAAACTGGGGAACCTGAATATGACAGTGAACAAATTGTGCTACAGACTATGCAGCCAGGGAGAATTGCAGGGAAACTCCATTGGAAAACATAGACATTATCTTCAAGATTTTTTTTTGTAAAAAGAAGGAAAAAAAAGAAAATCCAGACATCATCCTCTTCACAAATGGAAGTTTCTTTCTGGGGCAAGGAGTCTGTAAGGCAGGCACAATACGCAATAGTCACTCTGAATGATGTTATTCAAATTGTACCCCTCTCTCCAGGCACAAGAGGTCAACTAGCTGAATGAATAACTCTAATAAGATCACTTGAATTAAGCAAGGGAAAGGTAGCTAACATGTACACTGACTGCAAGTATGCTTTCTTATTTCTTCTGGGTTATCCTTTCATTTGGAAGGAAAGACATTTTCTTATGCTAATGGATCCCTTATAAAATATCATCAGGAAATTAACAGGTTACCACTCTCAGCTTCCATAAGAAGTAGCAGTGATGGATTGTAAGGAACAACAGAAGGGAACAGGTGAAATAGCCAATGGAAACAAGTTAGCTGATCAGGTGGCCAAGTCAATAGCAAGAAATCCTCAGGTCCTCAACACACTTTAAGCTCCTTTAATCTGGGAAGGCTCAGTAAGAGAAATTATTCCTGAATACTCCCCTACAGAGACAGAATGGGACATTTCTTGAGGGTGTATTTTCCAGCTCTCAGGATGGCTACAGTCAGACACTGCAAGCTCCACTTCTTAGCCTCCAGCCAGTGGAAATTCCTTAAGATCCTTCACCAAGCTTTTCATCTGTGAAAGGATAAAATTTATTAGTGTGCCTGGATATCATTCTTAGAAAAGAACTTATTAAAAACAGTAAACCATGTTGTTAAGGCTTGTGAAGTCTCTCTTAAAAATAATCCCCTCAACAGATGGCTCCTTCCTCCTCAAACGCAAAGGATGGCATTCTATACAGCAAAGGACAGGCAGATAGACTTTGCCCACATGCCAAAGATGAAGGGCATCCACTGCCTCCTTGTGTGGGTAGATATTTTCACTAATGGGTTAGAAGCATTTCCATGCTGTACAGAAAAGGCCTCTGAGGTAATACAAGTGTCAGTCAATGAAATAACTCCCCACTTTGGTCTATCTAAGTGCCTCCAGAATGGCAATGGCTCCTTGTTTAAGGCAGCTGTCACACAAAGGGACTCAAAGGCACTAGGCCTACAGTGTCATCTGCATTGTGCTTGATATCTTAGTCCTCAAGAAAGAGAAGACAAATGATGTTATCAAAAGACACTTCAGAAAAATGTCCTAAGAAACTTACCTTCCTTGGGTCAATCTTTCCATGGCTTTACTGCAGATAAGAAATACCCCTTCAAAGTTAGGTCTGAGCCCTTTCAAAATGCAATTTAGACAGGCTTTCCTTACAAATGATTTTCTGTTATACCAAGAGACCTCTGAATCAGTTAAGCATGTAACCTCACTAGCTCACTTTCAACAGGTATTAACATAGCTAGCAGAAGTACAACCCAAGAACTAGGACCACCCTTATTTAACCCAGGAAGTTTGGCATTACTAAAGGCTCTCCCTTCTCTCTCTCCTTCTCTAAGCACAACTGGGAAGGGCCTTGTATTGTTCTTCTTTCAATCACCTTAGTGGTAAAAGTTCCAAAAATATACTCTGGGATACATCACACTTGAGTCAAAGCCTGGAAAGCTGAGGGACCAGCCCCCAATGGCCCAGAGGACCATCCAAGATATCAATGTGAAGAGATAGGGGATCTTAAGCTGAACATAATAAAACAAGTCAATATGTGAGGATTACTTGCCTTATTCAGTCTCACTTCTACCTTAGCAGAAGGTACTTTCAGTCATTTCTACCTTTCCGCTTGAGATGTACCATTGGATGTTAGAACATCTTTTGAGGCAAACTTGCATAGGGATTTTGATTATCCATGGAATTAACCTTCTACATATTGATTTATAATTTTATCTACAATTCTTGTCTCTCTAGAACATATAAAACCAAACTAACCCAATTGCCCCAGGCATACTTTCTCAGGATTGCTTGAGAGCTACAGTCACTCATGTTGGCTCAGAATAAACCTCTTTAAATATTTGGCAGAAATTTTATTTCTTTTAATCAGCAAGACTTTACTTTTAGTCTTGTAAAACTATTCAGTTTTTAAAAACATGTGCACATACAACTGTGATAAAAATAAGAATATAATTAAAATGTTACCCTATAGCACTATAGACCAAAATTATAGCCATCTTACAGAAATTAAAGTGATTCTTATTTTCCATTTTGGAAAACAAATGTTTCCATCAATTTTTGGATCTAGTGGATGTTTGCCGCCAAACTGATTTCTAAATCCTCTGTCTCTCCTTGCAGCCAATTTCCTTTACATAAGACAAGGAATAGTAAACATGGATAATTTTAAATAGAAATTATATAATAATCTGTGGGTAACTATGATAATAACATGATGCCAACTGAAATTTCCTGGAAAATTTAAACACTCAAGAACATACATAACAGATTATCTTCTGACAAATTAAGAAAATACAATCCACACTCATAATAGTGTTTAATTCCATTTCTAGACATAGAAAGGATAAAGAGGAAAAGAAAAAACAACAGTTAAGCCTTGAGCTGTGAACAGTGTTAAGATGTATGCCATCCTGAATTGAAATCTGCCAATGTAAAGGCTTTAGAATAGAAGAACCAAAAGAAACTACCAAGTATAAAGCCCTCATGAAAGAATTCTAACACCCTAAGTAATTAGTTAACTTACCTGTACTGATTTGATTTAAAAAAAAAAACTAATTTTAAAATAAAGCATATTCATTTCTCTAGTCCTTTATACAGAGATACGCTTTAGGACTTTAGACAAGTTTTATCTGATCTATAGGGAAGAAAGGGGTAGTGATTGATATGGGGAAACAGAATTTCTACCAAAGTACAGGTTCTCAGGGTACAGTCATTTTTATCTGGCTGATCAAAGGACAAAACTTCGGTAGAGGGTCCCAGGAGGGGCAGCAGCATGAGCTGGCTGCATGTCCTGTTGTCTCAGACCATCCTGGTGAGCTGGCTCTGCAATCTTCTTACAGAGCCACCAGGCTGTGATCCTGCCTTCTACCTACACTGCTGGGCAACCCATGGCAGGACCAGGTTCTAGAGGAGGGATACCCAGGCAAAGAAGTTCTGGAGCACTCCAGGCAAAAATAATACAAATATTTTAAAACAGCATATGTAAAATAAATTACAACATACATATTAAACATACAGTGGTGCTTAAAATTTACAATATTCTGCAGTTGTAAGGTTTTATTAATTATCTAGGCTTTGTATCAAAAGCTTACAGACTTTATTCTAAGAATGCTTAATCCATTGCTGGACATCATGTAATTGTATCAAGCAGTGAACAAATGAATAAATGAACGGTCAGGGCTGTTTAAAAATGTTTATCTCCTTGCATCACTGTTGACCAACCTAAAAGTTCCTTCTTGCATTCCTGCCTCCTGGCTGGCCTCAGCTCCCCTTCCCTTTCCTTGCCTTAGATGTCAACTCCAAGCCATCAGTTCTTAACTTTGCCTGCAGTTTGGTATCCCCTGGTGATTTAAAACTATAGATGACTTCGTCCTGCTCCTGGAGATTTTGATTTGGTTGATCACAGGTGTGGTTCTTTTAAAACACCCCACAGGATCCCATTGTGCAGCCCAAGTTGAAAACGATGTCTTCCTCCCTCTGACTGAGGACCTCTGTTCTGACATCTGCCTCAGTACCTGCTTGCCACCTGCTTTTCATCTCTGTAATCCACACCACCTTATCAGGAGCTGCTCATTCTGGCCAGAAGCAGGCCTAATACAAGCTGCTTGTGTGCACATCAGTGCCATGCGTGCCAGCAGTGAGCGGCTCAGTCCCTCCATCCCAGATTGTCTGAAAGACAGCTTTCAGATTGCTGTTTCCCATGCATTGAGCCACCTAGAAAAGTTTCATGTAACCACATACAATAAGGAGCTGTTCTCCTCCAGAACAGCCTCTCCTAGGGAGGACAATAGTCCATTGACTTCTCTCATGCTGGGCTTGTTTCTTTCAGTCCTCGCCCCATACCACCCTCACACTTTTGAAGCAGACACTGTGTAAATTATGTAAATTATGCTTAAAATTAGTCATTGTCAGGGTGAAAGCAGATTTCTCCTGAGGATATGGCTGCTTAGATTGTGCTACTGGCTTTGTCTCATAAAGAGCAATGGTTAAGGTTGTGTATATATCTGTTTCAGTTCCATGTATTAAGAAGAGTATGCCGGCCAGGCGCAGTGGCTCACGCCTGTAATCTCAGCACTTTGGGAGGCGAAAGTGGGCAGATCACTTGAGATCAGGAGTTCAAGACCAGCCTGGCCAACATGGTGAAACCCTGTCACTACTAAAAATACAAAAATTATCTGGGGGTGGTAGCGGGCACCTTTAATCCAAGGTACTCAGGGGGCTGAGGCAGGAGAATCACTTAAACCCAGAAGGTGGAAGTTGCAGTAAGCTGAGATCGCGCCACTGCACTAGAACCTGGGCAACAGAGTGAGACTTGTCACAAAAATAAGTAAAAGGCATGCCTTTTTACCCGCAGCTCTTCTGCCACCTCATGGTCGCCTATAGAATAACAGCTTTTCAGATCTTGCAAAGTAACTTCTACTTTTCTTGGATGTTGTTACTTTACATTTTGTATTTCTTTCTTATTTTCCTTCCCCTCATATTCTTACCACTACTCTTCTAGACTTTGATTAATGATTTAGTAGCTCTTATAAATTCATATGGCAAAGCTGAGAATTTATTTTCATTATAGACCTGGCCCATTCAGAAAAACCAATTATATCAGTTATTTGGGATTATACATGTGTGCACGTACATGCGCTCGCGTGCTCTCTCTCTCTCTCTCTCTCTCTCTCTCACACACACACACACACACACACAAAGACAATTAGCCATTCACACTTTGTTGCCAGTTACGCAGGCACTTGGTATATCCACAGGCAATGCACCAGTTGGCCCCACCATGCTTGAATCAGCCATGGCAGCAGCATCCTCCGCCTGACCAGCATCCCCATGTGTATTATTTGTCTATTCTTGCATTGGTTAAAGAAATACCTGAGACTGTGTAGTTTCTAAAGGAAAAAGGTTTAATTGACTCATGGTTCTTCAGATTGTACAGGAAGCAGAGTGGTTTCTGCTTCTAGGGAGGCCTCAGGAAACTTACCACCATGGTGGATGGCAAAGTTGATTTTGATTTGGTTGATAATGGGTGGGATCCTTTTAAAACACCCCATAGGATCCTATTGTGCAGCCCAAGTTGAAAATGATGTCTGGAGCACCCCATGACATTTTACATAGTGGGAGAAGAAGGAAAAATGAGAGGAGAGAGGCGCTACACCAGATCTCATGAAAACTCTATCATAAGAACAGCACTAGACGAATAGCGCTAAAGCATTAGAAGCTGCCTCCATGATCCAATCACCTCCCACAAAGACCCACCTCCAGCATTGGGTATTTTCATTTTGTTTTTGTTTTTGTTTTTGAGACAGGGTCTCCTAATCTCCTGGGCTTCAAGCAATCTTCCCACCTCAGCCTCTCTGGTAATTGAGAGAACAAGAGTGTACCACCACACCTGGGATTTTTTTTTTGTTATTTTTTGTTTTTGTTTTTGGGTTTTGGGTTTTGTGTGTTTGTAGACAGGATTTCCCAGTATTTCTCAATATTGCTTGCCCAGGCTTGTCTTGCACTTCTGAGCTCTAATGATCCGCCTGCCTCTGCCTCCCAAAGGGCTGATATTACAGATATGACCCACCATTCCTGGTCCAGATTTGGGTGGTGACAGAGATCCAAACCATATCACCATGGTAGCCATGGTTTCATGATCAAAGGCATTATTAAATACCATAGGAAATACCATACCAGTATTAAATACCATATTTGGTGAATGTCTGCCTTCATCTTTTAAGTCATTTCTATGGTAAGTATTAATTTCATTTTATGTTTTGTGATTATTGTTTATCAGTAGAAGCTAGCATTACTACTTTCCAATATGAAGAATGACTTCTTTAAAAACACAAATTTAAGAAGATACTTTTACTTTTTAGCATACTTTTTTTCTCAGTGAAAGAGTATTTTGGGGCTCACTGACCTCTCACTTTATGCCATTGAACTTGTAACCAGTTAGATGATTGGTTTGGCTTAGAGATGGTAAAAATATTTTTTTTCTAAAAGCAAAGTATTCCTTGGTACATACAAGGTTTATGTCATTTGGCAGATTTTGAGAAAGTAAACGCAACCTTAAAATGCTTAGTTTTTTAGACTGGACAGGGAATGTGTGGCACATATACACCATGGAATACTATGCAGCCATAAAAAATGATGAGTTTGGGTCCTTTGCAGGGACATAGATGAACCTGGAAACCATCATTCTCAGCAAGCTGACACAAGAACAGAAAATCAAACACCACATGTTCTCACTCATAGGTGGATGTTGAACAATGAGAACACATGGACACAGGGAGGGGAGCATCACACACTGAGGTCTGTAGGAGAGAACTAGGGGAGGGACAGTGGGGGATGGGGAGTTGGAGAGGTATAACATGGGGAGAAATGCCAGATATAGGTGATGGGGAGGAAGGCAGCAAACCACATTGCCATGTATGTACCTATGCAACAATCTTGCATGTTCTTCACATGTACCCCAAAACCTAAAATGCAATAAAAATAAATAAAAACTCTTAGTTCAATTTGCCTAGTCACCCAGGTGATGGCAGCATATCCACATTTTATCAACTGTGAACCCATAAGGAAATGAGACTTGCCTCTACTTAGTCTGTAATTCTAAATACTAATTTCCTGTAATTACCTCCAAATAATTTCAAACTTCAAAGTATTTTGGTACTAATACTGTAATGTATTATATTTAAATGTAGAACAGAATAAATACTGAGACCACACCTTTAATTTCCTACAGGTGAGCTGCATTTTGATTGCACAGCTCCTTTCTTGGGCAATAACACACTCATCAATTATTTTCTAGATTAGCAATGTCCAGTAAAACTTTCTATCATATATCTGTGCTGTTCAATAGGGTAGCCTCTAGGATCATAACCAAATGTGGCTACTGAGCACTTGAAATGTGTTGGTGCTACTAGTACTACTCATAAGTAGTGCCACAAGTTGCACTGAGGAATTAAGTTTTAATTTCATTTGAATTAATTTAAATATATATAGTCATGTATAATAGTAGTTATTATTACTGGAGAATACAGTGCTGGTTGATACAAATGACTTACCCAACAAGTCAGCATGTTTCTCAGACTGATTCATTGCTACTTTGTAGTAAAAGCTTGCCCAATATAAGCATATTTAACCAGAGGCTGTTAAACTTTCAATGGGACTTCCCAGTCTCATTCTTGACCCAACTCTTGATCAAATTCTGCAATCCTACTAGTTCTTTCTAAAGCTCATCTCCCAATGCCACCCCTCAGCCCATGTCTTCCTGACTCTTCTGTGAGCTGATGGATACTTTTTTTTGTCCTTTAAGACTTCCCATTCATGTGCCACCTCTGATCATGGGCCTCTATATTCCACACATTCTCCCTGGGTTATCCCACTCACCTATGGTTTTAATTCCTATCCCTGAGCTGCTGACTTCCAAATACCGAGCAGTACCCTCGACTTTGGCAATACTTCTCAAGGCCAGATTCAAATTCATCATGGGCATCTTCACCTGGGAAGCTCCCATGTAAAATATCCGTAACTAAACTTACATTCCTCTAAGTCTGCTTTTCATGTAAGCTATATTTCCATTACAATCTGTCAGTTACCCAAGTCAGATACTAAGTTCACCATCTTAACTTTTTATCCTTCACTTTCCCCACATTCTGTTAACTTTAGCTCCTGATAATTTCCATATACATCTCCCTTCTCTCCATCCTTGTTTAGTCTTTCATCATTTCTCTCCTACTGCAATGATTCACTTGAAGTATTTTGTTTTGTCTGCCTCAAATCCTGCCTCCCCACAGCCATGTCTTTCTAAAGACATCTTTGCCACTGAATACTCTCCCATGGCTCCCACACTGCCTAAGGATTAAGACCAGAGCTCTTCACCATTCATGGTGACTTGCTCTACAACCCAGCCTCAACTCCCACCCATCCAGTCTCTCACTCTACCCTGTTATATTTTTAATGGCTTATGAATCCCTGGACACCCTGCTGTGTTTCCCATCTCTCTTTTCATAAGTTCTGAGGTTTTATCCATTCTACTCCATCACTAGAAATATTCTCTGCTCATCCTCCCTTCTTTCCTGGCTAAGGCCTATTTATTTAGGCACAATTCAAGGAGCATTCCCTCTAGGAAACTCCCATTCAATTCCCAGACTAGACACAATTACCTTACACAGTCTTGTTACATATCTTTGTTGTAATTATAATTGTTGATTTTGGAATGCCACGAAGTAGAACTCTCATGAAGTCATTTCTTTCCCATGTAATATATATTTAAAGGCAGATTGATTGCAGTTGACAAAATTGCAACGCTAATCTCTCATTTAAAAACTCAGTAACTGAGAAGAATGTTACTTAGCATAAATATTCAGTAAAGTCACACTCGTTCAAAGGAGAAAAATTAGCTTTGACTCCATGTAGCTTTCTGCTCCACCCACCTGTAGTTGTAAAAGGGAGAGAGGCACAAAGCAGAATCACTTATTGTTCCTTGCAGGAAAATAGAACTCTTTCCACTTGCCCTGCTTGACCCACTCATTTAAATTACACCATTTGTAAACTGCAGTTTTTCGATCATCAGTTTTCTGTGCAGTTTTATAAACCAAACTGTGATACAAAATTTAACTCAAGAAGCTCATATTTTCTTTCTTTTCTTTTCTTTCTTTTTCTTTCTTTTTTAAGAGACAGGATCTTGCTCTATCACCCAGGCTGGAGGGCAGTGGCACAATCATAGCTAAATGCAACCACTAACTTCTGGCCCTAAGTTATCCTCCTGCTTTAGCCTCCCAAGTAGCTGGGACTACAGGTATGTGCTACCATGCTTGGCTAATTTATTTATTTTTTTATTTTTTGTAGAGAAATGATGTCACTATGTTGCCCAGACTGGTCTCAAACTCCTGGCCTCAAACAATCATATTGCCTTGGCCTTCCAAAGCAGTGGGATAATAGGTGGGAGACCCTGTGCCTGGCCAAAAAGTTTATATTTCTTAAAATGCTTTGCTTTCTAAGCAAACTTGTGTTGGACAACTTTAACAAGCATATTTAAATAGATCTTAGCATGCATAGACAGGCCCTCCACACCTTAGACAAATAGCTCACATATGTCACGGACAGAGACTAAAATTTTTGTTCTTCTTTGCAAGGGAAAAACCAGTGCTGCTGTTGCCTTCCATATGAAGAAGCTCAGTTGGTATAATTCTAAGGCGGAGCCTCCCTCTGCTCCTTTGCTCAGTTTGTCCCCAGGAGGTGGAAGACTCCTCTGACTACTAACTGTCAACTTTGAGGAAGATACATTTCAGGAAGGATGAATAGAGCTTGCTTGGTGCAGTTATGCCCTTGTCGTCTTGAAGCGGGGGTGAATAGTAAGCTCCCATTTCTTTCTGCACACCCAAGCTCTGCCATTGCTTGTGAGCTCAGCTTTCACTACTTGTGCACTTGCCCTCCAAACTAAGCTTTAGTCTCTAACTTAGCCCTTGCTATAATACATTTTCTGTCTTACTCTGTATTTTATTTCTCAGCTTATTCAGATCTCCAGCTGAAATAAAAGTGTGTTTTTATTTTAGGACCTGTCACATACTCCAGTACTTACTGCATGAACCAGGAACACTGACAAATACAAACACAAGAGGGGAATTTGGGGGAAATAGGCTGTTAGTGGGAGCAAGGTTTTGTGGCTTTAGATGTTGGACTTCAGTGTATAAGAAGTAATTGACCTTCACACTTTCTACAGGGTCATATGAGGTCAGATGTGCTTTTAAAATTGTGCGGTGGTCTATGGGGATTTTTTTTAACATTTAATTTAAAATTCTGGGATACATGTGCAGAGCCTACAGGTTTGTTACATAGGTAAATGTGTGCCATAGTGGTTTGCTGCACCCATCAACCCATCTCCTAGGTATTAGGCCCTACATGCATTAGCTATATTCATCCTGATACTCTCCCTCCCCTGCCCCCACTCCCAACAGATTCCAGTGTATTGTTCCCCTCTCTGTGTTCATGTGTTCTCATTGCTCAACTTCCATTTTTTACGTGAGAACATACAGTGTTTGATTTTCTGTTCCTGCATCAGTTTGCTGAGGATAATTCACAATAGCAAAGACATGGAATCAACCCAAATGCCTATCAATGATAGACTGGATAAAGAAAATGTGATATATATACAGCATGGAATACAATATAGCTATAAAAAGGAACAAAATTGTGTCCTTTATAGGGACATGGATGGAACCAGAAGCTATAATGAAATATTTTTATCAGACTGGGTAACCTCAACTTACGATCACTTTTGTGCAAACCATGGCTGTTTGTGTAGACAGGGTAATGTACTTTCAGGACTCAAGAAAATGGTGCTCAGAACTTACTGAACCTACAGAAGCTTGGGCTCCAGCAAGAGGTGGAAAAGTACTTGATTTTCCAATGGCCCCAACTGCAAGGGTCTCAGCTTGAACACAGGTCTCCAGCAGGAATAGGTAGAACCAGGTTGAGGCTCACTTAGCATCATCACAGCTCATCATGCAATCATTGCTGAGGGGAAGACACAACCATAGAGCAAAGAGGAATTATTTACTTAGGACTTAAACATGTTGGAGAGAGAATGATTTTTTCTGGTGTTACTGTCTTCTTAACTAGGGCTGCTAAGACAGTTCAATTCTACACATGTTACATAATACTTTCTTTAAGTGGCCAACAGTTAGACAGGAAAGACTAGATTGGCTGCCCAAAATTCCATCGGTAAGCAGGACCAAGGAGGAAATTGGAGAGATTATTTTAGAATTCACTTGGCGTATTCATAGGATCCGGTTTCAAAATGCCAAATCATTTCTAGGTGAGAGCACAGTTACTATAGGTGTCTGTAGATAGGCCTGGAGGGAAAGCATGTGATAAATATGTAGAATTTGAGAGAAAAAACCTATATTGAGATCCTCATGTTTGAGATACATTCCTCTCTCATCCCCTTAAACAGTGCTTCTCAAACATTTACAGTGAATTTAAATTGCCTAGAGAGTTTGCTAAAACCCAGGTTGCTAGGCCTCAGCTCCAGAGTTTCCAGTTTTGTAGGGCTGGGTGGGGTCTGAGAGTCAGCATTCCTAAAAAGGCTTCAGTGAGGCTCATAGTTCTGGTCCAGGGACCACACTTTGAGAATCATAGCTCCGGGTGAGGAGGCATCAGAAGCATTAACAGCAACTTCAGTTTAAGTGCCTGGCAGGGGTGATTTTCCAGCAGAAATGAATATGGGTTTGAAGGGAAAATATTTTCCAGGCAGTGGGTTGATTAGGAATAAGCAATAGTATGATAAGCCCATTGAAAATCTGAAAACATAATAGATGACAGTTTCTGGACCCACTAAATGATCTCACCATTTCTTTTTTTCTTCAATTAAAATAAGAATTTTATTCCCATTCTTTCCATTTCCTATAAAATGAAATGAACAGATGGTTGGCACCTTACATGTTGCCCCAGGTGAGAATATATTTTTGTTCACATTTGCTCACTCACTGCTTTTTTTTAACTTTTATTTTAGAGTCAGGAGTACATTTGCAGGTTTGTTAAACAGGCACATTGCATGTCTCAGGGGTTTGGTGTACAGATTATTTTGTCACCCTGGTAATCAGCATAATACCTGATGGGTAGTTTTTTTATCTTGGCCCTCTTCCCACCCTCCACCTTCCAGTAGGCTTCGGTGTCTGTTGTTCCCCTGTTTGTGTCCTGTGTACTTTGTATCAGGCGTCCCCAAACTTTTTACACACGGGGCCAGTTCACTGTCCCTCAGACCGTTGGAGGGCCGCCACATACTGTGCTCCTCTCACTGACCACCAATGAAAGAGGTGCCCCTTTCTGAAGTGCGGCGGGGGGCCGGATAAATGGCCTCAAGGGGCCGCATGCGGCCCGCGGGCCGTAGTTTGGGGACGCCTGCTTTATATGATTTAGCTCTGTGTCCCCACTCAAATCTCATGTCAAACTGTAATCCCTAATATTGGAGGAAGGGCCTGGAGGGAGGTGATTGGAACATAAAGGTTGTTTCTAATAGTTTGGCACCGTCTCTTTAGTGCTGTCTTGTGATACAGTTCTCATCAGATCTGGTTGTTTGAAAGCATGTAGCACTTCCCCCAACCCTCCTGCAAGCCAGGTAAAGATGTGCTTGCTTCCCCTTTGCTTTTCACCATGATTGTAAATTTCCTGAGGCCTCCCCATAAGCAGAAGCTGGTACAGCCTGCAGAACTGTGAGCCAATTAAACTTATTTTATTTATAAATTATCCAGTCTCAGGTAGTTCTTTATACCAGTGCAAGAATAGACTAGTACAGTACTTAATGTTTAGGTCCCACCTATAAGTGAGAGCATCCAGTATTTGGTTTTCTGTTCCTATGTTAATGCACTTAAGATAATGGCCTCCAGCTGCATCCATATTCCTGAAAAGGACACAATCACTCCTTCATATGACTGTGTAGCATTCCATGGTGTATATGTACCAACATTTTTTTTTATCCAGTCTACTTTTGATGGGCATTTAGGTTGATTCCATACCTTTGCTTTTGTGGATAATGCTGTAGTGAACATATTCATATGCATATTCAGGTGCCTTTGTGGTAGAACAGTTTATATTCTTTTGAGTATGCACCACATAATGAGATTGCTGGGTCTAATGGTAATTCTGCTTTATGTTATTTGAAAAATTGTCAAACTCCTTCCCACATTGGCTGAACTGATTCCCATCAGCAGTGTTTAAATGTTCCCTCTTCTCTGCAACCTCACAAGCATCTATTACTTTTTGACTTTTTAATTATAGCCATTCTGGCTTGTAAGAGATGGTATCTCATTGTGGTTTTGACTTGCATTTCTCGACTTATTAGTGATGTTGAGCATTTTTTCATATGCAGTTGAAACGTACATGTCTTCTTTTGAAGTGTCTGTTCAGGTTCTTTGCCTACCATTCAATGGGGTTGTATTTTTGCTTGTGAATTTAAATTCCTTATAGATTCTGGATACTAGACCTTCGTCAGATGCAGTTGGCATATATTTTCTCCCACTCTGTAGGTTGTTTGCATATTCTATTGATAGTTTCTTTTGCTGCACAGGCACTCTATGGTTTAATTAGGTCCCATTCGTCTGTTTTTGTTTTTGTTGCAACTCATTTTGGTGTCTTCATCATGAAATCTTTCACAGGGCCTATATCCATATGGTATTTCCTAGGTTATCTTAAAAGGATTTTATAGTTTTACATTTGACATTTAAGTATTAAATCCATCTTGAGTTGATTTTTGTATATGATGCAAAAAGGATTTCAAGCTTCTACATATGGGTAGCCAGTTACCCCAGCACCATTTATAGAATAGGAAGTCAGTTCCCTATTACTCTTTTCTATAGACCTTGTTGAAGATCACATGGTTGTAGGTGTGTGGCCTTATTTATGGGCCCTCTATTCTGTTTCGTTGGTCTATGTGCCTGTTTTTATATCAGTACCATTGTTTCGTTACTGTAGCTTGTAGTATAGTTTGAAATCAGGTAATGTGATGCCTTCAGTTTGTTTTTTTCCTTAGGGTAGACCTAGCTATTCAGGCTTTTTTTTTTTTTTTTGCTTTCATGTGAATTTTAAAATAGTTTGTTTCAATTCTATGAAGAATGTTATTGGTTATTTAATAGGAATAGCATGAATCTATAGATCTCTTTGGGCAGCATGGCCATTTTCACAATATTGATTCTTTCTATCCATGAGCACGGCATTTTTTCTCATTTGTGTCATCTTTGACTTCTTTGAGCAGTGTTTTACAATTCTCATTGTAGAGATCTTTTACCTCCCTGGTTAGCTGTATTCCTAGGCTTCTTACTCTTTTTGTGGCTATTGTGAATGAGATTGCATTCTTGGTTTGGGTGTTGTTGATTTATAGAAATGCTACTGGTTTTGCACATTAATATTGTACCCTGAAACTTTGGTGAAGTTGTTTATTACATCTAGCAGCTTTTGGGCAGAGTCTACAGGATTGTCTAGGTAAAGAAACATACCATCTGCAAAAAGGAATAGTTTTGACTTTCTCTCTTCCTACTTGGATGCCTTTTATTTCTATTTCTTGCCTTATCATTCTAGCTGGGACTTCCAGTACTGTGTTGAATAAGGGTGGTGAGAGTGGGCCTCCTTTTCTTGTTGAGGTTCCCAAGGAAAATGCTTCCAGCTTTTGCCCATAACTGTGGGTTTGTCTTAGATGGCTCTTGTTATTTTGAGGTATGCTCTTCAGTGCCTAGTTTTTTGAGGGTTTTTAAGATGAAAGAATGTTGAATTTTATTGAAATTCTGTTCTGCATTTATTGAGATGATGTTGTGGGTTCTGTTTTCAGTTCTATTTATGTGGTGAATCGTGTTTATTGACTTATGTGTGTTGAACCAATGTTACATACCAGAGATAAAGCCTAGTCGATCATGGTGAATTAGCTTTTTGATGTGCTGCTGGATTTGGTTTCTAGTATTTTGTTGAAGATGTTTGCATCTGTATTCGTTAAAGATATTGGCCTGAAGTTTTCTTTTTTTGTTTTATCTCTGCCAGATTTTGGTATCAGGATAATTCTGGCTGCATTGAATGAGTTAGAAAAAAGTGTCGCCCCCTCAATTTCTTAGATTTGTTTTAGTAGGAATGATACCAGCTCTTTATACATCTGGCAGAATTCAGCTGTGAATCCATCTGTCCTAGACTTATTCTTTTTGGTAGGCTTTTCATTGCTGATCCAGTTTCAGAACTCATTATTGGTCTGTTCAGGGATTCAGTATCTTCCTGGTTCAATCATGGGAGATTATGTGTTTCTAGGTTTTCTGGTTTGTGAGCATAGAAGTGCTCATAGTTGTCTCAGAATTTTTTGTACTTTTGTGGGGTGAATGGTAATGTCCTCTTTGTAATTTTTATTGTATTTATTTGTATCTATCATTTCTTCTTTATTAGTTTAACTAACAATCTATCAATCATATTTATTCTTTCAGAAAGCAAACTCCTGGATCCCTTGATTTTTTTGTATGGTTTTCCGCATCTCAATTTCCATCAGTCCAGCTCTGATTTTTGTTATTTCATTTCTTCTGGTAACTTTAGAATTGATTTACTCCTCTTTCTCTAATTTCTCTAGGTATGATATTATGTTTTTAATTTGAGATTGTTTTAACTTTTTGATGTGGGGTTTAGCACATAACACTCCCCTCTTAACATGGCTTTAGCTGTGTCCTAGAGATTCTGGGTTTTCTTTATTTCATTAGTTTCACAGAATTTCTTAATTTTTGCCTTAATTTTTTACCCAAAAGTCATTTAGGAGAAGGTTGTTTAATTTCTGTGAAATTGTTTGATTTTGAGTGATTTTCTTATAATTGACTTTTATTTTTATTGGGCTGTAGTCTGAGAGTGTGGTTGGTTTTCTGGCTGTGTGTGTGTGTGTGTGTGTGTGTGTGTGTGTGTGTTTAATTTGTTGGGGATTGTTTTCTGGCTAATTGTCTTGTCAATTTTAGAGTACATGCAATGGAGAGTTCTTTAATGTCTGTTTGGTCTATTTGGCCAAGTGTTGAGTCAAGGGCCTGAATATCTTTGTTAGTATTTTACCTCAATGATCTGTCTAATAAATACTGTCAGTGGAGTATTGACTACTATTACTGTGTGGTTATCTAAGTCTCTTTATAGATCTCTAAAAACTTGTTTTAAGAATCTGAGTGCTCCAGTGCTGGGTCCATATATATATTTAGCATATTTAGGTCTTCTTGTTGAATTGAACTCTTTACCATTATGTAATGCTCTTCTTTTTCTTTTTTGATTATTGTTGGTTTAAAGCATGCTTTTTTTCTGAAATTAGAAGAGCAACCCTTACTTTTTTTGTTTTCCATTTTCTTGGGAGATCTTTCTCTTTTCCTTTACTTTGAGCTGGGTGGGTGGCATTACATGTGAGATGGGTCTCTCGAAGACAGCATATAGTTGGATATTGCTTTTCTATCCAATTTGCCACTACTCTGTATCTTTTAATTGGGGCATTTAATGCATTTACATTCAAGGTTCATATTGATATGTGTGGATTTGATGCTGTCATCATTTTGTTACCTGGTTACTATGCAGACTTGATTTGTGGTTGCTTTATAGTTTCAACAGTCAATGTACTTCACTGTGTTTTGTGGTGGCTTGTAATGATCTTTTATTTCCATATTTAGCCCTCTCTTTAGGATCTGGTGGTAATGATTTTCCTTTGCATTTGCTTGTCTGAAAAGGATCTTATTTCTTCTTCAGTTTTAAAGCTTACTTTGGCTTGAAATGAAGTTCTTGGTTGGAATTTATTCTATTTAAAAATGCTGAATATGTATCCCCAGTCTCTTCTGGCCTGTAGAATTTCTGCTAAAAAGCCTGATTGGGTTCCCTTTGTAAGTGATCTGGCCTTTCTCTTTAGCTGCCTCTGACATTATTTTCTGAGTCTGTTTTCCCAGCTGGTTAATTCTGCTGCTAATACTTGCAATTGTGTTATGAAATTCTTAGATGAGGTTTTCAGCTCTATCAAATCAGTTTCATTTTTTCTTAAAATGGCCATTTCATCTTTCATTTTATGTATCCTCTTATTATATTCTTTAGATTCCTTGCATTGAGTTTCAACTTTCTCCTGAATGTCAGTCATCTTCATTCCTATCCATATTCTGAATTCTCTTTCTGCCATTTCATCCATTTGAGATGGGTTAAGAATCATTGCTAGGGAACTAGTATGATCATTGAGGGAAATAAGATACTCCAATTTTTTGAGCTAAGTTATTGTGCTGGTTCTTTCTAATCTGTGGGGATTGATGTTCCTTGAAACTTTGAAGTTACTGTCCTTTGGATTTTTTTTTTTTTTTTTTTTTGCTTGTATCTTCTTTGATGCCCTTAGGAGTTTGATTATGTTATAAGGTGGATTCAGTCAATTGGGCCACAGCTCAGCTCAGCACTCCTGGGCTGCTTACTCTAACTCTAGGGGGCTGGTACCTTGAGGCCCTGGCTCCTTGAGGTTAGGAACCTGCTGAGCTGAGGTGCCAAGGTGTTCCTGGTCTGCTGGCCACAACATTTTGATGGGTGGTGCCAGCTAAACTGCTTCATCTTGGCAACAGCAGCAGGACCCATGCTCATTTTCAAACATGCCTGCAGCTATGGAAATATAGCAGGATGCCTAGTATTCCATGGTGCATAAGTGCCCAACTTTCTTTATCTAACCTATCACTGATGGATATTTGGGTTGATTCCATGTCTGTGCTATTGTAAATAGTGCTGCAATTAACATATATGTGTGTATATCTTTATAATAGAATGATTTATATTCCTTTGGGTATATACCCAGTAATGGGATTGCTGGATCAAATGCAGTTTCCAGTTTTCAATCTTTGAGGAATTGCCACACTATCTTCCACAATGGTTGAACTAATTTACATTTCACAAACAGTGTAAAAGTGTTCTGTTTCTCCACAGCTTCACCAGCATCTGTTGTTTCTTGACTTTTTAATAATTGCCATTCTGACTACCATGAGATGGTGTCTCACTCTGGTTTTGATTTGTGTTTCTCCGTTGATCAGTAATGTTGAGCTTTTTTACATGTTTGTTGGCTGCATAAACGTTGTCTTTTGAGAAATATCTGTTCATGTTCTTTGCCCACTTTTTGATGTTTTTTTAAAATTGTAAATTTGTTTAAGTTTCTTGTAAGTTTTGGATATTAGACCTTTGTCGGATAGATAGATTGCAAAAATTTTCTCCCATTCTGTAGGTTGTCTGTTCACTCTGATTGTAATTTCTTTTGCAGTGCAGAACCACTTTAGTTTCATTAGTTCCCCTTGGTCAGTTTTTGCTTTTATTGCAATTGCTTTTGATGTTTTTGTCATGAAATCTTTGCTTATGCCTATCTCTTAAATGGTATTGACTACATTTTCTTCTAGGATTTTTATAGTTTTGGGTTTTAAATTTAAGTCCTTAATACATCTTTGAATTAATTTTTGTATAAGGTATAAGGAAGGGGTACAGTTTTAGTTTTCTGCTTATGGCTAGCCAGTTATCCCAGCACCATTTATTAAATATGGAATCCTTTCCCCATTGCTGTTTTTGTCAGGTTTGTCAAAGCTCAGATAGTTGTAGATGTGTGGTCTTATTACTGAGATTTCTATTCTGTTCCATTGGCCTATGTGTCTGTTTTGGTGTCAGTACCATGCTGTATTTGTTACTATGGCCTTGCAGTATAGTTTGAAGTCAGGCAATGTGATGTTTCCAGCTTTCTTCTTTTTGTTTAGGATTGTCTTGACTATTCAGGCTCTTTTTGGTTCCATATTAATTTAAAAGTAGTTTTTCCTAATTCTTTGACGAAAGTCAATGGTAGTTTAATGGGAATAGCATTAAATCTATAAATTACTGGCCGGGCGTGGTGGCTCAAGCCTGTAATCCCAGCACTTTGGGAGGCCGAGGCGGGTGGATCACAAGGTCAAGAGATTGAGACCATCCTGGTCAACATGGTGAAACCCCGTCACTACTAAAAATACAAAAAATCAGCTGGGCATGGTGGTGCGTGCCTGTAATCCCAGCTACTCAGGAGGCTGAGGCAGAAGAATTGCCTGATCCCAGGAGGCGGAGGTTGCGGTGAGCCAAGATTGCGCCATTGCACTCCAGCCTGGGTAACAAGAGTGAAACTCCGCCTCAAAAAAAAAAAAATCTATAAATTACTTTGGGCAGCATGGCCATTTTCACAATATTGATTTGTCCTGTTCACAAGCATGGAATGTTTTTCCATCTGTTTGTGCCCTCTCTTATTTTCTTGAGCAGTGGTTTGTAGTTTTCCGTGAAGAAGTCCTTCACATCTTTTGTTAGCTGTATTCCTAGGTATTTTATTCTTTTTGTAGCAATTGTGTATGGGAGTTCATTCATGATTTGGCTCTCCGTTTGTCTATTGTTGATATATAGGAGTGCTTGAGATTTTTGCACACTGATTTTGTATCTTAAGACTTGGCCGAAGTTGCTTAAATTGCTGCTAGTTTTATATGACAACCTCTGCATGCTGTAACATAACTATTCATTATCTAAAGCTATCTGGTACATTTTCTTTAACACAAAATCTTCAGTCTTGCAGAAAATTTAGCATTTTACTTTTTACCCTTTCAAATCTCAAAATGGTAATACATCTTACTAGGTTACCTGGTTTACAAGAGAATGAGACTTTCAGAAAATATGGTTTATCACGCACAAAAAGAA
Source organism: Saimiri boliviensis (assembly GCF_048565385.1). NCBI lineage: Eukaryota > Metazoa > Chordata > Mammalia > Primates > Cebidae > Saimiri > Saimiri boliviensis. The sequence continues at coordinate 24,412,065 of NC_133463.1, forward strand.
ATGAATGTAAGAGTCCTAGGTCAATATTTCTTGTGTGCAAGAATATCAAAGGAATGGGAAAAAGAGAAGAATAAACTAGATTCTTTAAATTGGGACTGACTTCTAAACCATAGCAGATGGTAACCTAAGGGGAAGAGATGACTCACCATATCTATTTAGAGAAGCCAGTGAACAGACTGTTACCCATCCTCTTATGAGTTTGTTTGCCTGTGAACTGACCTAAGAAATCTACCAAATTTATTCATTGTCTCATTGAAAAAATGGCTTAGTACCAAAAGAGGCAGGAAATCACTACTGACCATCTTTAAACACCCACCAAACTAAGGCTTACGGAAGAAGACATTTCCAAGGGAGTCATTTTCCAAGTTAGCAGCTGCTTATTTGCTCATGAAGCTCAGACTTCTGCAGTGCCCTCTTCTGTGAGAGCGGAGAACTTCAGCCATGTCAATAGGCACACAGAACTTGCCTTTCTATCAGTTTCCATCATAACTCAAAGCACATCAAGCATTTGATTAGAATCATAAGGTCCTGCTGCAGAGCATGTAGCCTTTAAAATGTCTTTAATCTTCACTTCCTATGCACATATTCTACATCTCAGCCTACCCCCATTTGCTGAAACTTGCATGCTGTGTTTTCCGTCATAATTCTTAGCCAGTTGTAATGCAAAGCAACTCATCTGTCCCACATTACCTCAAACTTAGGTACCATCACCCACGAAAGAATTTAGCATTCTAGTTAGGACACTCATGCTTTTTAGAAAGATTCATGAATTATAAGGTTTTTTATAATGCTTCACTTAAATATACTCACATACGTAATGGATTCCCTCACAATGTTTAGCAAGAAATTTAGCCATATTGGTAAAATCTGTTTGAGAAAAGGCCAGTTCATGTTTTTTAATCATCCTGGGAAGAAGCTAAAGATTTCACATATGTACATCCAATGACAAAATCTTCAAAAACTAATACCTATTTATACATTATGGTAGGAAGGTTACAAGGTAAAGGAAGATGGGATAAAATTAAACCAAAGCTATATCCTTTCATGTATCAGTAGGAATAAAAGGAATAGGATAAGCAAATAGCCTGGAAATTAATCTGCTTAAAATAAATATAATTTGGTTTACATAAGTATTGTCCATAAGGTAGGTCTACATAATGCATACAAGTTAGAGTGTAACAAGTTCTTCATCCATAGAGTTACCAGAGTTACCAACCCCATATTATATTTTCTGCTCATTTGCAAACAAGACAGAGTTTGGCTAATTCTTTGAAGCTGTTATACCCACAAACAAAGTTGCACATAAGTACAAAAATTTATGTGTTTCATGCAGTCACCACATTTATTTAGGCTAGTTTAATCTGAAAGAGTTCCAATGTTACGAGCTGATAATTTTATAGAATGCCTCTCTGTTTAGGCTTAGGCTGGTGTTTCCTCCTCATTCAATTTAGGTTATGCATTTTTGAAAGGAGTATTATGACTTGTGACAGTCTCATTACAGAGGATGTTAACTTTATTCAGTTAAGTGACATCAGCCATGTTGTTCCTAGGTAAAGTTAATATTTTCCCCTTCCTCATTAATAAACTTCTTGTGGGAGATATTTTGAGACTATATAATAACCTGTTACTCATCAGATTCTCAGTTTCTAATTTTAGCAGCTGTTGACTACTATTTTACCAATTCAATTATCACTCTGATGGTTGAAAAGTGGTGATTTTCTAACTCTATTATCCTTTTACATGTATTACTTGGCAATCTATTGTAAAGAAAATGCCCTTTTTTTCATACTACTCCCATTTACTTCTTTACATTATGTGGGTGCAACTCATAGATTCTTATTTTATTCTAGGATGAATTTGTTGTCCAATACTGCACAGGCAATCATTCTAAAACTCAGTGATTTAAAACAGCAGTAATCATTTATTATCTCACACTCATCCAGTGGGCGGCAATTTCAGAGTGGTTTGTCTGGATGGGTCTGGCTCAGGGCTTTGATGCTGTTGCAGTCCGGGCCCAGCTTGTCTTCTGAACATCAGACTGAGAAGAGAGGGGTCTGTTCCAGGGTAGCCACTCACAAAGTGGGCAATTTGGTGTTTGTTGTTGGTGGCAGGCCAGCCAGGGCTGTCTGAGTGTCCCACAGCATGGATTCTGGGTTCCCCCATACTGAACCATTCAAGAAACTAAGGTGGGAACAGCAATGCCTTTATGACCTACTCCTGGAAGTCATGCTCTGCTGCCTCCACTGCATTCTATTGCTAACACAGCCCCCATTCAATATGGGAAGGACTGCACAAGGGTGTGAGCTTTAGGAGGTGATGATCATTGTGGGCCAACTTAGAATTTATCTGCAAGTGGATCATTACTCTATATTATCGTTATTCATTTTGAAACTCACTTTTCCCCAGATTTGGCCAGTGAGAGGCCCTTCAGCTTGGCTCTTACATCCTCTTGACACTCCTCCATTATTCTTTGAGAACTTCCTTAATTCCAGGTATAATAAGAAATCCCATCTTATACCTTCCTTGCTCTAGCTCTGGAATTAACTAAATTAATTAATCAATTAATTAATTAAGCCATAGTCTCTATGGATTCCTTTTAGTGAAGAATGGTTTTCAGAAGCCAAGATCTAGTGGTTATGTGTGCTCATTGTTACCAGAGTATCATTGCTTGTCAGTACTCTCTGAGAAAGAGGTAGTAAAAGGAAATGCATGCACATAAAGATATATATATCTACATCTATAGCCATGAATTTATATTGATACCTACAATTCCAGTTCAACAATGCAAAGGTTATTCTAGCCTTCACTCTTTTTATATTTTAAAACCTCTTCTGCCAAGATAAAAATTTTTGTTGCATTTTCATCAATAAATGTATGTATTTGCGGGACCTCAGAAATTACTAAAAGTAGGTTCAAAATTATTAACTCAAACCACAGTAAAAATAAATGATGACATTAATACATGCTTCTAGTATTTTGTCTTTAAGGATATAAACTAACAATAATATGTTCAAAATTACCTGACTTTTTATCCCCTTCAGTATGGCTATATTAGTCATAGAAAATATAATTAGATAAATTTGTTCCTGTTTATATTACATTTTTGTTTCCTTCCCATCTTTAATGCTGTCATCTTACTTTTAAGTAGAAAAATGAATAAACTCCGGTGAAGAAAGTGATTCATTCTTTAGATGTCAGCTAAACTCTTTCTCTAGTTACTTCACTTTTTGTTCAGTGGACCCATTTACAAGTCCCTGTAATGTCTGATATAGAGGATGTACATAGGCCAAACAGCTTAGGTCCCCCTCACTGGAGCCAACCTGAATGCCACCATTTTTGACTGCCCAACTGACCAGTAGAAGGGACTAATGGTAAACCTCTGATATGACACCTGCCATCTGGAGACATGCTGGTTGCAATACATCCTTCTACCCTGCAAGGAACGACGACATGTCCTTACTGAAATAAGTACCTTTCCTTGATACAGGTTTATGTTTTTGTCCACTATATTTCTCCTGGCTTCATCATATGTAGTACTATATTTACCATCCTGTTTTCCATTATAGCATTGCCACTAACAAAGAAGCTCATTTTACTAAAAGACAAGAGTGAAAATAATACCTCGGTCAGAGATTTCATTGGTCTTTCAACATCCTTGATAGAATTGCCTTAGTGAAAATCCAGTCATGGAGCTAATTCTCTGCAAAATATACGTGCCATCCAACAGGACATGGTGTATGCAAGAAATCACTGCCACTGTTTGATTATTTTTCTTCTATAGCCAGAATATATGAATCCAGGATCAAAGCATGATAATTGAAAGGGTTTGTCTAACTATTATACCTGAAAATCATTCACTAAATTTTTGTTTCTCATCTTCAGAAGGAGGTTACAGTGCAGGCAATTATTAATGGTCCCGATTAGCAAGAGGAAATTTGGTTGCTGTGACACACAGAGGTGGAAAGGGAGGACTATGTCTGGAGCCCAGAGGATTTTGTGAGATGCCTCCTGATATTTCTATGTCAATTAGTAAAATTAATACAAAACAATAACAATTTAATTGAGGCAGACTCACTGGGGACTTTGATGTTCCAAGAATAAAAGTTTGGGGTGTTTAGGTAAGATATCCTAACTAGCTAAAGTGCTGAGTGCAAAGAGAACACAGAAAGGATAGTGGAACAGGAAGTTATGGATACCAACTTCAGCCTTATGACATGTTACCAAAACAATTATAGCAGCCACATACATTTTCTTTCTTTCTTGTCTTGGTAGCCAGTTTCCAAGATAGTCCCAATGATTCCGGCTTTCTGGTATTCCAACCCCCCGCCGCCTCTCTCTCTCTGTCTCTCCCCCCACCCCATTCTCATTTTTTTTTTCTTTTTCTCTTCCCACTGGCTCTGGCAGAAGCCAGCTACTATGTCATGAACAATCCTAAGGAAAAGCCTACATGGCAAGGAACTAAGCACTCCAGACAACAAGCGTGCATGACCTTAGAGATGAATCTTCAGCTCCAGTCCAGCCTTCAGATGTGTATTAGTCCATTCTCACACTACTATAAATAATTACTGAGACTGCATAAGTTATAAAGAAAAGAGGTTGAATTAGTTCACAGTTCTGCAGGCTGTACATTCCATGCATCCTTGTGCATGCCTGGGAGCCTCAGAAAACTTGTAGTCATTGTGGAAGGTGAAGGGGAAGCAAGCACATTTTACCATGGCGGAGGAGGGAAGTGCTACACCCTTTTAAACAACCAGATCTTGTGAGAACTCACTATCATAAGAACAGCAAGGAGGAAATCTGCCCCCGTGATCCAATCACTTCCCACCAGGTGCATCCTCCAACACTGGGAATTACAATCAACTTGAGATTTGAGTGTGGACATAGAGCCAAACCATATCAAGATGACTGCAGCCTTAGCTAACATCTTGACTGCAAGTTTATGAGAAGCCCTGAACTTAAACTATCATTAAGCCACTTCTTGATCTTTGAATCTCAGAAACTGGTGAAAGATGTTTTTCACTTTAAGCTCCTACATCTTGGGATAATTTGTTATACAAGAATGGGTAAATAATGTACTTGTTATATTCTCATATATAAATACTAGCTAATCTCCTCCTTTCTTTTTGTTATAATTTTATATTATAAGTGCTGTGGTAGTTTAATTAAAAATTTGGACTTGGGTACAGAATAATCTGATAAGATTGCGGCTGAACAAGAGATGAATAATGTGATTGTTGGATCTTTGTATCTCAGCTTGTTTTTAAGAGAGGGAAAGGCTATCTTCACTTGTACAAGGTTTAATTGCATCATACTAGATGGAAGCATAAAGAGGGTTTTATTGCTTCATGGAAGCTTAAATGTGGTTAAAGGCAGTGTTCGAATATTGAATAGCTAATGGTTGAGCTGGGCTGATTATTTTTGTTTGGTCTTAGCTCCCACACTTTTCTATTCTTTGATCAGTGCTGCTAGGCTTGGTAATTGAAAACTACATTTCCCAGAAACCTTTTCCAGCTGCCTTCCTGTTTGTTTTGCCAATGGGAGGCATTGGGAGGAGACCAGAAGGTAAAACCTGCATGGCCCTTGTACTGACAGTAGTGACAGTTGCCAGCAATGAAGGCAGTACAAGACGGGGTAGGCTGCTGTGAGTCTAGCAGCCCAGAAAGTGCACACCCTCTCTGGTGACTCTGCTACTTGATGACCCCTCTTTGATTCCAACATTGTCAGACAGAATAGGCTCTCAGCATTTCCAGTGCTGGCAGCTGCAGAGGCTATCCACGGCACAAAAATCAAGTGTAACACATGGATTCCAGTTAGAGGTGTTAGCAACTTTCTGATATTTTAGTCTCATTCCTCCCCCTTTTAAAAAGTTCTCTAGCATCCCCCACTTCTTTTTGTTATTCTGTCCTCCTAATCACTTTATAAATCATTCACTATATTATATCTCTTCTAGTTTAAATCCTTAAAATGGTTTATATTTTCCTGACAGTAATAAGATTGACAGATTCTCAGGCTTCATGGAGATGCATTTTGGGAAACAAGAAGCTTAAATATTCCTCAAAAGGTCATGTTTATCTCTAAATATTTCAAAATACATAAAATGATAGCATTTTACCTGCATTGTTCTCTAGAAGACTATGCATATGATCAAAGTTTGTTAACCTCTAGAAACTAGTATAGGGCTAACACTTGTAGTAAGGACCAATGCAAAGCAATCCATAATCCAGAAACTAGTAATATGAAACCCTTAATTCAGTACTTAACTATTCAGCTACAAAGTCAAATGTTCTCATGCTAAGATACATTTATACTCAATATAATTATTTGCTTATTTAACTGGAAACTCATGTTCTTGTAGCATGTTGTGTATTAACACAGTGTTTGTAGATATTTTCAAATCTTGTTTTTTTTTTCTATTGTATGGTTTTTAGTGTGCTTCTACTCTATTAAATAAAGGAGGAAGTTGAGAATGAAAACACTGATGCAGAGATGCTCATTAATTGATAATTGATAAATGCTAATTGCATCCTATCTGATCTGGCTTCTGACAGCCTCCAACTGCACCTCTACCACTTTCTGTGGTTCTGCAGCCATGCTGGCCTTCTTGCTATTCCTCAAGTATCCTAATCTGTTCCCGTCTCAGGAACTGTTCCCTCTGCCTGGAGTGCTCCTCTCTGTATCTCCATCTGCCTCACTCCCTCACATCATTACTGTCTTTGCTAAAATATTAACTTTAAAGACAGCCTTTTCCTCTCCCCACATCCTGGGCATCCAGATTGCCGACCCACCTACTCCTTCTCCACTGGGCCTACTTTGCTTTTCCTCTCAGCACTTGTGTCTCCCTGAAAGCATAGCCTATAAATATATGCTTATTCTTTTACTCTCTTTCACTGAGTGTAAATTCTGCCGGGCCTAGAAAACTGTCTTTGCTCGCCACCTTATATCCTGTGCCTAGAACAGTGGATGCTTGGCATTTACAGAGTCACAGTGAGCAATTAAATTATTAAATCAGTGCTTTGGTTCATATGTTTTCACTACACGCATGTTTCATATTTTTGCCTCTGCCAATTTTGGAGATTTAATAAGCACTTTCAGCATTATATGTTTTAAGAAATACAGAATGTGATGATTTATTGTATGTGTCAACTTGACTGGGCCATGGGGTGCCCAGGTACTTGACCAAATGTTTTCTGAGTGCTTTTGTGAGAATGTTTTCGGGTGAGTTTAGTATTTAAATTAATAGATTGAGTAAAGCAGATGATCCTCCCTCATGTGGGTGGGCCTCATCCAATCAGTTGACAGCTTTAATGGGATTTATAATAAGATAATTTATAATAAGAATAAGAGGGAATTCCTCCTGCCTGACTGCCTCCTAGCTGGGGATGTTTGTTTCTTTTAATCAAAACACTGGGTCTTCCTGGATCTTGAGCCTGCTCACTTTTGGCCTGAACTCATCAATTGGCTTTCCTGATTCTCGGGCCTCGGACTTGTACTGGAATCCACCAATCCAACCTGGCTCTCCAGATTGCCAACTGCAGGTATTAGGACTTGTCAGGCTCCAAAATTTATGATCCAATTCCTTGTAAGAAATATCTTGATAGATAGATAGATGATTGACAGATAGATAAATAGATAGACAGACAGACAGACAGACACATTCCATTGGGTTCTATTTCTCTGGAAATCCTGGCTAATATACACATGTTATCTAATTTTTCTACACATTTTATGTAGATTAAGCACTTTCCATGTCAACTGAGTATCTCACAGGTGAGTGCTGTTGGTCAGATTGTTCGTGACAATGTTGATGAATGGTGTGATTCTAGTTGCCACTACTTTGAGGTACATACCTCAATGATGCTATGAATCTTGGCTCATTACTTTCATTCAAATGTCTGTGCAGAGGTCAACACACTCAAGTTAAACTTAACAGGATTTCAATACTGCTTTACAATAAAAGTACCTTTTATCATGTAGTCACATTTGATAAAGAGATTTGGCTCAATAAGGTGAATGAATCTTGCCACTGCTAAGATTGACACACAGTGTATATCACAGTGTGTAGCATCCCATATTTAGACTGTTTTCTAAAATGACTTAATTTTGCTTTACTAAGCTCATTTTAATAAAGAATATATGTGCCTCTCACTTTTGAGTTCCTTACATCAAGTTCTTTTTCCCCCCACTCAGAGATTTCTAGATATTCTATACATTTTAAGTTTCAAAGCATTTTAAATGATGCTTACTCTAGAGGAGGTCTAGTTGTGCAATACTGAGAAATTGACAGTTGAAATACAAGAAGCAATTTTGCATTTGGCACTGTTTTCCTATATGAGTCTAAAATATGTATTTTCTTCTCTGTGCTAATTAGATATTAACTGCAATTTATAAGAGAATAAATTTACAACTCAAGTCTCCTTCCATTGCCTTTTATTTTGCTTGCATTGTTTTGTTGATTCTAAGTCAGAATTTTAAAAAGGGAGAGAGAAGCCCAACAAAGAATCCCTTAGTCATACAGCAGTTACAAGTTCTTTTTGTTCTGCCTTAATCCCTTTTCTTCGCAAGCATCAGTATCTTGCTTATATCTATCCTCTTGAGGTAAGAGAGACCGTCTAAGCCCTCTTCACATTGTCAGTGTCTACTTGTACGTAGGAGGCACTCAACATGGTTTTTGAAAGTAGTAATTACTTTTTGTTTAAATTAATAAAACAATTTACATTTTTCAATGCCCTATAAAAATGAAATCATGCAAATATTGAGATGGATTTGACTTGCCTGTCCCAAATTATTCCACTTTGAATAATAGTTCTTGTTTTGTACTTGTGGGTTTTGGTAGGTTTCATGTTTTGCTGAGAAGGCACACAGGCCTCCCCCTCCTAGTTTGCCCTCGACACCTGGATGCTTGTATTGTACACTGATGCTTCCACCTCACTTGGAGGGATTGAGCTTACTTGCCAGTGTGTTGTTATTCCACATGAATTCCCTGTAGAAAAATGTAAAGCAGATTGTTCTGTTTTCTGACCATTTTTGAGACAAGCTTAAGCATTTTCCACCCTTTTCAATTGAACTGGCTACTTTCATTAATCTGGAACTAGCATTCTATATGACATATAATTTCCACAATCTCAATGGTAGGCTTGTCGCATGCCATGGCCTCCATCCTCTCTTCATTAAGTAAGTGTGTGAACCGATGAAAGCCCGTGATTCTTCCCAAAGTCAATTTAGTGGAGTCATCAGCTTGAACAGGTTGATATTCTCTGATCCTCTAATTTAGAGAGAAAACACAATATGAATTTTAAAAAGATTTATTATATTGCAAACTGAATGGGAAAGTTAACTTTTATCATTGTGAAATTTCTGATATCAAAAGAATTTTGTTCTAGGTACTGTAACAAATTAAAGATCAAGGAGCAGAAACATGAGGGCAGGGACTCTTTAAAATATCTGTGAAAAATCACAGGAAAAATCACATAAAAAGAGAGCCATTCAGAATATACTAACATAATATGACAATTTTAGTGAAGTTGTACTGGAGATGATGACAGAATATTTTTAAATTATCTGGTCAACTTAAATGAGCAGACATTAAATAATCCAGAAAAAAATGCCCACTTCATCATTTTAAATTTCAGGCTGCAGACTCCCAGGGAAAGCCCTAGAAATTTCATCACTAACAGTTTTACTATAGACAAAGAAATGATCAGATGTTACATAATAAAAAACAATTCTAAAATTATAAAGAAAATTATTTATAAGAAACAGGTTTTAATGGCCTTTTTAAAAGTTTCCCAAAAAGTCAGTTCTTTCTAAAAGTTGTGGTTTCAAAATAAGTCAAGCATTATCATTAGAAAAATATATTTACCCTAAAATAAATCATTTTACTAACATACTGTTTAGTAAATTTTATTTCTTCTTGTCTGGTCATAGAGGTTCTCCGTCACATCCTATTCACAGAAGAGGCAGTGCTTAGGGAGGAAACTGTGATATATGATTTGCTGGAATGAACTAAATTGGGTAGTACTTTGAGGAATTCATAAAAGGAATTCTGAGATATTCTTTCTGACAAAGTATTGGGGCAGACTCTGTAAAACTCAGATGTATGTTTCTAATTATACTGGACAACATGCTTTTGGAAATACACTGATTAAATAAAGGCTGCTTTTCCTTGGTTATAAATCTTGATTCTGCCAGGCTCCAGGTAGTTGGTGACTGTGTAGAAATATTATGAATTTATGAGCATTTATTTGTTTAATCTTTAAAAAAAATCAAGCTCACATTTCTGTAGCACATCACATAGTTTAAACTTAAACAGTAAAAAAAAAAAAAATTCATGAGAATTGTTTTTGTTTTCAAGCATTTATTCATTTAAAGTTTTAGGAATTAGGACTATGGTTGAACTTTGAATTGGAATTCTGAAAAGAAGACAGAAAAAAGGCCAATGAAATATTAAAGAGACATCCAAGGAGCAGCAGGCCCAGAATGAACCTATATGTTTCTTTCACAGAGAACCCCAAAGAAGCGGAAGAAACACGGGAAACAGGAAGAGTAATTATTAAGGGTTACCCAATTTGAATAAACTTCTAACTGTAATGAATGTAGGATAACATAAAAGAAATACTTTATCCAATTGTGTGCTCAGCAATCCACGCATGAAACATCAGTTACCATATCTGTAATACTGATGAAAATTTTTTAGTCATAAATGTTTTAAAGAACTCAGTTTTTATTAGTTTTGGTTTTAATTCAATAGTTTAAGAAATTTAATTTTTTGTGGCTTGTGATTATAAAACTGATTACTATTGTAATGTTAGTTATTTAGGGGAATAGACTTCCTTCTGTTTAATGAAATACCATCTTCTCCCACTGGATGGCAACAATGGTTCAAAAATCAAAGGAGTTTTACAAACTGCCTTACTATGCTGAAGATCTCAATTAAAGGACAATTGAAACAAATACATGAACAGATAACTACAAAACCACAATACTCTAGTTATGTACCCCATGAGATGAAGTGTGCAGAAACTGTATAGTATGTAGAAATGGTCACTTTAAAAAAAAAATGTTACTGGGTTTTATGATCTATTGACAATATTGACTATAATTTTTAAATTTGAATGAGAAAACCATTGTAAGTGGTATCATAATTCCAAATGAATTAACTGCCATCAGACATACAAAGGAGACACATGGATATGTCCAGACATCATTTTTCTCAAGAACAAATTTTAAAAGTAACAGTTTGTCTTGAACTACTTGAAAGTGGGATGAATATCTTAACTATCATATTATCCTGTATACCTGAAACATTGGCTGGTACCTACGGATATTTATTGAACAGAAACCAAAGATACTCAGTCTTATAAGGATCATAAGGTTCTGTAAAATTGTCTTCAAGTCATTCTTGAAATTGTTGCAAAGGAATGTCAGCATTTACTTACCCCCTCAACAGGAGTATTGGGTCAGTCACTTGCTAGGTGCAAAGTTTAAATTCAAATACTACCATGTTCCTGCCCTCAGGGAATTGACCCTTCAGTGGAGTAGAGACTTGTGAACAAATAATTCTAGGAGACTCACAAATATTTACAGATGTATATCTATATGTACTGCTGTTAGAGAAGAAAAAAAGGAGCAAGAATTCCAATATGTGACAGATCTTGTTCTTCAAAAAGAAGGACCACTGAGGTGTTTTGCAAACTGTTACTTACTAGTCAAAATCTCGTCTATCTTCAGTCAACAACATGAAATATCGGTACCATTGCACTCCCAAGGGAAAAAAAAAAACAACTCGAATTAGAAGTCATGGAACTCCTGTTAAAAATCAGGCTAATAAAAATGAGATTCAGTGAAGAGATTCTAAGTGTGTGGAAGACATGATCTATTTACACATTTAGAAAATGAAATAGGTTTGGGCTGGGTGTTTCTGCCTCTCCACAGCCCTCCAAATCTTGGTCAAGAGCTTCACGAGAAGAGTGCCCTTCATTCCAAAGGGTCATGAAGCACAGCCCTGCTGAAGCTCTTCTCCCCAGTGTCCCTCTGCTTCTAATCCTCCTCCGCCCCCTCCTGAGTCAAGGTATCTGCTGAAGAACCCTTACACAGAGCAGCATCCTGTGAGCCTGTGAGCCTGTGCATCCACAAGACATCTGCGGCTCTAACCTCCCTTGGAAAGGATTTACATAGGATTGAATGGAGGGAGAGTTACTATTGTTTTTACTTCTTCTCTAAGTCATGTTTACTCTCTCACACACCAGATTTCAGTGACTTGACTTCTGTGAACACAGTTTTCTGTCAGACACTTATTTTGTTGATTTAGTTCTGTTGGTAAACACTGGAAAACAGTCTCATAGTCATCCCCCCACAGCTACAACTGTCAGCTAGTAGGAGCTAAAAATAAGAGGGACTCCTAGGCATTTAAACAAATATTGCCATTCAACAGAATCTCTTTCCTTATTCTAAGAATTCAAAAAATAAGGTCCCGGGGATCTTTTTCACATAACTAAGTATAATCTAGCTAAAAATAGTGCCATGTTATAACATCTTTAATCTAGAATTCTTATCCAAGCAAAAATATTTTTATTTATTATAGCCCTATTGTGGTAAACTTTGCTTAAGGAGATTAATTCATCGATATATGAGTAATTTATTTTAAACGTGAATCCCCCAAAGAAAAACATACTTTGATTGGCCGATAAAATTCTCTCATCCCCTCAATTACTTTGCTTTCTCCAGTGTAAGTCCTTTTTAGGAAAAATAAAATGATAGCTGGCATTATTTAGTCTCTGTTATGTTCACGGGGTTTGATAAGTAATTTACACACATTCTTCTCTTCAGGTCTTATAAGAAACATATTTATTTCTTAGGAAGACATAATCTCCATTTTCCTCAGAAGAAAAGAGACTTGGTGGATTAAGTAACATTTCAAAGACAACATAGAAAAGTGTCAGTGCTGGAATTTGAGCAATGGTTGATCTGATTTTAAAGCTCTGCTTCTAGATTTGTAAAATTTGATCTATCCTTGACACATGAAGTTAATAGAAGACTCTTCCTCTAGCACTGGCAGAGGAAAGTATTAGAATAATGAGATAACGTTCTACATCATGCAAGACCATGTACATTCAATATCACATCAACAATCATACAATTGAAAATGTGGTTTAATCATGTATGTAGGTATGTTTTGGTATAGGCAAGACTCACACTTCAGAAGCAACAATAAAAATGAATTAATACTTAGATTATAAATTCTGGCACATACACCATATCTTCCTTAACATTCATTGAATTTATTGAAATAAAACCAGTCATGTAAAATTAATAATGATCTTATGGAATATCCTATAGTTCTCAGTGTATATTTAGAACTTCCTGGTGTTCCAGTCTTACAGTAGACCAGGGGATTACAGCCTGTGCCTGGTCCCATCAGGACCCAGTAGGTGGATGTTGCCTATTATCTTCTTTTATCTTTTAAGTTACTTGCCAATCAAGAAGTTGAACAATGGCCTGTGTTCTTCATTTAAGAGAGCAGAATGGTCCAGGTCTTTCTTGGTTCAAAACCTTCTCAGTATTGGCCTAGAAGCTTTGATATCTCTGCATCACTTGGAATTTGCAGTGGCTCATAGTCATAGCTTTTGGGATGCAAGAATGTGGCCTTCACCTCGAACATAACCTTCAGTTCCAACCTCTAACTCCATTTGTATTTCTCAACTATTTGTTTCTGTCCTGGTTCTTGTCTGACATCTTGATTTTGGTGCCAAATTTGTCTTTCATAAGAGCCAGTCTAAAAGTAGGCTCTGCTGTTTAAGTTTTTATTAAATCCTCTGATTTTCTTCCTAGGTATGTCTACTTGAGTTTAAGTATAAACAGTCCCTTTCTAGATCTAAATTTTATTGGTTCTCCTAATATGTTATCAGGAGAATAGTTTTGTTGCATGCCATAAAAATCTGGATTCCAACAGGTTTAAACTATCCATTATTCCACATAGGAGGAGGTCCAGAGACAATGCAGGCTTCGAGTTTGGTTGACTTGGTGATGTCATCAAGGATCCAGAATCATTTCACCTCTTCTCAGCCATTCTGTTTTGTCTCCATTTTCAGGCTGGTAGAAATATAGCTGCAGATGTTCCAGTTTTCTTATTCTGATGCAATATCCAGGAGAGAAGAGACCATCCTTTCCTCAAGGTCTTTCTTTGAGCCAAGGAAATGTTTCCTGAAGGTCCCTGAAGACTTCCTTTCAAATGCCTTAAGGTAAAAGGTTAGGGATTTAGCTATTAAAACAATCAAAATGCTTCCAGTTTCAAAATCCCCAGTCTAATTTGTGTGGCATATATAGATACTACATGGCATTTCTTGATTTATGAATGGTCTAAGGGACTTTGATTAACTTAACTATTGCAAATGTACCATTCTTTGTGAGGCTATCTGACGGGCAGCCATAGCCCTAAGGAGATTTTCTACACCAAATCCCACAAATTCCCACTCCATATTTACTGTGGGTGACAATAACCAAAAGTTGGTCAATATAATGGTATAATTAAAATGTGAAATTATTGTTAAGTTAGGCAAAGAAATAACTGGATAAATGTTTAGTGTTTTAAAAAGTTGAGCTAATATTGAGTTGGTGCTGTGTTATCTGATTTCAAAGTTTCAAAGTTTCTTCAGGATTCTCCAACCTTGCACAATTTGAACAACTGTGCATTGAATGAAACTACTGACAGAAACTAGCATACAATAAGTAAATAAAAAGTTTGCAGTTGTATAACTCAGGCATATTGCTGGACAATATTATTCTGACCTTAAATAACTTACTTAACCTCTCCAAGCCTTAGGTTTTTCATCTGCAAAAATTAGAGCAATAATATGTTTCTTTCAGTGTATTGAATGAGACAACACAAGTATTAAAACAGTGTAAGGAATACATGTTATTATTTATCCTAAATAAATTTTTCTGTGTTGTTCAATTTACTCCAAAAAGAATTATTAGTCCAAATGTTGCCATTCCAACTTACATTGTTGTAAAATCAAGTAAATGTCTAAGGTCTATTCTAAGATGCTGCAAAAACTTAAAGCAACATTTTATATTTCTTTTTATCTCATTGGGCAGAGAATCTAAAAACAATGCAACACCCTTTTCAGTAATAGACACTTTATCCTAATTTTATATTTGTTCAAAAGACTAATTTACAATCACTTACCATGTTCTAATGTTGGCAAATAACCCTATTATTTGTCTAATGGAATTCTTCTATAAATTTTCATACTTCAAAAGCCTTCATAAATAAATATTAATCAGAGAATCTCACAAAAGCTGTGACTGAAAAATGCACATGTGAGTTCAATCAAGAAATAAATGAGTATAATCACACTGCTACTCAATTTTAATATTGGAGAACAAAGAAGGTAAATAGCTAATTTATGACAAGTGAGGATTTACTCATTGTCAGAATACAATGGATCATTTGTTGCAGACTCAAAAGGGTAAGATAGTAATGAAATTTAATAATATTGACTTTTCTAGTAGCCTTTTTTTGTTGTTCATACAAAACTCGAATTTTTCAACTTAATTAAACTGGAATTTAAAAAGTGGTGAAGTATATTTTAATTTATTATCTGCTGTTTTTAGTAAATTGACCCATCACTGACAATCAAGGAATATGTGCATATGGATATTACTGTCATTCTTAAAAAGCAAGCCACATTTACTGACTTATTTAAATGACTCAATATTGTGCATATACAAAATTAAAGGCTGATCGTTTTAAATTTCTTATCACTTTTGACAGCTTGATTCTACTCTGCTTAGTAGTAATATTTGATGTAATTCAATTCTCACATTATAATCTATCTGGGCCAATTAGAATCATTGAATATAACATGTAACTATTAATGCCAAGAAGAAGCACACAATCACACACATGTGCACATGCACATGCACACACACACCTCCTCCCCGTATATGCCCCTTAGCTATGTTATGAACATGTTTATTGACTATATACTGCTCATTCATTAATTTAATGAGCAAACAAAATTGAGCTCTACATCATTGTGTCAAGAATTTGTCTACAGATAAAATATTGAACAAGACATCGTCACTACCCTCAAAAAACTCACAGGTCCGTCAGAGAATAGAACAGGCAATTATAATTCCCTGTCATAAGTGTTTCAAACAATAGTGGTATCATATGATTATATAAAAGGCCAACTTCTCTTACCACAATCAGTAGACTACTTCCAGGTGAGTACCCTTGACCATGTGGACATAAAAAAATATGGATGACTTTTTACAACAAAATAGATGACTTTAGAAAATCTAATCAATCCATGAATACTATTAACTATGGACTTCTTATCTTTATTTGAATTAAAACACATTTTAAAAAAATCTGATTTGCTAAAATACTAAAACTAAAGTCAGTTTGGTCTGATATTAATATACTCCAGCTCTCTTACGGTTGTTGCTTATGATATATCTTTTTCTATTCTTTTACTTTCTTTCTGTATCTTTGAATCTAAACCCTGTCCCCTGTAGACAGCATGTAGTTGGATCATGTTTTTAATAATAGAACCTGATAATCTGTCTTTTGATTTTTTTGTGTAATCCATTGAATGTTTTTTGTTTTTTTTTTTGTTTTTTTTTTTAAGTATATATGATATCCCAGTCTGTCACTCAAACTGTAATTCAGTGGCATATTCTTGACTTACTGCAACATCCACCTTCTGGGCTCAATCTATCCTCCTACCTGAGCCTCTTAAGTAGAGATGGGGTTTCACCATGCTGCCCAAGCTGCTCTCACACTCCTGGGCTCAAGCGATCCACTCACCTTGGCTGCACAAAGTGCTGGGATTACAGGTGTTAGCCACCTGTAATGCATTAACAGGCCGATGCATTAACACATGGCTGGATTTACATCTGCCATTTTGTTTTTTGTGTATTTAATGTTCCATTGCTTCTTTTATTTCTCTGTTCCTCATTTATTATCTTCTTTTATGTAGATATTTTTTAATGTAAACTTTTTATTTCTTTAATTATTTTAATTATATTTTTCAAAATATTTTCTTAGTGGTTGTTTTAGGGCATTCAATATACATCTTACTATACTAACAATATGTTCTATTTCAGATTTATACGAACTAAAACCTAGTGAAATATAAGAACTTCACTCCATATGGCTTCATCCCTCCCCTCCCTTTTTGTGTTATTGTTTATCTTTTTGTGTTACTACATATCTATGTATATTAAAAACTAGTATTCCGTTGTTATAATTGTGTTCTACAAATTTATGTCTTCTGCAGAAGCAAAGAGAAGGAAAATAAGTATATATTTATGGATTTTGTTACCTTAGCCTTTTAATTTACCTCTCTGGTTTTCTTTTTCTTGTGAATTTAAGTTAACATTTGTTGTCATTTTTTTATTTTAATGCAGTTTTGTGTCTGTCTGCCACCATTATGCGATCATTGTCACATGTATTACATTTCTGTACTTTCTAAGTCCAACAATACAACGAACACCTATATATGTGTATACATACACAAATACATAGATACATATTTATGTGTTTATGCAATTACTTTTAAAATCAGTTAAGAGAAGAAATGAGAAAAAATATTCAATTAAGTTTTTTTTTTGTAATTATGTACCTAATTACTTGTACTGGTATTCATAGTCTTTTCTTGTGAGTTTGCATTGCTGTTATATCACTTGCTTTCACCCAGGAGAACTCTAGTATTTCTCGTAAGGCATATCTGCTAGCAACAAATTCTCTCAGGTTTTGTTTATCCAACAAAACTTTTATTTTACCTTTATTTTTGAATAATAGTTTTTCTGGCTATAAGAGTTTTGGTTGAGAAAATTTTTTATTTTTATTTTTATTTTTCACTTTGAACACTTTGAATATGCCATCACATTGCCTTTTGGGGTCCATTACTTCTGATAAGAGATCATCTGTAATCTCACTGGGGTTCCCTTGTGTGTGGTTAATTATTTTTCTCTTATTGCTCTCAGATTTCCTCTTTCAACATTTTTACCATGATGCATGTGACTGTAGTTCTCTTTGCATTTGTTACACTTGGGCTTTATTGGATGTGTAGATTAATGTTTTTTACGAATTTCGGGAGCTTTTAGCCATTATTTCTCCTGATATTTTTTCTGCCTCTTTTTCTCATCTCCTTCTAGAAATCAAACTATGTGTATATTGGTGTACTTAAAGGTATTTCACATTTCTCTGAACCTCTAGTCATTTTCTTATTTGTCTCTTTGTTCTTTAGATAGTATGGTCTCTATTGATCTACCTTTAGGTTCACTGATTCTTTTCATTTTATTGTAATTTTCAACTTCAGAACTTTCATTTGGTTATTTTTAATAATTTTCATAGTTTTAATGATATTTTCTATTGGATGAGACCTTGTTCCTATGTTCCTTTAATTCTTTAGACATGGTTTGCATTAGTTCTTTAAACTTTGTAATATTTGCTTTGAAGTCTTTGTAAGTTCAACATCTTGGTTTTTTTCAAAAGCAATTTCTATTGCCTGCTTTTTTCCTTGAGGGTAGGTCACACTTCCTAGTTCTTTAAATGTGAGGTAATATTTTATTGAAAAAAATGGTATTTTAGGTAATACCTTATCCAGACACTTTTTACTCCTGGAGCTATTATTTAATTTTAAATCTTATAAATCTTTTACAAAGTAATTCAAATGACAAATGTTAATGACTAATACAACTTAAAAAACTTTGAAATCCTCTTGTGTTCTAGTATATTCTTAGATATAGCACAGGGTCAAATACATAACAGGAACTAAATAATATTTGTGAATACATGAATTTTACACAATGAATAGAAGATAGGAAAGGCTGTGGCATAGCTGTTGGTGGCAAGAAAAACTAGGGGACTTCAGTAGGATTCCCACCAAGGTAACCAGCTGGTTTCCTTTCTATGGTTCTTGCCCCATCACATATTCTCAACACAGCAGCTTTTAGCAGTGTGTAACGTGTGTCACGTTCTGCTCAGAATCCTCCAGTGGCTTCCCATCACCCTCAGAATGCAGGGCTCTCATTGCATCTCTTCCTTATCTCCTGTTTCTCTTTGTACCTCACTCTTCTGCCACCCCGGCTGTTGAGATTTCCTAATATTTAATATTTTGCCAGCCTCTCCAGGTGACTCTCAACACTGGCCTCCTTTCAAGGTATTCTCCCTGCTTCTCTTGTTTGCATCTTAGATTACGTTTGCTTAGAATGTTCCTACTAAATTCACGTGATTATCTGTCCTACATCCCTCTAATCTTCCCTCCGATGTCACTTTATCCACCAAGATTTCTTAGCCTCTCCTTCCTGTTGTGTTTTTCTCCTTGAGATTTATCATTACCTAATTACTACATAGTTTACTTTTTTACCTCACTTATTTTCCTCTTCCTCTACTGGAATGTGAGTTCTGTGAAGATCGGCTTTGCTTCTTTTGTTTCTGCTATATCTCCAGTTCATTGAAGAGTACATGGCCCATAGTCAACAATTCAAAAATATGTGTAAAACTGTATAAAATGAATAACCAAACATGGCAGTATGAATAGCTAATAGATAAAACTTCATTTATTCTACTAGTATGTATTGAGTGCCATTGTTATGCCAGGAACTCTCTTTGGTACTGAAGATACATTGGAAACCCAGACACATGAAGTCTCTCTCCTCATGTCGCTGCAGTGAACAACTAAAGGCAAAATATAATTTTTGTTGTTTAAATATATTATGAAGAAACCTATGGCAGGGTAAAATGTAAAACAATATAAGAAGATAAACACTAGTGACAAAGAGAAGATTAGTTGAGAAAAGTTCTGTATGGAGGTGACATTTGGTGATGATGATGATAATGGTAATTGATGATAGTGAAGAAGGTAATGATCATTGTGACAATGATGAGGAAGACAGTGATACTAGAGGTGGCCAAAAATTAGGCAGAAGGTTGCTGGGCACTAACTGCAGTTTTGTAAAATTTCCACTACATAGTGCTGCTTCCCCAGAACAAGTTGTCTCTTATATCTAATTTGTTAAATGCTTGAATGAAAGATTGTGTAAAAATGTGAGACTAGTACCATTAATACCATACCTGAATCTGTTACATCTTGTTCTCTCCCAAATTGCTTGCTTACTCTTTTTAAAACATATCTCTTATACTTTCTTGAAAGGATCATAGTGTATTTTAAATGAGGCCATAACCATCACTATCCTTATTGAATAGAAAATTACATAACACTCGAATGCTGGGAAGATGGCCGCCTAAGAACAGCTCAGGACTTCAGCTCCCAGTGAAAGTGCAGAGGGTGAGTGGATGCTGCATTTTCAGACGAACTCTTATTGCCCACAGACCAGGAGATACCCAGGCAGAGGGGTCGCCAGCATCGCAGTTCCAGCCGGTGTGGCTGTTTTGGCCCCCGCGGGGCTGATTCCGCCCGCGTGGCTGCTGTGACCATGCCCTGTTGCTGCGGTTCTCCATACAAAACCACTGGTCTGGGAGCCCTCTTAGCTGGCGATCAGAGCCCTGAGATGGCAGAGTTGCCCATTCATCTGAAATAGTGACCCAGGCCAGGAGATTCCTAGGCAAAAAATCCACCAGGAGCGGGTGCCGCAGTTCGAGCCAACTCAGTGAGTCGCAGCACGGGAGATCCCGGCGCCTTTTCAACAAGCGACTGGAACACTGGGTCTCTCAACTTAAAAGAAAAGGCTCTGAGTCAGGGAGCCAGGTGATCAGGCTCGGTTGGTCCCAGCCCCCCACCCCCAACAACAAGGAAAACAAAAACAGTAATTGGAAACCCTCTGGGTTGAGCCCTTCAAACCAAGCACAGCTGAACCGGGACAGTCCAGCTCAGTGGGGGAGGGGCTTCCGCCATTACTGAGACTCTCCACTGCTACAGAGGCAAGCCGCCGTTGCCAAGGCAACCTGCCACAACAGAGAGAGTCCGCCATAACAGAGGCAAGGCCACCATTGCCAAGACAGTTCTAACTACACCCATATAAACAGGACTGCATGGAAGAGCTCAGGGCAGCTGGGTGGAGCCCACAGCAGCTCAGCAAAGCCCCTGTGGGCAGGCCGTGGCTAGGCATGCTGCCAGCTGGGCGGGTCAGACCTGAAAGAAAAATAAAAAAAGGCAGTAGTGCAACGGAAACTCATAAAGCTCCAACTCTCCAGGACAGAGCACCTGGGAACAAAAAGTGCTTTATGAGTTCAGCTGCAGCAGACCTAAACATACCTGCCCAGCAGCTCTGAATGAACAACGGAGCTCACAACTCAGGACTTAAGCCCCAATAAAAGATAGACTGTCTCCTCAAGTAGCTCCCTGACCCCCATAGATCCAAAGACTCACCTCATAAAGGAGAGAACGGACTGACAGTAGGCGAGCATCCTTGTGGGACAAAGATAGCAGAAGAGGAAACTGGCAGCAACCCTGACTGTTCTGCAGCTGCTGCAGGTGACCCCCAGGCAAGCAGGGCCTGGAGAGGACCTCCGCAGTCCTACAGCAGAGGGGCCAGACTGTTAGAAAGAAAGATTAAAAAAAAAAAAAAAAGGAGTAACTTCAGCATCCACGAACTAGAAGCTCACTCAGAGACCCAATCTGAAAGACAGTAATTACAAAGACAACAGGTGGATAAACCCACAAAAATGGGAAGAAACCCACGCAAAAAGGATGAAAACTCCCGAAACCAGAACACCTCTCCTCCTAAAAGGGATCACAACTCCTCACCAGCAAGGGAACCAGACCGGATGGAGAAGGAGGCTGATGAAATGACAGAATCAGACTTCAGAAGGTGGGTAGTAAGAAACTACAGTGAACTAAAAGAACATGTTCTAACCCAAGGTAAAGAAAATAGGAACCTTGAAAAAAGATTGGACGAACTGCTAACAAGAATGGACAGCATAGAGAGGAGTATAAGTGAATTGATGGAGCTGAAAAACACAACACGAGAACTTCGTGAAGCATGCACAAGCTTCAACAGCCGAATTGACCAAGCAGAAGAAAGGATATCAGAGGTCGAAGATCAACTCAATGAAATAAAAAGAGAAGGCAAGAACAGAGAAAAAAGCACAAAAAGGAATGAACAAAATCTTCAAGAAATGTGGGACTATGTGAAAAGACCCAATCTACGTCTGATAGGTGTACCTGAATGTGATGAAGAGAATGAATCCAAGCTGGAAAATACTCTTCAGGATATTATCCAGGAAAACTTCCCCAACCTAGCAAGGCAGACCAATATTCAAATCCAGGAAATACAGAGAACACCACAAAGATATTCCTCAAGAAGAGCAACCCCAAGGCACATAATTGTCAGATTCACCAGGGTTGAAATGAAAGAGAAAATGCTAAGGGCAGCCAGAGAGAAAGGTCGGGTTACCCACAAAGGGAAGCCCATTAGACTCACAGCAGATCTCTCAGCAGAAACCCTACAAGCCAGAAGAGATTGGGGGCCAATATTCAACATCCTTAAAGAAAAGAACTTCCAACCCAGAATCTCCTATCCAGCCAAACTAAGCTTCATAAGTGAAGGAAAAATAAAATCCTTTGTGAACAAGCAAGCACTCAGAGATTTCATCACCACCAAACCTGCTCAACAAGAACTCTTGAAAGAGGCTCTACACATATAAAGGAACAACCAGTATCAGCCACTCCAAAAACACACCAAATGGTAAAAGAGCATCAACACAATCAAGAAGCCACATCAACTAACCAACAGAACAGCCAGGTAGCATCAAAATGACAGTATCAAATTCACGCATAACAATACTATCCCTAAATGTCAATGGACTAAATGCCCCAATCAAAAGACACAGACTGGCAAATTGGATAAAAAGCCAAAACCCATCAGTGTGCTGTATCCAGGAAACCCATTTTACATGCAAGGATACACAAAGGCTCAAAATAAAGGGATGGAGGAACATCTACCAAGCAAATGGAGAGAAAAAAAAAAAAAAAAAAAAAAAAAAAAAAAAGCAGGAGTTGCAATTCTCATCTCTGATAAAATAGACTTTAAAGCAACAAAGATCAAAAGAGACAAAGAAGGACATTACATAATGGTAAAAGGATCACTGCAACAAGAAGAGCTAACGATCCTAAATATATACGCACCCAATACAGGAGCACCCAGATACATAAGGCAAGTTCTTAATGACTTACAAAGAGACTTAGACTCCCACACAATAATAGTGGGAGACTTTAACACCCCATTGTCAATATTAGACAGATCAACCAGACAGAAAATCAACAAGGATATCCAGGACCTGAATTCAGACCTGGAACAAGCAAACCTAATAGACATTTACAGAACTCTCCACCCCAAATCCACAGAATATACATTCTTCTCAGCACCACATCACACCTACTCTAAAATTGACCACATAATTGGCAATAAATCACTCCTCAGCAAATGCAAAGGAACAGAAATCATAACTAACAGTCTCTCAGACCACAGTGCAATCAAGTTAGAACTCAGAATTCAGAAACCAACTCAGAACCACACAGCTTCATGGAAACTGAACAACTTGCTCTTGAATGTTGACTGGAGAGACAATGAAATGAAGGCAGAAATAAAGATGTTCTTCGAAACCAATGAGAACGAAGACACAACATACCAGAATCTCTGGGACACATTTAAAGCAGTCTCTAGAGGAAAATATATAGCAATGAGTGCCCACATGAGAAGAAAGGAGAGATCTAAAATTGACACCCTATCATCAAAATTGAAAGAGCTAGAGGAGCAAGATTAAAAAAAAAAAAACTCAAAACCTAGCAGAAGACAGGAAATAACTAAGATCAGAGCAGAACTGAAGGAAATAGAGACACAAAAAAACTCTTCAAAAAATCAATAAATCCAGGAGCTGGTTTTTTGAAAAGATCAACAAAATAGACAGACCACTAGCCAGATTAATAAAAAAGAAAAGAGAGAATAACCAAATTGATGCAATAAAAAACGATAAAGGGGATATCACCACAGATTCCACAGAAATCCAAACCATCATCAGAGATTATTACAAACAACTCTATGTGCATAAACTAGTAAACCTCGAAAAAATGGATAAATTCCTGGACACCTGCATCCTCCCAAGCCTAAACCTGGAAGAAGCCGAAACCCTGAATAGACCAATAACAAGGTCTGAAGTTGAGGCATCAATAAAGAGCCTACCACCCAAAAAAAAGCCCAGGTCCAGATGGGTTCACAGCTGAATTCTACCAGACATACAAAGAGGAGCTGATACCATTCCTTCTGAAACTATTCCAGACAATCCAAAAAGAGGGAATCCTTCCCAAATCATTTTACGAGACAGACATCATCCTGATACCAAAACCCGGCAGAGACTCAACAAGAAAAGAAAATTTCAGGCCAATATCCATGATGAACATAGATGCAAAAATCTTCAATAAAATACTGGCAAACCGATTGCAACAGCATATCAAAAAGCTCATCCACCACGATCAAGTAGGATTCATCCCGGGGATGCAAGGCTGGTTCAACATACGCAAGTCCATAAACGTAATTCACCACATAAACAGAACCAAAGACAAAAACCACATGATTATCTCAATTGATGCAGAGTAGGCTTTTGACAAAATTCAACAACTCTTTATGCTAAAAACCCTCAATAAACTAGGTATTGATGGAACGTATCTCAAAACAATAAAAGCTATTTACGACAAACCAACAGCCAATATCATACTGAAAAGGGCAAAAAACTGGAAGCATTCCCTTTGAAATCTGGCACTAGACAAGGATGCCCTCTCTCACCACTCCTATTCAATATAGTACTGGAAGTTCTAGCCAGAGCAATCAGGCAAGAAAAAGAAATAAAGGGTATCCAAATTGGAAAGGAGGAAATCAAATTGTCTCTATTTGCAGATGACATGATTGTATATCTGGAAGACCCCATCATCTCAGCCCCAAATCTCCAGAAACTGATAAACAACTTCAGCAAAGTCTCAGGATACAAAATCAACATGCAAAAATCACAGGCATTCCTATACACCAGTAATAGACTTCAAGAGAGCAAATCAAGAACGAACTGCCATTCACAATTGCTACAAAGACAATAAAATACCTAGGAATACAACTAACAAGGAACGTAAAGGACCTCTTCAAGGAGAACTACAAGCCATTGCTCAACGAAATAAGAGAGGATACAAACAGATGGAGAAACATTCCATGTTCATGGTTAGGAAGAATCAACATCGTGAAAATGGCCATACTGCTCAAAGTAATTTACAGATTCAACGCTATTCCCATCAAGCTACCAATGACCTTCACAGAACTGGAAAAAAACACCTTAAACTTCATATGGAACTAAAAGAGAGCCCACATAGCCAAGTCAATGCTAAGCAAAAAGAACAAAGCAGGAGGCATCACACTACCGGACTTCAAACTATACTACAAGGCTACAGTAATCAAAACAGCATGGTACTGGTACCAAAACAGAGATATAGACCAATGGAACAGAACAGAGGCCTCACAGGAAATACAACATACCCACAACCATCTGATCTTCGACAAACCTGACAAAAACAAGCAATGGGGAAAGGACTCCCTGTTTAATAAATGGTGTTGGGAAAACTGGCTAGCCATGTGCAGAAAGCAGAAACAGGACCCCTTCCTGACACCTTACACCAAAATTAACTCCAGATGGATTAAAGACTTAAACATCAGACCTAACACCATAAAAACCCTAGAAGAAAATCTAGGCAAAACCATTCAGGACATAGGTGTAGGCAAGGACTTCATGACCAAAACGCCAAAAGCAATGGCAACAAAAGCCAAAATAGACAAATGGGACCTAATCAAACTCCACAGCTTCTGCACGGCAAAAGAAACAGTCAGTAGAGTGAATCGGCAACCAACAGAATGGGAAAAAATTTTTGCAGCCTACCCATCTGACAAGGGGCTGATATCCAGAATTTACAAAGAACTAAAGCAGATCTACAAGAAAAAAACAAACAAGCCCATTCAAAAAATGGGTGAAGGATATGAACAGATACTTTACAAAAGAAGACATACAGGAGGCCAACGAACATATGAAAAAATGCTCATCATTACTGGTCATCAGAGAAATGCAAATCAAAACCACATTGAGATACCATCTCACACCAGTTAGAATGGCGATCATTAAAAAATCGGGAAACAACAGATGCTGGAGAGGATGTGGAGAAATAGGAACACTTTTACACTGTTGGTGGGAATGTAAATTAATTCAGCCATTGTGGAAGACAGTGTGGCGATTCCTCAAGGACCTAAAAATAGAAATCCCATTTGACCCAGCAATCCCATTACTGGGTACATATCCAAAGGATTATAAATCATTCTACTACAAGGACACGTGCACACGAATGTTCATTGCAGCACTGTTTACAATAGCAAAGACCTGGAACCAACCCAAATGCCCAACGATGATAGACTGGATAGGGAAAATGTGGTACATATACACCATGGAATATTACGCAGCCATCAAAAACGATGAGTTCACGTCCTTTGTAGGGACACGGATGAACCTGGAAACCATCATTCTCAGCAAACTGACACAAGAGCAGAAAATCAAACACCGTATATTCTCACTCATAGGTGGGTGTTGAACAATGAGAACACACGGACACAGGGAGGGGAGCACTACACACTCGGGTCCGTTGGGGGGAAATGGGGGAGGGACGGGGGGGTAGGGAGGTGGGAAGAGATAGCGTGGGGAGAAATGACAGATGCAGGTGAGGGGACAGAAAACAGCAAACCACACTGCCATGTGTGTACCTATGCAACAATCTTGCATGTTCTTCACATGTACCCCAAAACCTAAAATGCAATTGAAAAAAAAAAGGTTTTTCTAAAAAAAAAAAAATGAAAATTACATAACACTCGAGATGTCAACAATAAGTTTTGATTTTAATAAAGACTTTGACCTAAAGTAAATTGGACATGTCTAATCTCATTTCAAAAATCAATTAAAGTTTCCAGCAGACCAGCCAAAGAAGTTCCAAGAAATGATTTTCCTGGATGTCAACATTACCATTTCTTGATCTGAGTAGTTAATCTTGTTCCTAGTCTCACCACCTGTCACCTCAACTCCCCAAAAAGGCTTTTGTAATACAAGCCCTTTCTAGTATAATCCTGATACTTTCAGGTGTGGAGCACAGTATATATCCAAAGTAAGCAATTCTCTTACTTTTCTCAAGGATAACGTATCTCTATTCTATGACAATTCATGATATATATACATATATATGGCATGTGAGACACCAGTATTTTCATTTATTTTATTTATTTTATTATGCTTTAAGTTCTGAGGTACATGTGCAGGTCTTGCAGGATTGTTACATAGGTATACACATGCCATGGTGGTTTGCTGCGTCCATCCCCCCATCACCTACATTAGGTATTTCTCCTAATGTTATCCCTCCTCAATCCCCCTACCCCCTGCTATCCCTCTCCCAGCCCCCCAACCCCTCACAGGCCCCAGTGTGTGACATTCCCCTCCCTATGTCCATGTGCTCTCATTGTTCAACACCAACTTATGAGGAAGAACATGTCGTGTTTGGTTCTCTGTTCTTGCATCAGTTTGCTGAAGATGATGGTTTCCAGCTTCATCCATGCATCCATGTCATCCTGCAAAGAACATGAACTCATACTCTTTTATGACTGCACAGTATTCCATGGTATATATGTGCCACATTTCTTTATCCAGTCTGTCACAGATGGGCATTTGGGTTGGTTCCAAGTCTTTGCTATTGTAAAAAGTGTCACAATGAACATACGTGTGCATGTGTCTTTATAATAGAATGATTTATAATCCTTTGGGTATATATCCAGTAATTGGATTGCTGGGTCAAATGATATTTCTAGTTCTAGGTCCTTGAGGAATTGCCACACTGTTTTCCACAATGGTTGAACTAATTTACACTCCCACCAACAGTGTAAATGTGTTCCCATTTCTCCATATCCTCACCAGCATCTGTTGTCTCCAGATTTTTTAATGGTCACCATTCTAAATGGCATGAGATATCTCAGTGTGGTTTTGATTTACATTTCTCTAATAATCAGTGATGATGAGCATTTTTTCATATGTTTGTTGGCTGCATAAATGTCTTATTTTGAAGTGTCTGTTCATTTCCTTTGCCCACTTTTTGATGGGGCTGTTTTTTTCTTGTAAATTTGTTTTAGTTCTTTGTAGATTCTGGATATTAGCCCTTTGTCAGATGGGTAGATTCCAAAAATTTTTTCCCATTCTGTTGGCTGCTGGTTCACTCTAATGATTGTTTCTTTTGCTGTGCAGAAGCTCTTAAGTTTAATTGGATCCCATTTGTCTGTTTTGGCTTTTGTTGCCAGTGCTTTTGGCATTTTGGTCATGACGTCCTTGCCTATGCCTATGTTCTGAATGGTATTGTCTTGGTTTTCTTCTAGAGTTTTTACAGTATTCAGTCTTATTTTAAATCTTTAATCCATCTAGAGTTAATTTTTGTATAAGATGTAAGGAAGGGGTCCAGTTTCTGCTTTCTGCACATGCCTAGCCAGTTATCCCAACACCATTTATTAAATAGAGAATCCTTTCTCCATTGCTTATTTTTGTCAGGTTTGTCAAAGATCAGATGGCTGTAGCTCTGTGGCATTGCTTCCGAGGCCTCTGTTCTGTTCCATTGGTCTATATCTCTGTTTTGGCACCAGTACCATGCTCTTTTGATTACAGTAGCCTTATAGTATTGTTTGAAGTCAGGTGGCATGATGCCTCCAGCTTTGTTCTTTTTGCTTAGGATTGTCTTGGCTATGCGGGCTCCTTTTTGGTTCCATATGAAGTTTAAGGTGGTTTTTTCCAATTTTGTGAAGAAGGTCAATGGTAGCTTGATGGGGATAACATTGAATCTATAAATTACTTTGGGCAGTATGGCCATTTTCAGGATATTGATTCTTTCTAACCATGAGCATGGAATGTTTTTCCATCTGTTTGTGTCCTCTCTTATTTCCTTGAGCAGTGGTTTGTAGTTCTTCTTGAAGGGACCCTTTACATCCATTGTTATTTGTATTCCTAGGTATTTTATTTTCTATGTTGCATTTGTGTATGGGAGTTCACTCATGATTTGGCTCCCTGTTTGTCTGTTATTAGTGTATATGGATGTTTGTTTTCAATTCTGTTTATGTGGTGTGTCACACTTATTGACTTATGTATGTTAAACCATCCCTGCATCCCTGGTATGGAACCCACTTAATCGTGGTGGACTAGATTTTTAATAAGTTGGATTTGGTTAGCTAGTGTTTTGTTGAGGATTTTTGCATCTATGTTCATCAGGGATGTTGGTCTATAGTTTTCTTTTTTTTATATGTCCTTCCCTGGTTTTGATATTAGAGTGATACTGGTTTCATAGAATGATTTAAGGAGGATTCACTCTTTCTCTATCTTTTGGAATAGTGTCAATAGAATTAGTACCAATTCTTCTTTGAATGTCTTGTAGAATTCAACTGTGGATCCGTCTGGCCCTGGGCTTTTTTGTTGTTGTTAGCAATTTTAAAATTACCATTTCAATCTTGCTACTTGTTATTGATCTGTTCAGTGTTTCTATTTCTTTCTGGTTTAATCTAGGAGGGCTGTATATTTTCAGGAATTTATCTATCTCCTCTAGGTTTTCTAGTTTATGTATATAAAGGTGATCATACATTAAGCGATCTTTTGTATTTCTGTGGTATCAGTTGTAACATCCCCCATTTTGTTTCTAATTGAGCTTCTTGGATATTCTCTTTTCTTTTCTTGGTTAATCTTGCTAATGACTATAAATTTTATTTAGCTTTTCAAATAACCAGCTTTTTGTTTTATTTATCTTTTGTTGTAATTTCTTTTGTTTGTTTCATCATTTAGTTCTGCTCTGATCTTGGGTTTTTTTTTTTTTTTTTTCTGTTATGTTTGGTTTGCCCTTGTTTCTCTACTTCATTAAGGAGTGACCTTAGATTGTCTATTTGTGCCCTTTCAGACTTTGTTATATAAGCATTTGATGCTATGAACTTTCCTCTTAGTACTGCTTTTGGTGTATCCCAGAGGTTTTGGTAAGTTGTGTCACCATTATTGCTCAGTTCAAAGAATTTTAAATTTTTCATCTTGATTTCATTGCTGATCCAGTGATCATTCAGGAGCAAGTTATTTAATTTCCATGTATTTTCATGGTTTTGAGGGTTCCTTTTGTAGTTTATTTCCAATTTTAATCCACTGTGATCTGAGAGAGTATTTGATAGCATTTTGATTTTTCTAAATTTGTTGAGTCTGTTTTGTGGGCTATTACATGTTCTATCTCACAGAATGTTCCATATGCTGATGAAAAGAATGCATATTCTTCAGCTGTTGGGTAGCATGTTCTTTAAGTTAAGTCCATTTGTTGTAGGATATAGTTTAAGTCCATTATTTCTTTGTTGACTTTCTGTGCTTATTACTTGCCTAGTGCTGTCAGTAGAGTGTCAAAGTTCTTCAGTATTATTGTTTTGCCATCTATCTAATTTCTTAGGTCTAATGGTAATGGTTTTATAAATTTGGGCTCCAGTCTTAGGTGCATGTGTATTTAAGACTGTGATACTTTACTATTGGACTAGTAGTTTTATCATTATATAATTTCCCTTTTTGTCTTTTTTAACTGCTTTTGTTTTAAAGTTTGTTTTGTCTACTCCTGTTCACTTTTGATCCCTGTGTGCTTGCAATTTCTTTTTCCAACCCTTTACCTTAAGTTTATGTGAGTCCTTATGTGTTGAGTGAGTCTCTTGAAGACAGCAGATACTTGGTTTAAAAATCCTTCCCATTCTTCCACTCTATATCTTTTAACTGGTGCTTTTAGGCCATTTACATTCAATGTCAGTATTGAGAAGTACTATTATATTCATCATGCTATTTGCTGCCTGATATACCTTGTGGGTTTTTTCATTGTGTTATTGTTTTATAGGTTCTGTGAGATTTATGCTTTAAGGAGATTACTTTGGTGTATTACGAGGATTTGTTTCAAGATTTAGAGGTCCTTTTAGCAGTGCTTGTAGTGGTTAATTCTCTCAGCATTTATTTGAAAAAGACAGTATATTTTCTTCATTTATGAAGCTTAGCTTCACTGCATCCAAAATTCTTAGCCAATAATTGTTTAAGGAGGCTGAAGATAGGGCCCCAATTCCTTCTAGCTTGTAGGGTTTCTGCTGAGAAATCTGCTGTTAATCTGATAGGTTTTCCTTTATATATTATACGATGCTTTTGCCTCACAGCTCTTAGGAGTCTCCTTCATCTTGACTTTGTTAACCCAATTAATGAGCCAAGGTGAGGATCTTTTGTGCAATAAACTTCCCAGGTGTTCTTTAAGCTTCTTGTATTTGGATGTCTGGACTCTAGCAAGGCTGGGGAAGTTTTCCTCGATTATTCCGTCAAATATATCTTCCAAACTTTTAGATTTCTCTTCTTCCTCAGGAATAGGAGTTATTAGGTTTGGTCATTTAACATCCCAAACTTCTTGGAGGCTATTTTCATGTTTAAAAATTCTTCTTTCTTTGTCTTTTTTTGGATTGTGTTAATTTGAATGCCTTGTCTTCAAGCTCTGAAGTTATTTCTTCTATTTGTTTGATTCTGTTGCTAAGACTTTCCAGTGCATTTTGCATTTCTGTGTGTCCTTCATCTCTTGAAGTTGTGATTGTTTTTTATTTATGCTATCTATTTCACTGGATATTTTTCTATTCATATCTTGTATCATTTTTTGGATTTCTTTAAGTTGAACTTTACCTTTCTCTAGTTCCTTTTTGATTAGCTTAATAATCAACCTTCTGAATTCTTTTTCTGGCAATTAAGAGATTACATCTTGGTTTGGATCCATTGTTGTTGAGCTAGTGTGATCTTTTGGGGTCGTTAATGAACCTCTTTTTATCATATTATCAGAATTGTTTTTCTGTTTCCTTCTCATTGGATAGACTAGGTCAGAGGGAAGATCTGAGACTCAAGGGCTTCTGTTCAGATTCCTTTGTCCCACAAGGTTCTCCCTTGATTTGGTGTTCTCCCCCTTCCCTTACAAATGGGGCTTCCTGAGAGCCAAACTGCAGTGATTATTATTTCTCTTCTAGCCACTCAATGGAGCTATTGATCTCTGGGCTGGTACTGGGGAGTTTCTGCAAAGGATCCTGTGATATGATCTGTGTCCAGGTTTTTCAGCCATAGATAACAGCACCTGTTTTGCTGGAGTTAGCAGGGAAGTGAAGTGGACTCTGTGAATGTCCTTAGTTGTAGTTTTGTTAAAGGCATTGATTTTGTGTTGGTTGGCCTCCAGCCACCAGGTGAGGCTATCAAGAGCACATCAGCTACAATAGTATAGGGAGGATACAAGCTTGCCCTGGGGTCAGGTGGTGGGTGGAGTCATAAAGTTCCAATAGAGATTATATCCTTTGTCTTCAACTACCAAGGTGAGTAGAGAAGGGCCATAAGGTGGGGGCAGAGTTAAGCCTGTGTAAGCTCAGACTCTCCTTGGGTGGGGCTTGTTGCAGTTGCTGTGGGAGATGGGGATGTGGTTCCCAGGCCAATGGAGTTATGTTCTCAGGGGGATTATGGCTGTGTCACATAGGTCACCAGGGAAGTGGGGGAAAGCTGGCAGCCACAGGCCTCACCCAGCTCCTATACAGCCTGCAGCCTGAAAGACTGGTTACACTCCCAGTGTGCCCCTCTTAAGAGCACCAAGTTTATTTCCAGGCAGCTTGTGAGCAGGCTGAGAACTTACCCCAGGCTGCAAGCCTCCCAGCTGAGAAAGTAAGCAGACTCACAATTCCTCAGCTGTCTCACAGAATCTGCAGCAGCAATCCACCTCCTTTAGAGGGTCTGTGGATTCTCTCGGCTTTCCCAGTATGTTCCTATGGTGGCTTTTGAAGCAAAGGCTTATGATGTGGGTCTCCACACTCTGCTCTGTTTGTCCAAGTAGGAGCTGCAAGTTAGTCCTGCCTCCTATCTGCCAGTTACCTCCTATCTGTGGCGTACTCTTAATTCATTTCTAGCTAATTTCAGATAACTACAGAAGTTAGTTCTTTTAGTTTTTGATTGCATTACATTACTCCTCCAGTATGCCATAACATGACACTTTCTGGGTTTTTTTCCCTTCTTGGAGGAAGCAATGGCTTCCACACAAAGTCTTATATCAATTTTTCCACTAACTTTTTCTTTTATAAGGCAAGGATACCTTCAAAATATGATTGTCAAATTCCAGCATTCTTGTTGAGTCTGTTACAAATACCAAAATCTGTCCAGAAAATGGCCCATGAGTTTAGCCTTTTACACTTTAATCTGGCTCCTTGGCAATGGTTTTCTATGGAATTTGGGTCAGATCATTTAATCTTCCTTGTATCTCAGTTTAATAATATTGATTTACTTTACAGGACTATCCTGAAGATCAGGTAATATTGAATTGAAAACCATTTGGAAAATACAAAGATAAATGTAAAGGTTAAAAAAAGAATGACCCCTCTTGACCAGAGAGGGAATTTCAGGTCTTGATTAATTCACATTACTATCTAACCACATGCCTTTCTCAAAGAATTCCTTTTGCAAGAAACAGACTAGTCATTAAATTTGGAGCAATAGAAAGTCACCTTATAAGATAAAATTGATATATCTCTTCCTGACTTCAAATTATCCACATTTCAGTCACTATATTAATGATAATAGCAGGATAAAACAATGTTTCTGCTTTTATGCATTGTATATTCACATTGCTCTTTTTCTGAAGTATTTATTATAGGAAAACCTGACAGAATTTATCATGGTCCTAAGGCATAATATGCTACGGCTCCTAAAGCTATAGACAGACTCTATGTTTAGAGTAATTGAGATGTCTCCTCTGTTTGATTTCTATGGATATTATATCATTTGGGGAGGTAAATGAGTCATTATAATTCATTTCACATCCTAATTTTCATGGCTTAAAGTAGTTTATCTTTAAAAGTACACAGATTGGGCCATCAAGATCTGCTCAGATAATGGAATACATAAGTCATGTTCCTTTGTTAATTCATTTTATGAAGAGTTTGTTCATGCTGCCTCATCCTGTGCCCCAGTTGAACATTGTTATTGCATACAACCCTGAGGTTAATTTTTATTTATTAACTTATTTTATTTGCTTATTTTTGTAATTATATTTATGGCAGATTTATAAAGGCCCTTGGACTCAGGACATTAAGGAGAAAAAAAATGGTGAACCTAGCCAACATTCCATCTTCCCCATCATCAGAGGTGAGATGGCTGTCATCCCTTCTCTTTGGGGTGGGAAGGCAGTATAACTTGAAGCCCAGGACTCACTGGTAGGCGTGGAATGGCTTTGTGAAATGCCAGTTGCTTGGTTACCTCTTTGATTGAGTTTCTATGTTTTCTGTTGGCTTTAAGGCAGTCTCTAAATTCTCATGCCCTTTCCCATGTTGTCACTTAAACACTGTCGTTTGTTAAGTACTAGAGATGTGTAGGTTAGCCTCCTATTCCTTACCTGTAGGAGATACTCAAGTGTGGTCACCTGTCAGGACTTAGGGTCTCTTGTGGAAGCAATCTGACTAGAGGTGAGAGATAAAAAACCTGTCCTCACTTTTTTGGAGCCATGAGTGTTGGGCTCTCCACCTGACATTACCTCCTACCTGCATTCTGAGAAGGGACTCCCTATGCGATTCTGTTCTTCTGTGCTCTTCCCTGAAAATATCTTCCCTTCCTTCCTTACATTTTCCAAAGTTTACTAACAGGAATTTGTAGCATCTTGCAAGTATCTAATCAGTCGGGCGTTAGTGTAAATAACCCCTGCGTCAATTGTTTTAGTAGAGAGTGTTTACATTTTCTCTTCAGGAGTGCCCGTCTGTACGATCTATTGCAACTGCCTTTTGGATCCAAATACTTAAGTGGTTTTCTTCTCCTCCTTTTCTTAAATGCACAGTTAAAAATCTAAGATGAGATATTCAATCACTACCAAACACTCACTAAAATGACTTTCTAGGGGTGCCTGTTCAAAATGTGGAGTTTCTGGCCTTAGCCAAGGAATACTGACAGCAGGTGAATACTTAGGCAGGTATGAGGTAGTTTGCCTCCAAGGTAGCTATCATCAGTTCCTTCCCTCCTTTAATGGAAATGCCATTCTGCTGTCAAGGAACAAAGTCTGTTATTTCAGCCTTTCAGGTCAGGCTGACCTGTGGCTGCTTTGATCAATAGAATACACAGTAAGTTACACTATGGTTTGAGTGGGCAGTTTCCACCTGTTTTTTTTTTTTTTTTTTTTTTTTTTTAATTTTCAACCTGTAAGATGTTATCTACCACTGAGAGTCTAACTACCCTGACTAAGGATGATAAAGGATGCTGACACTGGCCACATGGAAGGGCTATGGGGGAGATATGCTTTATTCAGCCCAAGCTGGTCCAGCCATCCTAGCGCAGGGGCCAGACATGTAGGTGAAGAAGTCTTCAAGCAACTCCATTCTTAGCCATCATTAAACTATAGCTGCATGAGAGACCACAAGGTAGAACTCTCCCGCTGAGTTCCACTAGCCTCCAGGACCACAGGATATCATAGTAAAATATTCATTTTTTAAAAGCCACTAGACTCTGGAGGTATGCAGCAGCAAGTAGATTTTCATGCAGGTTTCAATGGACCACACTGAGAAATACTATTTTGGTTATCAGCCAAAGACACTGCAACATTTATGTGTCCAGGCTATGGATGGCTTTAAAACTTCACCCCCCTTTGCTTCCTATCTCTTCAGTTACTATCCAACATCTTAATATCATCTAGCTCTTGGCTTGGCCCTTACAGGAGATAAAGAATTGTGGAAGCATTTGGCTGCTTGCCTGATTGTTCAGTATAAGCCCAGCCCTGGATTCTGTTCTAGCAAATAAAGCAGGTCATGGTTTATGCTTACTTCAGACAACTCTGCCAGAGATTTCCTTTCTCCTACCAAGACAGATACTGATTTTAAAAGACATATGATATCCTGAAATCCTGGCAAGCTTATTCAAAATCTTCCCAACCTGAGGTTCTCATGGAAACTCCTTTGGAATCATCACTCTAATAAGTTCTCCTTACAGTGTATACACTTTGCTGCCTTTCTGAAATATCCAATCCGAAACAGTATATGACATCAACTTCTAAAAGGCCAATGCCAGAGTTGTTTCTTACGCTTCCTCTGACTTATGCTAGTGTTTCCAGAAGAGACACAGCAATATGCAGGTTTTAGGTTCTCTAGTTCAGCTGCCATGGTGAAAAATGCTGTTCTGTTTCAATTCTGATGTGGTAGTTGACTTACAAAGGCAAGTGGATCCTCCTTCACAATTAATTGCATCCCAGAAGGAAATGCTGTAGTGTAGCCCAAATGGAGGTCTCCCTGCATTCTCTTTAAGAACCATCTTTTTCCTGTGCATGCCTCTATAAACAACCAACCAAACAGAACCCAGAGCCTACACATCCACAATGTACAAATAAGTCATTTATAAATCACATATGAAATATATACATACAAATGCAACTTTAAACAAATGAGATTATAAAGGAATGGAAACTCTCATTGTAGCCCAGGAGATCATCTTGCATGGTGTTCCTAGAGGCTGCTGGTGGAGTACATTCAGGGGAAGCAGGCTCATCCCACTGCCAGGCCCCCATCTGTGCTGCAGCCCTACCATGCTCTCAGGTCCACTCTGACCTTTGCATACTGCCTTAGATTCCCCCATTAAAAAGAAAACCAAAACCACTTTTTTTGATAAAAATCTTTCAAAGATATGCAAATATAAAAAAAGTAGTGCAATGAACTCTCATTTACCCATCACTCAGCTTAAACAAAAGAATGGTCAAACTGCTTTCAACAATACCATTCTGCCCCCTACCTCCTATATTCTTGTCTTTAGTATCTTGAACAAAATCATATAATTTCTTTCACAATATTTTATTTTGCATCTCTAAGTGATAGAGATGGCATTATTTTTTATTGGCATTAAAAGTGTTTCTTTAGAATTTGATCCACAATGTATATGTTATTTACAAGGCATGAAACTGGAAAACAGCACAAAATTCAATTGAGGTATAGGTTCAGAACACAGTATGTGATGTTTCAATTAATATAATTTAAAATTTGTAAACTAGGTGACCAGATACATGAGTCTTATTTTTAGTAAAACTATATAAAATATTTATATCGTGTGAGGTAGAGGACAGTTACCACCCTCAACACACCCAATCTCATCTGATCTCAGAAGCTAAGCAGGGTCAGGCTTGGTTGGTACTTGGATAAAGACTTTTTAAACCTATTATGCCACTATCAAATTCACAAAATTAACATAATTCCTTAATATCTTAAAATATCCATTCAATGTTTAAATGTCCCCGATTGTCTCATGCATTTTTAGATGTGTTTCTTCAAATCAGAATGCAAATAAGGTTCATGCATTTTAATTTGTTGATATGAGACTCTTAAATATTTTTTAAAATCTAATATCCTATTTTATTTGCTTTGTTTTGGTCCTTTCAAGTGTTCCACGGTCTGGATTTTGCTGATTGCATTCCTGTGGCATTTTTAAAACTTTTTTCTCTCCTTGCTGTATGTTCTAGGAAGTGATAATTAAATCTGTAGACTCAATCAGGTTAAATTGTTTTGCCTCAATTTTTTTATTCTTCCAAGTCTAGGTCAACTGTACCATAGTTGGTTGATGGTGCGTGTATTAGTGATCTGTGGCTGTATAACAAATTACCACAACAGTGTGGCTTAGAGCAGTGTACATTTAACATCTCACAACATTGTTGGGTCAGGAGTTCAAGTATGACTTAACTGGGTCATCTGCTTAGAGGTCTCACAGGGATATAATCACGGTGTTGGGCAGGGCTGCAGTCTAATTTGAGACCACCTCAAACAAGAAATATCCTCTTCCATGTTCACTCAGGTTGGCAGAATTTCTTCCTTGCATTTCCATTTCTTGCTGGTTTGGCTCAAGGCTACCCTTATCTCCTAGAAGCTGTTCAAAGTTCTTTGTCACATGGACAGCTCTTCACAGGCAGCTTCCTTCTTCTAAAGCCAGCCAGGAAGACAGAGGACTCCAGCAAAATTTACATTATAAACTTAGGGTCATAATCATGTACACATAATTAGATAATTTCCATCAATTTTGCCATATTCTAACAAATAGAATATTAGTTGTATTCTAACTAATAGAACATGGCAAGATTGATGGGATTAATCTAATTATATGTACATGATTATGAACCTAATATTATCTAAAATTCTATTAGCAAGTCACAGGTCACTCCAGGGGAAAGAACTATCTATTGGCATTAACATCAACAGGTGGGGTCATATGGCACCCACCCTACAGTGTGTCCACCACTCTGAGATTACCAGAGGGGAATATAGCACAGCATAGAATGCTGGTGACTTTCACTTTAGTGTGTATTAGATACACCGTTGCTTCGGGCAGTCCTGCCACTAGGAACATTTTACTGGCCGTTTTTCTCTTTTTGGCTCTCACTTAATGCCCTTCTAACTAGGTTTGTGCTATTCACACACTGGGCCTCATCTCCTCTTCCTGGACTGCTCTGAATAGTCTGATTTTGTCCTGCAAAGAATTTAGTTCTCTTTGTTCTGATTTTTGATTTTCCTGGCCATTCCCTAAGGCCCTTTTTCCCATAGCTAAATGGCTTAGCAAAGCGGTTTTGCTAAAAAGTAATAAAAACCAAAAATCTATATTTTCCAGTCTTCATTTACATGAGCAACACAGCAAAGTTATTCTGTTTCTACATTATTCAGCACAACTTGAAATGCTTTCAGAAGCTGAACAATGAAGAATGTCATGTACAGGTTATTGCTGCACAAGGTCTTGCCTGTGCTTCTTTACAGTGGGGGCTAATTTTCTGTCTCCTAAAGTTCTTAAGGATTTCAAAATGTTCCTTATATATGGGTGAGACTTAGGCTAATTAAACCAAAGGTACTT